>NC_080417.1:110672059-111042059 GCF_029873635.1 Malania oleifera | reverse complement strand
GAGAATGAGAGCTTTAGGGTTGCCGGGTGTGTTCTTCCCCCTTTTTATAAACTTTTTAAAAAAACCCTAAAGTGTGGCACAGCTGGGCTTTGCATGGCTCATGGGCTCTTCTTCTTTTTTTCTTTTTCTTTTATCTTTTTATATATAATAATAATAATAATAATAATAATAATAATAATAATACTTTTGTTGCATTTGATTCGGGCAAAAATAGGGTGTCTATAATTTTAATTAAATATTTTTAAAATGACCTCCGTGTCCCCAAACGGTTATATTTTTAGAAAAAGTATAAATACCCCTCCGTCACTCATTTTCCAACTAATGCTAAGATTATAAGTACTCCCAAAATTTTTGTGCTTAGATTATACACTCTCTTATACTCTCATTGTTTTAAAAATCTTTTTAAGAGAGCATTTAAATTTTTCTTACTTCCTTCACTTGCATCCATTGCGCTTGAGGGTTGTTTAAGAATTATTATTTTGGGCATTTATAGATTCATTGTAAGATCATCTCTTCCTCATTTACATTTTATTTCAAAAATCCTTTTGAGAGTTGAACTTAAGTTTTTCTCCCGATTATCTTCTTGATAAATCTTCTTGGAGAAAACTAGTCCTAACTTAGAAATCTTTGCACATTCATTGCAAGATTCTAAGAGCTCACTTGTTCTTATTGCATAAACCTGTTTGAGCTTAAACCCAAGATCTCCAACACTTTATTTTAAAATATATTTCAGAGATATTGTTTTAGTATTCTTGAGATCTTTGGAAAGCACATATTTAATATTTCTTTCTCATCAAAGATCATACATATTGATTTCGGAAAAATCTATTTGAAAGCAACACCCTAAGTTCTCCTAAGTTTTCATTGATAAATATTTTTGGAGAAAAAACAGTTAGGGTTAAATCTTTGAGGCATATATCATATACATTCCTTCAAAAATTGCATAATCATTATTGACAAAAACACACATACTCACTTGAACTTCATTTCATATTTTGTGTGCATGAGTGCATTTGTACTTATTGTTGTACATCATCTGCTTGTATAAGAAGCATATTTTTTGTACACAAAATTTTATATTTGTTGTATTCTCGATGTGTGGTCGGAAGAGGATTGCACTGACTTGTAACGTGCACCGAATTTGCTCAAACCCAGTTAGGAGAGCACTAGATTGCTTAGACCTGGTTAGGAGAACTAGGTACACCTTTCTAAGGTGTGGTTGTAAAGGTTGAGGTCAGCCCTGTGAATGTGACTTGGGGTATTCCCTTGCCCAGTAAGGAGAAGGTGTTGTAATCGGTCCCACTTCAACCATTAAGTGAGCAATTAGTGGAATCCTCTTACTTGTGAGTTTGAGGTGAGGATGAAGGCAAGTTTGACCGAACCTCGATAACATTTCTTGTGTTGGATTTCAATTTTCGCAATTTAATTTCTACACTTGAATGTTTATGTTTTTATTATTGTGAATGATTCGGAAATACTTAGTTTGCTGTATCCGTTTTATTTATCTGCTCAGTTTTATATTGTTGGGTGATTTGTATTTGCCTAGACAGACCCTAGGTGCTGTAATATAAATTTTTAAATGCCCAATTCACTCCTCCTCTTGGGAATACACCAATTCCAACAATTGGTATCAGAGTTTCGTTACAAGAAGGTTAACCGCTTATGTTAAAGATTGCAATGGCTCAAATTGGTCTATCCCCATTTGGTGAGGGATAGTCATTTACTAGGCCTCCTATATTTTGTGGTGTAAATTACACCAATTGGAAAATTAGAATGAGTGCTTTTATAAAATCAAAGGACTGGTGGGCCTGGCAGGTGATTGATAAGGGAATTTGTATGCCAGTAAATGAAAATGATATTAATTTGATACATGCAAATTCACATGCCATGAATCTACTGTATTGTGCTTTAGACTATCATATTTTTCTCGAGATCATGACATGCTCTAGTACCAAGGATATATGGGAAGAGCTTGACAAGAGGTATGGAGTACCTAAGAACGAAGAGACTACCACTCCTCTGTACGCTCCAAGCTCAAATGATCAGGAGGAGGTAAATCATGAGCTAATAATGTCAATCGAAGAAGAGGTATATGATTCCCATCCATCCTTAATTGATGATTCGTATATTGAATATTGTGATACATCATGTGTTGAATCATCTGTCAAATTTTGTGATAATACTGTTAATGATTTATGTGATATTTATAGTGATAAATTTTATGATGAATCATGCATTGAATTTAATGACGATAGCATAGCCTCAAATGAAAAACTAGAAATTGTTTTACTTAGGATGCATAAGCTTCTGGCTAGAATTTCTAAGCAGAAAATGTTTTTGAAAAATGAATTCAAAAGGATGGCAAGGCAATTAGAGAAATTAAAAGAATATCATGCTATCCTGGAGAAGAAAAAGATTAAAAAGATGCTGAAACAAATATGCAAGAAGGGAGAAATGAGAGATGATAAATCCTTAAGAATTAAAAAGAAAAATCTTTTCAAAAAGGATTTAGGGTCATCGTATGAATCCCATTGTCATGCCTCATCGAGTAGAAGTAGGTTTTATAAGCATAAATACAAAACATGCTTATTCTGTAAAAAGAAATGACACATTTGGTTTACCTGCCTATTTAGAGGTACCAGAGGCATAGATAAGGAAATGGCTTAAGTAATCATGAAGGCTAATCTTGTAGGAAAAGAGGAAGAATGGAGTTCAATAGAAATTGAATAATTAAATAAAATTCTTCCTTAGAACATAGGATTAGCTAAAGGAGGTTGTGACTACTGAATGGCTTATGAAGTGGTTCGTTTATATACTAAGAATCTTGAAAATCAAGTCAATATGCAAACTCAAGCAAAATATCCAACCTGAACTTAATACAATTATATATCATAATGATTTGGATAAAATGTGAAAATATTGGCAAAATCTTGCTTTTTGTTTGAAATCAACTTCCAAATGGACAAAGGAATTCTTGCTTGGCAAAAAATTCTCAATGCTTGACCCTTGGTTAAATTTGAAAATTTTAAGTTAAGCATATTTCAGTCCATTACATTAGCCTGTGCTTTGGGGAATCCATATTACTACATATCATTCATACCCTAAAACTCATCTTGGAGCCTTATAGCTTGATCATATCCAAGAGAGTTTGCTCAAAGAAAGATTCATATATTTCATAATGCTTTTTGCCCACACTGTTAGGACATGTTTACTAACACAAAAATATTTTGAAATATGTCCTCTTACTAATACTCTTTTGAACTTAATGAAAATTTTATCATTTAAGAGTATTTATCCTATACTCCTCCCTTAATGCTCTCAAACTTCATTCAAATCTTTTAGAACTTCAAATGATGTTCAATGGCTAAAATGATTGCCTAGGTTTCAATCTAAATGAATGAATAAATTTCAAGAAAACCTATGCAAGAACAGTTAAATACAAAGTCATTTGAACTTGAGCCTTTTATGCATTGAGATTCATAAGAAAAGAGGTAAGATAGGCTTATGACCCGAAAAATATTGCGTATGAGTTTTTGGTCCTTTAAGCCATTGCATGAAAAGCCAAGTCTAAATCATTGAAAATTCTAAAGCACTTGGCTAAGAAATAAAAAGATGAAAAGGGCATAATTCTAATTAAGTACTTAACAGAAGGGGATCATTTATCCTTCATGAATACATTAATTAAAATGCTCTCATGATCATATTTTTTATGCCCATATGCCTTTTTGAGATCAGCACTTCAGCCTACTAACCATTGGTTGCCTTATGATTATATCTTTTAGTATATATTTGAAATACTAAAATGCATGCTTGGTTTGGAACGCCAACTGCATGGCTGATGCAATACTTTGTGATTTGCACGCTGATAGTGGATTCTAGGTTGTTGCATGATTCATATGAATTATATATTGAAAACAACCAAATATCAGGTGCAAGTTTTATGGGAAAATGTTCAAATTACAGTTGGCATGCTGCCAAAATTTCGTTAGATTTTTTCCCAAAATAAAACCATGTGCTAAATATGATTATGAAAAAGTGAATGTTAAAATACTTTTGAAAGGATAAGTGAAAACTAAATGATTTCATCCTTACATAATCATCAAATATTTAGGAGAATTGAGCTCCATTCCTATAGAAAGAACGCAATGGACTCATGTGCATCATGCTTTTGCTTTTTGAATATTGAGGCTCCTCTAAAAAATCCTTAACATCGCATCCAACTTCTATGGCTTTATGTTTTGATATGGATGATTCTTAGCGATGTGCATTATAGAATGCCTTAATACATATCTCTTGATGCATGAGTGAAATATGGGGATAATTATACTAGTTGCATTATATAGTGATTTAATCTTGATCCAGTATAGTTTGTTTAAGAAATTCAAAATGATTGCTTTTACGACTTGGAACTCTTAATGAAGCTTGTTAACTTTGGTATATCCCCAAGAGGGAGGGGGGTGAATTGGAAATTTAAAAGTTTATCTCCTAGGTATGTCCAAACCAGCAGCAGTAATACACAACCTAGGGCTTGTCTGTATACTCATAAACCCAAATGCATAGATAAATTGTAAGATGTGGAAATTAAATCATTCACAACATTCATAATATAATATACACGTACATTAAATAAATTGCGAAAATGTAAAGTGCGCACACGATATATTATTGGGGTTCGGCTAACTGTGCCTACGTCCTTGCCTTAGCTCGTAAGCCCGAGAATTACCACTATTGATCACTTAACGAGTGGAGCGGCATCAGTTACAACTAGGTCAAATTAAAGGAGGGCTGACCTCAACCTTTACAAACTCTCCTTGCGGGGTACAGAAGGCCCTAGGTAAAATTTACAGGGCTGACCCCCACCTGATCCTTTCGGGTTAGATCAAACCCCCTTAGGCCATGCTTGGAATACAACAATGATATACAAATATGTGTACAATTCAAATTACTTCTATCCCAAGCAAATTATGTACTGATACGCACGTGTAATAATCAACACACTTCAATATGATAAGAGCTATAAGCCCAGCGCAATATGTGTGCTAACACTCAATCTTATGTCAATAGCCAATCAAGTGCAAGATTGCATTTTTAAAAAAATCTTTGAAACAATATATCAAAATGTCCCAATCACAAGTAGGGTTTCAAAGATATCCAAATAGTTTAATCAAAGTATCTCTAAAATGATTTTCTCAAAATTTTAGCACAAGAGATATTTGAGAATAAGCTTGTCAAATGATTTTTACAAGAACACAATACAAGACAAGCTTAATGAGTCTTGCAATAATGGTACAAAGACTCACTAGCTAAAAGTTTTTCCCACTCAATGAGTTTATTAGTTAAACCGGCGGAAAAAACTTTGGCTAAAAACTCTCAATGAAAAATCAACAAGCAATTAAACTAATGAGAGTTTGTGCAAGTAAGAACAATGTGGAATCACTCAAGGACAATCTCACCAAGCTTGATTTAGCAAGGGAATAACAATGTGTGAGTGTATAGGATGTGTATTGGAAAAATAAGTTCTCAAAAAATTTCGAGGATTTTTGGCTAATCCAATCACTAATCACCTCTTAATTGTGCAAATGAACCCATATTTATAGACATACAAAAAATTATGATTGTTGGGGACATCAGGGGAATTATTAAAATTGTTTAAAACGAGTTTATAAAAAATAACCCTGTTTAATCCAAATTAATCGTGGTAATTTTTGGCTAACTCAAGAGTTTCAATCGACCGAGCCAGAGGCTCAATCGCCTGAAAAGACACATGAGAAAAAGTGAATTTTCTATGTTTGGGTGCCTGAAAATAAGTTCGGTCTGCTGATCAAGGCAATTTCCAATCTGTCCGAGGTTTGATCACCTGATTAGAAGTTCGGTCTGCCGAACTTCAATATTCGGTTGCTCGAGCTCGAAATGAACTTGAAGTTTGGGCATTCAAGGACGCTAGGAAAGGTCAAGACTTGGGTTTGGTTGACCGTGGACATTTAGTTCAAAAAAGTTCAGTCGCCCGAGCCACAATCAACATTTTGACTTTTCACCTGTTCAGTTGACCGAGGCATTTTCAACACACAAGTTCGGTCACCCGAAGCCCTTTCAAACTTGAGATTTGGTCTAGTTTTTGGTCCTATTATACCCTGGTTTGCATATATATATTATTTGTAAGAATATGGAGATTTTTCTTAAGTGATTGTGCAGGGATTTAGGGTCTATCTAAGGACTTTTTACTTAGTCCCAAAAATTCAGTCGATCGAAGGGTGATCCTTAAGGTCATTCAACGGTCTTGAACTTATAGGTTCCTACATGCATAATATGAATCAATTATTACAGACCGTTGGAATTTAAATAATATTATAGACCTGAATTAAAAATACAAAGAAATTAAACACTTTGGGTCTTCTTTTTCTTCAAGCCATTGTGTACCGCCATATGATTTTGCCAATTTGATTCTGCACACAAACTCGACAAACATTAAATACCTTATATTTATCATCATAAAAAACAAGATAGGACTCAAAAAGTCAACAAAGCTAATCTTTAACTAGTATAAGCGGTTCATTTCATCTAAGCATGAATTCAAATCGAAAAGGGGAGTATCTTAACATAAAATCCTATCATATTATGCTCACCTACAATTCTTTAGCTTAAATTTGCTGAGAATTTTCTGTGGCATGTGCTTAGTCATAATATTGTTATTGAATACTTTAAGTAAAAATATATTATTTTGCCACAAGTTCCTTGGTTTGCCATATGATCTTGCAGTTAAATTGTATGAAATTTTTGGATCCATATGGTTGCATCTTTCTGATTATAACATGTTTAGTGCTTAAGTGTTTACTAGAAAGATGTTTGCTTGCTTGATCTTCCATGTTTAAGTTCCTTTTCTTGCAAGCATTGTTTCCGAGTACACTGTTATAAAATCATAAAGAGAAATATAGTTTATAAAATACAAATTTCTTTTGGCAAGAACTATTTTCAAGACTAAAATTCTTTATTTATTGCCTTATTATTATTATTATTATTATTATTATTATTATTATTATTATTATTATTATTATTATATAATCGCATAACTGGTTCATTGATCATGCATAAAAATGCATGCTAACTAGTTAGACCGCTTCTATGCTCAAACCTTTACTTGCTATCATATGCCGCATGCGTTGAATTCAATTTTTCTTGCGAGTCTTATGAAATATTTAAATTGCTATGATTTGAGGATGTCTCTGGTCTAACCATGTTTACCATGTGTTTTTTAATCTTTTAATGACCAGTTGAACTTTTTTTTATGCCTAAATGCTATCTGAAATAGGGGGAGAATTTTTTTTTCTGTGCTTAAACGCCAGAAGGGGGAAAGTTTTCAAGAGCAGGGGAGTTCTTTTAGCTACAATTTTTTTACTCAAATTTTTTGTACTTAACTGAGCCCTTTTGCTAATGCCAAAAGGGGGAGAATTTTAAAAGTAAAATTATAAAAATTAAAAGGAAAATTTTTAGGAAAATGTTTTTAAATGGGGTCAACATCTGAGTTGCATGCATGTATGTGTTTGTGTCTTATTGCTGAAGTTGAATGCATATGATTTGAAATGTTTTCTTTCGCAAATATGCTTGTGCTCTAGTGTCCATTCTTTTAATTATGCATATTGTAAAGGGGAGCCTTTTCAGGCTTAACCCATTTTGCTTTTGGGCGTTTGTCATCATCAAAAAGGGGGAGATTGTTGACTTTTTGAGTTCAATCCTTGTTTTGATGCTGACAAAACGCTTAGTTCTTATCTGTGTGTTGAGTGCTTGAACAAATTTTAATTTAGTATGCACATAAGACAAAGGGAAATGGAAGCCAGAAGGACTTAAAGAGCACATACGCCTGGCGCATTTCGTGGGATAATGAGTAGCAAGCCTGGCGCATTTCGTGGGATAATGAGTAGCAAAAGAAGAAGACATGATGTGTTTTTAAATTGTAAATGCATTTTTAGTTTTGGTCTATAATAATTGCATGTCATGCATAATATGGGTTGAAAGCTCAGGATGACCATAGATGGACCGTAGGGAAATCAAAAGACCATAGAAACGTTGCATTTTTAGGCTTAATTATAAAGTCTCGATCAACCGACCAGTTCCAATATTAATCAGCTTAGTCGATCGAACACATTGTTGATCGAAAGTTAAAAAGTTTGACTAGACTCGATCGACTGACCACGTTTTGAACTAAACTTTCACGACCGACCAAACTATAAACATGGCTTTTTCTATTGTCCTCGGCAAACCGACCACATAATTCAAACGAGACTCGGCCGGCCGAGCTTGTTCCACTCGGTATACTGTCCTAAGCCTCGGTTGACTGAACTTACGAAGGTTCGAAAATCGCCCTGGCTTGGCTGACCGGCCTTTGTCCTCAATCGATCGAACCTCTCGGGTTCAGGTTATTTTAAGTGCTTAAAAACATGTTTAATTTTAATTAAGTATTTTTAAAATGACCTCCGTGTCCCCAAACGATCATATTTTCAGAAAAAGTATAAATACCCCTCCATTACTTATTTTCCAACTAATGCTAAGATTATAATTACTCCCAAAATTTTTGTGCTTAGATTATACACTCTCTTATACTCATTGTTTTAAAAATCTTTTTAAGAGAGCATTTAAATTTTTCTCACTTCCTTTACTTGCATCCATTGCACTTGAGGGTTGTTTAAGAATTATTATTTTGGGCATTTACAGATTCATTGTATGATCATCTCTTCCTCATTTACATTTTATTTCAAAAATCCTTTTGAGAGTTGATCTTAAGTTTTTTCTCCCGATTATTTTTTTGATAAATCTTCTTGGAGAAAACTAGTCCTAACTTAGAAATCTTTGCACATTCATTGCAAGATTCTAAGAGCTCACTTGTTCTTATTGCATAAACTTGTTTGATCTTAAACCCAAGATCTCCAGCACTTTATTTTAAAATATATTTCAGAGATATTGTTTTAGTATTCTTGAGATCTTTGAAAAGCATATATTTAATATTTGTTTCTCATCGGATCATACATATTGATTTGGGAAAAATCTATTTGAAAGGAAAACCCTAAGTTCTCCTAAGTTTTCATTGATAAATATTTTTGAAGAAAAATCTCTTAGGGTTAAATCTTTGAGGCATATATCATATACATTTCCTTCAAAGATTGCATAATCATTATTAAGAAAAACACACATACTCACTTGAGCTTCATTTCATATCTTGTGGTTGAAAAAAGATTGCACTGACCTGTAATATGCACCAAATTTGCTTAGACCCTGTTAGGAGAGCACCGGATTGCTTAGACCCAGTTAGGGAAGCAACGGATGGGTTAGACCCAGTTAGGAGAACTAGGTACACCTTTTTAAGGTGTGGTTGTAAAGGTTGGGGTCATCCCTGTGAATGTGACCTAGGGTATTCCCTTGCCTAGTAAGGAGAAGGTGTTGTAATCGGTGTTGCTCCACCCGTTAAGTGAGCTATTAGTGGAATCCTCTTACTTGTGAGTTAGAAGTGGGGACGTAGGCAAGTTTGGCCGAACCTCGATAACATTTCTCGTATCTGATTTTAATTTCCATAATTTAATTTATGAACTTGAATGTTTATGTTTTTCTTATTGTGAATGATTGAGAAATACTGAGCCTGCTGTATCTGTTTTATTTGTCTGCTCAGTTTTATATTGTTAGATAATTGGTATTTTCTTAGACAGATCCTAGGTTGTGTAATACTAATTGCAGATTTGAACCGTACCTAGGAATAAATTTTTAAACACCCAATTCACCGCCCCTCTTGGGAATATACCAATTCCAACACTGAGGATCATATATGCTAACAAATCAGAACCTATTAATTCAAAAAGAGGATATATGACAACAAAGCAGATCTTATCTCAAATCATGGGATTTATGATATCTTATTTATTGTTACCTATATCATGTAATAGTGTATAAATGTGCTTACTTGTATTCTCTCTAAAGCACGCAGTGTTCATGACTCAGTTATTTGAATAAAAATATTATTGTTCTTCATGTTTCAGTTTTTCTTTATGATATTAGAGCCATTGTGAGCACCATGTCAAAAAAAAAAAAAAAAAAAAAATCCCAACCCGTGTTTTATCCATATCTTTTTTTTTTTCTTCGCCATTGTGTACACTACATCTCAATGCTAGATCATAGCATAGCAGAAATCTGACAGTCTCCTTCGAGGATGGATCAGACTCATTGGTACCATTTCTCAATTACAAATGCAAAAGTCATCAACAGATCAACTCCTTCGGAAAGAAGATCAGACAACAATAGCCGAACATATCCGCTCCCTCGAAGGCCGCTCTTCATTATTTTTTTCGCAACAAACTTTGCCTCTAGCCTTGGCAAAGTTTGCGAGAGGGTGTTAACAATGCATCATAGCTCGACTTCAAATAGAAAGCAATTCTGAAGCAAAACCGTCAATGGTTACACCAAACCGTCGACGGTCACATTTGTCCACTATAGATTTAAATGACGAAAATCCAAGGCAAATTATTACAATAAAGACTAAGGAGCGTCAAAGATTCAAAGTCAATTGTCTGAGGATCATATATGCTAACAAATCAGAGCCATTTGATTCAAAAAAGAGGATATATGACAACAAAGCAGATCTTATCTCAAATCATAGGATTTATAATATCTTATTTATTATTACCTATATCATGTAATAGTATATAAATATCCCTGCTTGTATCATCTTTAAAGCATGTAGTGTTCACGACTCAGTTATTTAAATAAAAATACCATCGTTCTTCATGTTTTATTTTTTCTTTACAATCATCAAGATTAATTCGGACAAACATCATTTGATTATTCAATGACATAACGAGTCATTTCAGAAACAAATTTTGAGCAAATAAAATTATTGACACAAGTTCATGACAAAAAATTACAAAAAATTAAGAACTAAACATTGATTTTGTAATCATTCTAAGAGCAGTGGTCATTCGAAAAGTTATATCTTGTAAGTTTAGTCTCATAATTTTCTATCCACTTCATCGAAAGTCAACACCACCAACTAGCCATGCTTTAAATAGGAACTTTTAAAAGGTAATTGTGATCAAATGCACCATAAATAATCAAAATCATTGCTAGGACTTTCTATACACATGTCTTTCCCCTTAAAAATCCTCCAATAGCCTCTTGTTATCCTAAGAAATTAATTATTCCACTAGGTTGTTCTCTTAGTTCATAATTAAGAAATTGACATATATGTACTAAAGGCATGAATGAAAATTAAAGCCCACCCAACATCAACTTAAAATGAAAACATGCACCAAACAATAAAATAATTTGACAGATGGCCTCTCTCCCATCAATTGATCCATGTTTGCACCTTTTTTGGTTTCAAAAATAATTTCCATTACAAAACGATTTGACACATTGATTTTTTTTTTTTTTAAAGAAGGCAAGAATAACATATGCACTCTTACCTTTAAAAAGAAGAGTTGGTTAGGACATTCAACCAATAAAAAATAAAACAATTTAATAAATACTTCCTCATATATCAGACCTCCTTCAAGCATGAGGCCCCAAAACATGTGCAAAGTTTCAAGTTCATGCACATTATAATATAAAGTTAATGCTTAAACAGCGTGCCATTTTCACCATGTATTTTTAAATGACTTTAATGCTTTGGCCAATGCTGCTTTCCACAAGTCCTAATGGTTGTGTTCACTTAATGCTTCGCATTGGCGTTAAAGGGTTTTCAAGCTTCAAGTGTTTGTCCTTATATGTACACTGTTATTATCAATCTTGTAAATGGGACAAAATAAACCATGCAGCTAACTTCACCTATAGGCGGGACTTAAGCCATTATTTATTTTGTGTGTGTGACCAATCTGTTAAAATGCATCACAACTCGGTTTCAAACAGAAAGCAATTTCGAAGCAAAATCGTCGACGATTACACCAAACCATTGACGGTTTCATCAAACTGTTGACGGTCACATTTTTCTTCTACAAATTTTGATGATGAAGATCCGAAACAAATTATTACAATAAAGACTAAGGAGCGTTGAAATTCCAAAGTCAATTATTTAAGGATCATATATGCTGACAAATCATAGCATATTGATTTTAAAAAGAGGATGTATGGCAACAAAGCAAATATTATCTTAAATCATGAGATTTATGATATCTGATTTATTATTACCTATATCATGTAATAGTGTAGAAATACCCTTCATTGTATCCTCGTTAAAGCACATAGTGTTCAAGACTCGGTTATTTGAATAAAAATATCATTGTTTGTTGTAATAATGATCGGATAAAGGATGCACAGTGGCATAAAACACAACAAGCAACACAATCAGTATATAAAACAACAAGAACAACAACACAAGAATTTACGTGGTTTGGCAAAACCTACATTCATGGAAGCAATCGACACAACAATTTTACTAAAAAATTATAGAGTACACAATACACTTCTCAAAACGATCTCTCATATGTCACAATATACTTAGACAAGTATAAATAGACTTTCCTTCGGAGGTTTCCCCCCTAAAAACTAACCAACTTAACGTTCAAATTCAAATTTTGAACTTCTGTCTCGCAACCCAGAAACAAAACTGTCAATGGTTTTTTGAGATTTCCTAAAACCATTGATGGTTTGAGATATTGAGAGCATTTTATGAAGATGTCTGAAATTTCAGTGAAACCGTCGACAGTTTCAGAAAAGCCATAGAAAACCGTCGACGATTTTTTCCCAGAATTCTGCACTATGTTCTTCTCTTTGTGTAACTTAGTCATCTCAAGAAATGAGCCACCATTCACAACAATCTCCACCTTGGTGAATTTCTGCCCCTTAGGAGAATCACGAAAAACATAGCCTGATGCTCCACGTCAACCTTAGAACGTTAAGTTGGGTTTGTCTCCCTTCTAGCACTTGAAGACATGAAGTAAGTCCAAACAATGATTGAACTTTTCAGAAGTAACCGATTTCTTCAACATATCCACTGCATGTTCAGAAGTGTGAACCTTCTCCAATACGAGTTCACCTGAAGTAATCAACTCTCGAATCCTGTGGAACCTCACATCAATATGTTTAGTTCTAGAATGGTACACTTGATTCTTCGCCAAGTAAATGACACTTTGACTATCACAATTCAGCACCACTCCATCTTACTATAATTCCAACTTTTTGATCAAACGGGTAAGCCATAGGGCTTCCTTTGCAGTTTCAGCAACTGTCATATATTCCGCCTCAGTCGTGGACAATGCTACTAGAGATTGAACCATGGATCTCCAACAAATAGGTCTTCCTATAAGGGTAAAGACATAACCCGTTGTAGACATTATATCATCTATATCCCCTACATAATCTACATCTACAAACCCCATAATTGAAGGACAACCTTGTTACTTGCCGAACATGATGCCATAACCCGATGTACCCTGTAAGTATCTGAATATCCATTTAATGGCTTTCCAATGTTGTCTTCTTAGATTAGATAGAAACTTCCTTACCACACTCACAACATGTGCCAAATTTGGCCTCGACACACCATGACATACATTAAACTCCCCACAACGCTAGTATAGGGGACCTTAGACATGTCCCGAATATCCTCATCCGTACTTTGGCAATCTTCAGTAAACAAGTTAAAACGACTTGTTAGAGGTGTACACACCGATTTGGCATCAGCCATGCTAAACCTCTCTAACACCTTATGTACATAATCGCTCTGAGATAGCCATAACCTCCTTATAGTTTTGTCTCGGTGAATCTCCATCCCAAGTATTTTTTTGGCTAAACCAAGATCCTTTATGTCAAATTCCTTATGCAACATTTTCTTTAACCGATTCACCTTAGTTAAATTTTTTGTAGCTTTCAACATATTATCAACGTACAATAACAAGAAAACAAGAGAACCATCATCAAGTTTGTTCACATATACGTAGCAGTCATACTCACACCTTTTGTAGCCAATCTTGGTCATGTAGGAATCAAATATTTTATACCATTGCCTTGGAGATTCTTTCAGCCCGTAAAGAGATTTCTTTAACTTACAAACTAAGTTTTCTTTCCTTGGTTCATTGAATCCCTCCGGCTGTATCATATAAATCTATTCCTCCAAGTTACCGTGAAGAAATGTTGTCTTCACGTCCATTTGTTCCAAATGAAGATCATAATGAGCTACCAACCCCAACACAATCCTAATCAAAGAATGTCGGACCACAGGCTAAAAGATTTCATCATAATCTATTCTATTTTTCTGTGAGTATCTTTTTGCCACCAATCGTGCCTTGAATTTCTCTCATTCCTTTTCTAAAATTGCCTCCTTCTTCCTATATACTCATTTGCAACCTATCGGTCTCTTCCCATCTAGAAGCTCCACCAAATCCTAAGTTTGATTTTTGTGTAGTGATTCCATCTCTTCAATCATTACACCCATCCACCTACCTTTATCCTGGCCATACACTACCTCTTGAAATGTAGTTGGATCATTGCAACTAGTAAGAAAAGCATAAGACACTAACTCTTCAAACCCATACCTTGGCGAAGGTCTGATAGTACGTCTGGATCTCCGTATAGGAAAATTGTCGACTTGCTAGTTTCCCAAGCTAGAACTCCTTGCAACCATAGGACCATGATCATTTCCATTGCCCTGAGCTTCCAACTCCACCTACACAACATGTTCACCACTACCCTAACTTTCTCGCTCTTACATCTGTTAATCATTTTCTTGAGTTTGTTTCACCATAGCCTTCTCATCAAAGACTACATCCCTACTAATCACCACCTAGTTTGCCACTAGGTCCCACAGCTTGTACCCCTTCACACCCTCTAGATATCCCAAAAAGATGCAATGGAGAGACTTTGGATTAAGCTTAGACCTCTTCTCACTAAACACGTGAACATATGTTGGACACCTATATACTTTCAATCCGGAGTAGTCTATTGAATTTCCCGTCCATACCTCTTTTGCCACTTTACCCTCTAGTGAGGCCCTTGGTGATCGATTTATCAGAAAACAAGCCATACTAATTGCCTTGGCCCAGAAGTTCTTTGGTAGCCCTGTATTAAGTCTGAGACATCGAGCTCTTTTAGCCAAAGTTCGGTTCATCCTTTTGGCCACACTGTTTTGTTGAGGTGTCCGATGAAAGGTAAAGTGTCTCTTAATGCCCTGCCATGCACAAAACTCCATAAACCGAGAATCAGTGTACTCGATGCAATTGTTCGACCTCAAGTATTTGATTCACCTCCCCATCTGGTTTTCCACTTCAGCCTTCAAAATCTTGAACTTGACAAACGTATCAGACTTATGCCGCATGAAGTATACCCAGACTTTCCGTGAGTAATCATCAATAAAACTCACATAATACATATGTATAGCCTTTTATGCAACTCTAAGTGAGCCCCAAACATCGGAATGCATATAATCAAGAATACCTTTTGTTTTGTGAACAACTAACTTGAATTTTGCCCTATTTTGTTTTCCAAGTACACAATTTTTGCAAAAATCAAGCTGACATGATTTCAAACCCTTCAAGAGTTTCCTCTTATGCAATTATTTCATACCATGTTCCCCCATATGCTCAAGACGCATATGCCACAAGACAATCTCATTAGATTCAGCATCTACGGCTACAGCTTCACCTACAATAGTAGTTTCCTGTGATGTGTAGATATTCCCAACTAGATTTTGCCCTTTCATCACCGTTAGATTTCCTTTCCATACTTTCATAACTCCACATTTGGACTTGCAATTGAAACCATTACAATCCAAAGTTCCAAGTGATATCAAACTCAACCTCAACTCCAGTATATGTCTTTCATTGCTTAAGGTTCTCACAACACCATCAAACATTTTTATCTTAACACTTCCTATGCCAATGATCTTGCAAAAAAAAAATCATTACCTATAAGAACTAAACCTAAATTCACTAACATGTAAGTGTTGAACCACTCCTTGTTTGGAGTGATATGGTAAGAATAAGTCGAGTCAAGTATCCAAGAGTCCGTAAGGTTATCTGGCCTCGATGAAACTGAAAGAACATCACCATCACTGCAAACTGAACCTCCTTCTTGAACCACATTCGCTGATTTTGAAATCCTCTCATGCTTTTCAATATTTCCCTTCTTCCAATATGGACACTTCAGTTTAACATGCCCCTTTTTACCGCATTTATAACACTGAATTTCCTTTTTCTTCTTGGATTGATTGCAGGATTTCTGACTTGACCCACTTTTGAACTTTCCTTTGCCACGCTCATTATGACCTTTCAATATAAGTCCTTCTCCTTCATCACATATTTTCAGCATTTAATGAAAATTTAGCAAAACACTTATTACCTCTTCTAGTTCAAGAGTCTCTTTTCCCCGCGTAAGAATGGTACTTAGATTTTCATAAGTATGAGTCGACGGCAAGGAGTTCAACAACATAAAAACTTTGTCATCTTCATCAAACTTAACATCAACTCTCATCAAATCACTTATGGTTTGATTAAAGGCATTGATATGTTGATCTAAGTTTGATCCTTCAACCATCTTAAGCCAATAAAAACGTTGCTTAAGAAAAAGTTTATTGTTAAGTGATTTGGACATGTACCGGCTTTCTCACTTTCTCTATATAGCTGCTGGAGAATCATTCTCCATCACATGATAGAGCACTTCTTCGGTCAAATACAAGCGTATTGTAGAAGCGGACTTTGCTTTCAAAACTCCCCATGTTGCCTTATCCAGTCCTTTTGGTTGAACATCAAGTAAAGCCTTAGCCATTCCTTGTTGCACAAGAATATCCTTGACTCTCCTTTGCCATAAACCAAAATTTCCGGTTCCATCGATTTTGACAATGTCAAATCTTGTAGAAAATGATCCTAATACCATAACAACAATCGCTCTGATACCAATTTGTTGTAATAATGGTTGGATAAAGGATGCATAGTGGAATAAAAGATAACAAGCAACACAAGCAGTATATAAAACAATAAGAACAATAACAACACGGGAATTTACATGGTTCGACAAATCCTACATCCACAGAAGCAATTGACACAACAATTTCACTAAGAAATTATAGAGTACACAATACACTTCTCAAAATGATCTCTCATATGTCAAAATATACTTAGACAAGTATAAATAGACTTTCCTTCGGTGGTTCCTCCCCCCCCCCCCCTCCAAAAACCAACCAACTTAACGTTCAAATTCAAATTTTGAATTTTTGTCTCATAGCCTAGAAACTGACTCACTCGAAAAATGAGCAGCTCGAAAGCTATCCCAAGTATAGGAGTTCTATCGTGTAATATTAAGCTCAAGGGCTAGATCGTCTCCTCATGGAATGCATTTGAATCTCGGATTTTACTTTCTTCCCATCGAAATTAAAAAGGTACTGAACTCAGTTCAGATTCGGGTTTTCAAGATTGTGGAGACTTAAATGAAAACACAAATTAAAGTCCTAAAACTATCATGCATGGAATTAAATAACAATAATGAAAACCTTAGTCTACTTAAGGAAACACTAGATCATACTAACTAAAAATGGAAACTTTAAACATGGAATTAAAATAGCAATAATGAAAACCCTAGTCTACTTAAGGAAACACTGGGACACGCGTTAATTAAAAATGACAACCTAGAACATGGAATTAAAAACACACAATGGAAACTAAACTAGACACATACTAAAAAAAAAAAAACCGAACCTACTAAAAATCAAACCTTTAGCACAATTAAGAGATCAAATCAAGACTCACAATTTAAATGCAAACTTGAATTAAAAAATATCTGAATTTAATTAAGAATGCTAAATTAAAATAACTATCAATTAGATAAACATAGAGATTAATTTGACAATAATGAAATACCCAACATTACTCAACTTAAACAAAAAGAAAGAAAACTCCAATAACATTAAAAAAAAAAAAACTAAACTTTCTTCAATATTCCAAGATTCAAAGAAAAGTAAATAAAAGAAAGAAAGAAAGGAAAAGAGAGAGAGAGAGAGAGAGAAACAAATCCACGGAGTCGTGGCAACAGCTGCGGCTGTGTGTGGGTTGGTTCGCGGCTGTGGCATGGAGCAAGGAACAGCGGGAGAGTGGCTCATGGATTTGCTGGTGTTGTTGGCGGCCGCCGGAGAGAGCAACAAAGTGCAGCAGGAGCTTTTTGTGCTGCGGCAACAATGGGAAAAAGAGGTTTGAGCGAGAGAGAGAGGGATAAAGGGAAGGAGAATAGAGAATAGAGAAAAGAGAAAGAGAGCAAAGCAGAATTTAAAAGAACAAAAAAAAAAAAAAAAACTAACTAAAGAAGAAGAAGAAGAAGAAGAAGAAGAAGGAGAAGAGGAGAATGGGGAAGAGGAGAATGGGGAGCCCTGGGGGCTACCTATGCAGGAAGAGGAAGAGAAGGGTTAAATAGGATAGGGGGGAAAGCCCTAGACGTGGATAGGAGACCCGACCCGGCAACTTGACCCAATTGGAGTTGACCAGAATTGCTATATTTTTTCATTTTTTTCATTCTCTGTTCATCGCAAATCTGACTCTTCTGGGGCCCATATCTCACAAAACTCAAAACATAAAAGTTGTAGATAATCCTTTCCTATTTCTCTAAAAATTTGAATCGTCTAGATCAAAGCTCAGACAGAAAAGTTATGCACGAAATACGAACAGGTATCGATTTTAGTTCCCGGGAATTTTCCTGCGACAAAAAAATACCAAAACTTCATAAATAGTGCAATAAAGTTCAAGAATGATGATTTTGGCACACAATTTTGGACATTTAATTAAAAATATAAACCGTAAAGTTCAGGTTAAGTTGCCCAATTACGCAGTTTTAACGCGTAATCACACCCCCAACTAACGTTTTGCTAGTCTCTAGCAAATGACGTGAATGATTCTCAGGGTGGTGCCTATAACTACATACTCCAGTAATCATGAAATCAATGCACATGGGACATAGTTATACCACTTCACATACAAGAACATAACTGAATTTCACACAAGCTCGTTCATATTCAATGCACACGACTCCAAAGCATGTCACTCATGCAATTTTCATCATTTATATGTGATTTGAGAGCAGTATACTCACATGAAGTTAATCAGTGGCACATTCAGAGTTAATGCAATCATATAAGTTCGAGTATAAACAGGTAAACTCTTGAGATTTGTGTGATGTGTGTGACTCAGTACACCTAGGACGCCAGTGGACACCTACAGAACGGTCGCTTTGACTCGGCCTAACTGGTATACCCTCAAGAACACTCAAAGAAAATAGGTTCACTCATCATATCTTGAAAAGATGACTTCTAATTTCGTTAAAAACAAAACACTTCCTTTTTTTTTTCTCTTTTCGTATTTTATTTTATTTTATTTATTTTTTATATTTTTTTTTAAGAAACAAAATCAAAATTTAAATTAAGCGAAGATAAATAAAACAGGACTAATTTAAATGCTTTAGACCTAATACTTACTTTAATTAAGAACAATAAGAGTAAATAAGAAAAATTAAACTTCAATAAAAAATTAAAGTCCCTTAACATATACTCAAATCCCAAATTCCAAATAAACTTAAACAAATAAAAAGACACATCATTCATTGCAACTAAAAAAATAGAAAAGAAGAGAAAAGAAAAGGAGAGAGAGAGAGAGAGAGAGAGAGAGAGAGAGAGAGGAGAGAGAGAGAGAGAGAGAGAGAGAGAGAGAGAGAGAGAGAGGAGAGAGAAGAGAACAGAGCAGAGTTGTGCAGGAAAACTCTCGGGCCTGCTGGTGTGTGGGTGGAGCTGGAGTGGAGCAGAGGAGGGCGGTCGTGGCTGCGCTCTGCTGCGAAGAGGCTGGAGACAACTGGTCTAAGGTCTGCTGGAGTTGGTGGCAGTGGCCGAAGTTGGGGCGGTTGTGCTCTACTCGACTGGTTGTTGTTGGCCCGGGAGTTGCTGCAACGAATGGGTGCTCGGATGGATGCTGAAGGCGAGTGCTAGAAACAGAGGTAGTTCGGGAGAGGGAGACTCAGGATGGTCCGCAAAGCTGGAGCAGCAGGGAAGGAACAGGGAGAGGGAGAGGGAGAGACTGCAAGAGGTTAAGGAAAATAGGGGAGAAAGAGAATGAACAAGAGAGAGGACAGAGAAAAGAGAAGGGACAGGAGAAGAGAAGAAGAAGAGAAGAAGAGGAAGAAGAGAAGAGAGGAGAGGAGAGGAGAGGAGAGGAGAGCCCTCACGGGGCTACCTGCGCAAGGAGAGGAAGAGAAGGAGATTTAAAGGAGGAGCTGGGTGCCCTAGGATCCGGCGTGGACAACTGCATGGTCGGGTCACATCAATGACCTAATTATTATATTTTTTTTCATTTTCTTTTGTTCTCTGTTCATCACAAATCTGACTCTTCTGGAGCCTGTATCTCATAAATCTCAAAAGAAGAAATTTGTAGATAATCCTTTCCTCTTTCTCCAGAAATTTGAATCGTATCGATCAGAGCTCGGACGGAAAAGTTATGCATGAAATACGAACATGTGTCGGTTTTGGTTCTCGGGAATTTTCCTGCGATAAAAAAATACCAAAACTTCATAAATAGTGCAATAAAGTTCAAGAATGATGATTTTGGCACTTTATTAAAATATTAGATAATTTTTGACATTTAATTAAAAATATAAACCGTAAAGTTCGGGTTAAGTTGCCCAATTACGCAGTTTTGACACGTAATCAAAAACTAAACTGTCGACGGTTTTCTGAGATTTCCTAAAATCATTGTTAGTTTGAGATACTGAGAACATTTTCTGAAGATGTCTGAGATTTCAGTGAAATCATCGGCGGTTTCAGAAAAGCCATAGAAAACCATTGATAGTTTTCTCCTAGAATTCTGCACTATGTTCGTCTCATTGTGTAACTTAGTCATCTTAAGAAATAAGCCACCATTCACAACATTGTTCTTTGTGTTACATTTTTTCTTTATGGCATCAAAGCCACTATGAACACTATGTCAGAAAGAAAAAAAAAAAAACCCAGCCCCTTTATTATCCATATCTTTTTTTTTCCCTCACCATTGTGTATAGTGTACACTACATCTCAATGCTACATCATAGCATAGCGGAAGTCTAACCGCCTTCTTCAAGGATGGATTAGACTTGTCAGCACCATTTCTCAATTATAGATGCAAAATTCATCAACAGATCAACTACCTTCGAAAAGAAGATAACACAACAATAGCCAAACAAATCCACGCCCTCAAAGGCCGCTTTTCATTATTTTTTTCACAACAAACTTTGCCTCCAACCCTAGCAAAGTTTGTAGGAGAGTGTCAACAATGCATCACAACTCGACACACTTAGAAAGCAATTCCAAAGAAAAATTGTTGACGGTTACACCAAAATGTAGACAGTTACACCAAACTATTGGCGGTCAAATTTGTCCATTGCAGATTTGAATAATGAAGATCCAAGGCAAATTATCACAATAAAGACTAAGGAGCATCAAAAATCCAACTTTAATAATGAAGATCCGAGGCAAATTATCACAATAAAGACTAAGGAGCGTCAAAGATCTAAAGTCAATTGCCTGAGGATCATATATGCTAACAAATCAGAGCCTATTAATTCAAAAAGAGGATATGTGACAACAAAGCAGATGTTATCTCAAATCATGGGATTTATGATATCTTATTTATTATTACCTATATCATGTTATAGTGTATAAATACGCCTACTTGTATCCTCTCTTAAGCGCGTAGTGTTCACGACTCAGTTATTTAAATGAAAATATCATTTTTCTTCATGTTTTATTTTTTCTTTATGGTATTAGAGCCATTATGAATACTATGACCAAATAAATAAATAAATAAAAATCCCAGCCCCAATTTTATCCATATCTTTTTTTTTTTTTCACCATTGTGTACACTACATCTCAATGCTACATCATAGTATGGCGAAAATCTAACTGTCTCCATCAAGGATGGATCACACTCGTCGGCACCATTTCTCAATTACAGATGCAAAAGTCATCAACAGATCAACTCCTTCGGAAAGAAGATCACACAACAATAGCCAAACATATCTGCACCCTCAAAGACCGTTTTTCATTATTTTTTTGCAACAAACTTTACCTCTAGCCCCAACAAAGTTTGCTGGAGGGTGTTAACAATGCATCACAACTCGACTTCAAATAGAAGGCAATTCCAAAACAAAACCATCGATGGTTACACCAAACCGTCAATGGTTACACCAAACCGTTGACGATTTTATCAAACCATCGATGGTCACATTTGTTTGCTACAGATTTAAATGACGAAAAATCCGAGGCAAATTATTACAATGAAGACTAAAGAGCGTCAAAGATTCAAAGTCAATTGTCTGAGGATCATATATGCTAACAAATCAGAGTCAATTGATTAAAACAAGAGGATATATGACAACAAAGCAGATCTTATCTCAAATCATGAGATTTATGACATTTATTTAATTTTACATATATCATGCAATAGTGTATAAATATCCTTGCCTATATCATCTCTAAAGCATGTAATGTTCACTTATTTGAATAAAAATATAATCGTTCTTCATGTTTCATTTTTTCTTTACAATCATCAAGATTAATTCGAACAAACATCATTTGATTATTCAAAAACATAGCGAGTCATTTCAGAACCAAAATGAGAGCAAATAGAATTATTGACACAAGTTTATGACAAAAAAATTGTAAAAAATTAAGAACTAAACATTGACTTTGTAATCATTCTAGGAGCAAAGGTCAATCTAAAGGTCATATAATGTAAGTTTAGTCTCATAATTCTCTATCCACTTCATCCAAATCAATTAGCCATGTTTTAAGTAGGAACTTTTAAAAGGTAATTGCGATCAAATGCACTATAAATAATCAAATGCAAAGACTTTCTAGAAGCGTGTATTTCCCCTAAAAAAAAAAAAAATCCTCCAATAGCCACTTGTTATCCTAAGAAATTAATTTTTCCACTAGATTGTTCTTTCAATTCATAAGAAGTTGACATATATGCACTCAAGGCATAAATGAAAAATAAAGCCCATCCCAACGTTAACTTTAATGCTTTGGCCAATGTTGCTTCCCACAAGTTGTAATGGTCGTGTTCACTATTTATTAGAAGGCTTTTCAACCTTCAATTGTTATGGCACTTAGTGCTTATCGTTGGCATTAAAGGGTTTTCAAGCTTCAAGTGTTTATCCTTATATGTACACTGTTTTTATCAATCTTGTAAATGGGAGAAAATAAATCATGCAGCTGACTGCACCTATTGGCGGGACTTAAGCCATCATTTATTGTTCTCAAATTCTAATGACTTAAATTTGTATTCAAATTTTGTGTATAGGATGATGATGACCCTCCTAGATTAGGACACACAGAATTTGATTTTATTAGTAATGAATGATTGCTACCAATTCTTGTATTGGAAGTTACTGACCTTTATTATTAATAAGGAATGTTCAATTTTTTTGGGCAGACTATCAATTGTTTTTGTTGAATTCTTAATAGCTTAAATTTGCGTTTGAATTTTGTATATAGTATATTGATGACCCTACATGATCAGGATACATAGAATGGACATCAAGGTTCATTAGTCAAGAATTGTTCAATGGAAGAGATTGACTAGGGTTTTGAAAGACTTAGTAAGCTTCATTTGTCTTAATTGTTTAGTTAGTCTAATAGTAATTTTGTAATTATTGTTGAACATTCATAATTACTTTATTAATTTACTTTATTTTTATGTAAGCAAGGTTATCTGTTTGAATGGGATCAACATACTAATTTTATAGCATTATTGAATAGGAACATATAACATTTATATGTAAGTTCAGGGACAAAGTTCATTCCTAATGCGTGATATTTTGAGACCAAAAAAAAAAATCATTCCTAAGACCTTTAATTTTCTCCCTCAAAGCTTTTCGCTTACTTCTTCTCAATCTACCCATATGACTATATATCTCTTTCCTAGTGCATCTCTCAATCTTTTTTTTTTCTTTTTGTGGATTACATAGAAACTCCAGCCACCAACAAGCCTTTCGGACCCACTGGTGCAGCACCAAACCTACGGATCAGCATGCATCTCTCAATCTTTGTTCCACCATTTTCACGTCAATTTTTTTGATCCATTTTCATCAATTGTGTTTGATTTATGAGGAATTGTAATTTTTTTTTTTCTTTTATGAGAAAACTAATGGATAATAGCTGTATATGAAAATTAATGATATTTTAAGTTATTCATTTTATATAACTATAGGAGTGTTCAAAGAATTGATAAGAAGGCTTTGCATGTGGAGATGTAGATTAGGTGTATTGTGGTGGTTTTATTGAATAAGGATATCTCAGTGATTCTTGTTTATCCAAATTTGGCCCATAACTAAGTACAAATCATTCTTGAGCTTTTCAGAGATATAAACACACCGTAAATTTGTTGTTGTTGTTGTTGTTGTTATTATTGTTGTTGTTGCTTTTTTTTTTTTTTAAAGACAATGTTGTCTTTCCTATTACCCAAAAATAATTCTTTCATAGAGAAGAAAGAAGGAAGTGTCGTCTTCTAGGCAGCATTGGCAAAGCCTCTTGAAAATTCATTTAGCTTTTTCTTTTTCTCAAAAAATATTTTGGAAATATCTTTGCAATTGTTATAGAACTAATGGGATATACTCTAATTTTTGTAAAAATTAAAAATAAAATATATGTTGAGTTAAATTGTGAAGTTACAGGCTTTTTTTTAATAGTTTGTTATAGGAAACACATTGCAGTAGGTTTAAATAATAATAAATTTGCAAGTTGGCATGTCAATTGTCAATGAGTGGTTTGAACAATTTGCAAGTATGGTATTTTCCACTTCTATACTCTAAAACTATTTTATCCAAGATTTCCTATTTTATCATATATTGTTGTCAATGTTTTTGATAGCTTTACAAATGATCACTTCATTTTCCCACTCATTCTTCATTTTTCTTAAAAGTAGCATACTTACCATATGTTAGAAAACTAATAATATAAAATGATAAAAATTAGATACAAATAAAATAAAAATAAAATCACGATTCACAAATAGGCTGAGATACAGATATCTCGCTTTCTTTAAGAAGATTCAAGCTCTCTGCGGTTTATTGACTTATCCCACGAACAGGTGCAGTAGAACTCCTTAACACTTGTCTCCCCCAAGATACACCAGTCCGATTTGAATCATATGACTCTTCCTAATTCTGCACAAACGGAGGAGTCCAAAGCTTATAAAAAAAAAAAAAAAAAAGCTTTTCTTTGCTTGTCAAACTCTCTAAACTCAAAAGAAGGATCAAAAGATGAAAATGAAGATAAGTGATTGATATGTTGTACTAATGCCTTAAGGGTCTATTTATAGGTACAAAATGACCCTTCATTCTCCATGTACTTAATGAATAAGTTATGTATATATTAAGTAGATACAACCCTAAATTCAAGGTACATTCATATAAATAATCTTATGCCTTTATAAGATACATGAATAAATGACCATAACCCAATCCAAGGTACATCTTCTTTTCCAAGATAAAATAATATTATTATTATAATACACAAACAATATAGTAATAATATTAAAATACGCTAACAATTCCTCCCTCATTTTAATATTTTGTATGTACCATGCATGTAGAGAGTTTAACAATCAAAGATGAAAAATTATGCATAATGAAGGTGTGCTCTGCATTGAACTTTCACTTAGCGAACAATAATCTTAACTTCAGAGTCAGCAGTACTCTCAGACTTGAACTGTGACAACTTGAGGGAAATAAAGTATTGCTGCTCACATATAATTATTCAGGTGTTGACATAAGCTTTAATAGCCAGCACGTTTCAGCCTTGTGCTAATCCCAGTTTCATGAGTATATTTGAGAATAAACCCAATTCTCATAAAGAGCGGCCCCACTCCCATGCTCGCATATGTGAAATCTGTCAAGGGTGCTCCTATAACTCTGACACCCCACTCATAAGAGATACAAATTATCATTAAGAGTTATAAAAACTCAACCTCCCCTGTTTAGGATAAATACATTTACACCATAGGGATGAGTTTAAAAATAATAGTGCATTTCTTACAACCACGATATGATTCGTTCTTTCCATTGAACCCAATTACATGATCTCTGGTCCTTGGGTCAGGTATCCTCATACGTGGTTCATGATTTTACAAGTTTTAATCCCATCCCCCTCGATGTATTCCGGACCCTTTCTCTTGCTAAGGCCTTAGTTAATGGATCCGCAAGATTTTCAAAAGATTTTATTTAACTCACATTAATGATGCCACAACTCAAACATGATCTCATAGTATTGTGTTTTCTTCTTATGGGTCTAGATTTATCATTATAATAATGATTGTTCACTCTACCAATTGCAACAGTACTATCACTGTGACGACCTGCCTATTTTACCCCTTATTTATTTTTCCTTAATAATAAAAATCGATATAATAAACCTAGGAGATCATAATCCATTTGAACCCATAGGTACTAGGGATACATCAGTGATACAATACAGAAGCCTCAGCAGCAAGAAACATAAAATTATATATATTCTATAGTATCGTTCAACACAATACCAGAGTTACTATATACATCATATACATCCCAAAATAGTCAAAAACTAGTCCTAGGGTCATCGCCCAAAATCCAGCTAACCCTATCAAAATACTTACCCTTCAGAAAGGGTAGATCAACTGTAATACCTCTGCGGAGCCTTATCTGCCCTCCTATATGGGGGTCCTAAAATGTTCATATAATTTGGGGTGAGACACCGCTTAGTAAGGGAAATAAACTAATACTAGTGTGTGGCAACATGAGTATTTTCGTGTTATACATAAAAGTATACATAAACATATTTAGTAAAACTATCTCTATCATTTTTGGGAAAAACATATATAATCATAGCATGACAGAACATACTGGATTTCTATAAGCATAATTCATCTCATATAATAATAATAATACAAAAACAACCTTGGAAGGTTAGTTGGCTGGTGTCATGTCTTACCCCCCCATGGCTGGGTTGTGTGGCCCGAATTAGCCGACCACTACCAAGTCAAAGTAAATTTATGTAAGTACGATGGGTCTGCCAGACCTAGTCCATACATCAGGGGCACCAACACTTCAATAAACCACATCAACTATCCATCCTCACGCTGCCTCGTACGACAGCGTTAACACAATATCATGATGATCATGAACACATAGCTACGGTACCATGCAAGTGCAAGCCTAAACCAAGTCAACTAGGTTCTGATAACATATAATATATTTCAAATTGTGATACATTTCTATTCCATAATAATAATTTTCAGTTCAATATCATCACATCACATTCCATATATAACGTGAAAATCATCGCCCTATACGCTGGCATTTCATATTTTATCAATCACAGCCTGTACGCCGTATCACATATCATTAAGAGGCTCGGCCCGTATGCCGACATATCATATAAATGGCTTGGCTCGTATGCCGTATATCATGTAAGTACATCCTTGGCCTATACCTTGGTATATCATATAAAACTCTCGGCCTGTACGCCGATATATCATATTAAAACTCTCGGCCCGTACGCCGATTTTCCATATTAAAACTCTGTATCATTTAGCATTTTCCCAGAAAACAGTAATGCATTATAAATTCTACTCATGCCATGCAAAATGGGTATTACGTATATTCATAACATATCGTTATTTATAGCAATATTTTCCAACATAATGCATATATATATATACATATATATGCATTATGTTGGAAAATATATTTTCCTGAAATCAAATGCTATAAGATTATATATATATATATATATATATATATTCATAAAACAACTAGCTTAGTTTATTCCCTTACTTGATTCCTGAACAAGCCCCTAAAACAATCAATCCAACACCCACTGGGTTCCCCGTTCAACACCCTGAAAACAACATCTCCCATAACTAAACTTTAGTATTTCTTCGTATACAACATTTCCTATAACTATTGTAAAGCCAAATTCCAAATAAAAAGCCTTACCTTGAATTTGGGATGAATTTCAAGCTCGTCCCACAGACGATCCACTCTAGCAGATATGCAGAGAACTTTCTTAGGAGTGTCGTGGTAGCCTCGGATCGTCGATTCGGTGAAGAACGAACCCAGAAATTAAGAGAGAAGGGGTGGAAACCGAAAAGGGAGAGAGAGAAGGGTATTACGCATGAAATTCTGTTGAAAAATCGAGTTTAGTGCTATTTATACACTGTCCTTCGTCGACGAGCCATGTCTCCTCATTGACGAGGTCAAGAAGGCAATTCTTCGATGAACTTTCCCCTCGTCGACGAAATTCAAAATTACCAAAAACATCCTCTCGGTATTTTCTCGTCGACAAGACAAGTCCTCGTCGATGAGACCCTCATGTGCTCTCGTCGACAAATCCCCTGTGTTCGTCGACGAGACCCTGTTTCATTTTCCTTCTTTATTATTTAAATACTATAGTTGCTCTGGGTCACTACATTCTCCCCTCCTTATAAAATTTCATCCTCGAAATTTTCTATTCATGTGATCCATCATCCCTTAAGAGCAAAACGGTCTACTTATTTTATTACTTACCCTCACCTATGGCGGAGGAATACTATAGTTACATTTCAAGTCTTGGGAGATTATATATACAGAAGAAAATTCCCCAAAAACCAAAATACTACTAACTAATTAAACTATTACATGTACCTACAAAAGAATTATTACCTAACTACTTACAATTTACCCGGTTAAACTTCTTGGAATAATAGTGGATACTTCTACCTTATCTGTTCCTCGAACTCCCAAGAAGCCTCTTCTATCGCGTGATTTCTCTACAAAGCTTTTACTAGAGGAATTTTCTTATTACGTAACTTTTGTAATTTCCTATCCAAAATTTGTATTGGTACCTCCTCATAATCTAATGAATCGTTGAACTCTAATTCACCATAACTGATAATATGAAAAGGGTTTGGGACGTATTTTCTCAACATAGAAATGTGGAATACGTCGTGCATCCTAGATAGCATAGGTGGTAAAGCTAACCTATAGGCAACCGACCCTAACTTACCTAGAATCTTAAATGGGCCAATAAACCTAGAGCTAAGCTTACCCTTTCAAACCTCATAACCCCTTTTAATGGAGCTATCTTCACAAATACATAGTCACCAATATCAAATCCAACTTCCTACAGCGGTTATCAGCATAACTCTTCTGTCGGCTCTGAACTGCACTAATCCTATCTCTGATGAGTCCAACTTTATCACACGCTTGTTGTACTAGCTTTGGCTCAACACCTCGCTCACCCATCTCATCCCAGAATAAAGGAGAACGACATATTCTACCATATAGTGCTTCAAACGATGTCATGCCAATGTTGGTCTAATAACTATTATTATACGCAAATTTCACCAACGGTATGAACTGAGTCCAACTATCCCCGAAAAGTAACACACATGCTCGAAGCATATCCTCCAATATTTGTATTTTCCTCTCAATCTACCCGTCTGAATGAGGATGGAATGTCATGCTAAAAGACAATGGAGTCCCTAGTGCTTCTTGCAAACTCTTCCAAAAACGTGACGTGAAACGCGGGTCTCGATCTGACACAATAGATACTGGTACCCCATGAGAACGAACTATCTCCTGAATGTAAATCTCCACCAAACGGTTAAGGGAGTAGCTAATCTTGATAGGTAAGAAATGAGCGGTCTTATCAAACAGTCAACAATCACCCAAATGGCATTCTGGTCGTGCAACGCCGTTAGCAGTCCTAACACAAAATCCATAGATATATGATCCCACTTCCACTTTGGGATAAATAATGGCTACAACTGCCCTACCGGCCTCTGGTGCTTAGCTTTTACCTACTAGCACGTCAAACACTGGGTTACATATTCGGCAATCTCTTTCTTCATACCACTCCACCAATACAACTCTCGCAGATCCCTATACATTTTCATACTACTGGGATGAACTGTGTATAAAGATCTGTGAGCCTTCTCTAAAATAGTCTTCCTGATATCAGCATTGGTAGGAATACATATTCTGGAATGGAACTGCAGAGCTCCGTCATTCGCAATATTGAATTCCTCCCCTTGATCACTCTACACTCTGTCCATCACCTTTGCTAATTCTGGGTCTTCCTTTTGAGCAGTTTTAATCCTTTCCTGTAGAGTAGGTTGCACTACTAAATTGGCAATACAAACTCGGGAATCACTCTCAACCAACTCTATACCGATTCTCACCAGATCCATCATGATTGGATACTGGTTCTCTACAGCTGACAACGCTGGTCCCACAGACTTCCTGCTTAACGCATCAACTTTCACGTTTGCTTTCTCTAGGTGATAACTGATAGTGCAGTCAAAATCTTTAATAAGTTCTAACCACCTTCTCTACCTCATGTTCAGTTCCTTCTAGGTGAAAAAGTACTTTAGACTCTTGTAGTCAGAGAAAATTTCACACCGCTCACCATATGAGTAATGTCTCCAAATCTTCAATGCGTGTACTACTGCATCCAATTCAAGGTCATGGGTAGGGTAGTTCTTTTCATATTCTTTCAATTGCCTAGAAGCATATGCTACTACTCAACCATACTGCATCAATACACAGCCAAGTCCCTTCAAGGACGCATCACTGTAGATAACATGACCTTCACCCCCTGATGGAATAACTAAAACTAGTGCCGTAACAAGCCTCTGCTTCAATTCCTGAAAACTCTGCTCACAGCTGTCGTCCCACTCAAATCTGACATTCTTCCTAGTCAGTAGTGTCAGAGGACCTGATAGTACTGAGAATCCATCAACAAAACAACGGTAATACCCAACTAGCCCCAAGAAACTTTTGATCTCTTGGACGGTCCTCGGTTTAACCCAATTCACTACCGCCTTAATCTTACTAGGATCCATAGAAATACCATCTCTTGAAAGAACATGCGCCAAAAACACAACCTTCTCAAGCCAAAATTCACACTTACTGAACTACGTAATGACCTGATCCTGAAAAGGTACATAGGCAGCCAAGCTGTCGCGGCGTCCCGGGAGCGCGTGTGCCCCGGGTGGCGAAATAAAAATCAATTTTAATTTTCAAGGAAAAATATGGAATGTCAGAGTCGCCACTAACCTTTAGTGCGGTTAGAACACATGATTACTACCCCATTAGGGGTAGAATGGGTCTACATTACCAGAGGTGGGGTCGGGAGTTCAATTACGCGAGGGGAATGAACGAGCACCCCCTACGCGCCCGTTCTTACGAACGGTACCTAATTAATTTAGAATTATCCCTAAGTTAATTTAAAAAGTCTTTAAATTACTCCTTTTATGAATTTATAAATACACATGAAAATAAATAAATAAATATAATATATACATATATATTCCCTCAGAGCTTAAGGTACGTGAAACCCGAAGGCTCATACCCTAGCATTAAAATCATAGGGATAAAAATAAAAAATGTTTAATAAAATACACTCCCATATTTTGAAAATAGTATAGAATTTTTTTAGTAGGAAAGTAGTAGTATGGGAAGTTTTAATATATGATCATAGGATAATTAACCACTACTAAAATATTCCAAATGTTAAAATAGGTAATAAAATACCATATATATTAAGATGCTACAAAAAGTAATACCCTATATATTAAAACACTTAAAATATCCCAATAAGTTATATATATGCTAATACACTAAAAATGCTATAATAAATAGTCCCCTATACATTAAAATACTAAAAGTTGCCGCCAATCAATTATTCATGCTAATATACAAAAGTTACCATAATAAGTAGTCCTCTATATATATTAAAATGCTAAGAATATCAATAATAATAATAAAATACTCTAATACCATATATACTATGAAAAAATACCATAATAAACCATACCATATTAACTTACCAAATATAATGTAATCAAAGTTCTAATATATTAAATACACAATATTACCAAAAATACTAAGATACTACACATATAATATAGCTAAAATTTTTAGAATACTAAATACAATTATAATTCTAGGATGCTATATATAATACAACTAAAAATATCTAACCTACTAAAGTCATGCTATTCAATGTGATTAAAACTCTAAAATACTAATGATATGATATAACTATGATTAAACATGAACCTTAGATGTCAACATATATACAATTACCTACAATAATATGTAACATAGAATGGAATACTAAAAATAACATAATATTAAAATATAACTATATTATAAACACTAAATATGAATAATAATAACCCTACATGTGGACATTAATTATGACAAAAATCCTAAAATCTAATATTAGAAATAACCCTATTGTGAACCTTGCGTATAACATACATAAACACCTGAATATCAAACAACACCGCCCTTAAGTAAATAAATACTATGATAATAAAAAATATCAAACACGTAATGAATACAAAGCAACGAACATCCTAGAAATATGTATTGAACATTATGAATAACATACGCTTTATAACATAAACATTAATATTCTAGTAAATACAACCGCCATCCTAATATTAGGTATAGGACTTGAATATTATGTACTCAAATAACTACAACATTTAAATACCAAAATTTATATTATAACTTTAAAACTCCCATATCAATATGATTAATGCGACAAGAATTTAAACTTTAACTATGAAAATGAATTTTAACAATAAAGATTCTACAACTATGTTTCATATCTAAAAATAAATGAATGAATAAATAACCATGAACAAATATCATAAAATTAACTTATTTAATATATACAATAAAAGGCCTAATCATGGATATTAAAGAAATACACAACTAATGAAAAACTTACAAGTATTAATCTTTTAATTCATACACATAGATAAAAAATTTAAACTTTGCATATTAAAACAGGACAAACCAAAACATACCAATGACAATGCAGTAAAACCAAAACATTACAATGACAATACAGTAAAAATATAAAAGAGGTAAGTATATCAGTGAGTACGTGCAAGTGGGTGCGCGTGTGTGTGTCTCGCATGCATGAAACGGTGTGTGTGTACAGGAATTTACAGAGGAGGCTGGAGTTTTTCTGCAACAGGACGGTGAAGAGGTCGATGGTGACGATGGTTGCTGTGCGTGGCCTCGGATATGTGGCCTGAGAGCAGAGATGATGATGGTGGTCTATGGACGAGGGAAGAAGAAGAAGACGAAGAAGAAGAAGCAGCCGAGAAGATGGAAAAAAAAAATTTATTTTATTTTTGCTTTGGCTCTGGCTGTGCGCTGCTGTGCGCCCCCCTCTTGGCCGTGTGCATGCCCCCCTTATATAAAAAAACTTGGAAAAACCCTAAAAAAAAACTTCCTTTTTGATTTTTTTTTTTTATGCTTTTATTCTTATGGTAATAATGAAAATAATACTACTAAATAGTAAATAATAATAAATAATTATAACAAAAATAATAAAGATATTATCAGTAAAATAGTAATAATAATAATAATAATAATAAATAATAGTGATAATAATAAATTACTTATAAAAATAAATAATAATAATAAAATAATAGTAATAATAATAAATTACTTATATCAATATAGGAAAATAATTAATAATAATAATAATAGTGAAAATAAAAATAAAAATAAAAATAATAATATAAATAACAACATTAAAAATCATAGTAATAATAATAATAATAATAATAATAATAATAATAATAATAATAATGAAATAATAGTGATAATAAAATAATAATAATAATAATAATAATAATAATAATAATAATAATAATAATAATACAATGAGAAAGGACCCCTTGCTCTATTTGGCTAGGGCAAAAATAGGGTGTCTACAACTTCTTTTCCTGAGCGTCTGTAGAATCTGCCTCAATTGCATTTCATGCTCCTCATAACTCCTCGAATAGATCAGTATATCATTAATAAAAACAACGATGAACTGGTCTAAGTATGGGTGGAAAATTCTATTCATCAAATCCATAAATATCGCAGGAGCATTCGTCAAACCAAACAACATAACAAGAAACTCGTAATGCCCATACCTGGTCCTGAAGGCTATCTTCGATACATCCTTTGCTTTCACTTTTACCTGATGATAGCTTGATCCGAGGTCAATCTTAGAATACACCCGTGTACCCTAGAGCTGGTCAAACAAATCATCTATATGGGGTAAAGGATACTTGTTCATGATTGTCACTTTATTAATCTCCCTATAATCTATACACATCCTCGTAGATCCTTCCTTTTTCTTCATAAATAATACTAGAGGTTCCCACAGAGATACACTAGGTCGTATGAAGCCCTTATCAAGCAGATCTTGCAACTGATTCTTCAATTCTGCCAAATCTGTTAGCTTCATTCAGTAAAGTACTTTAGAAATTGGCATTGTACCTGGAATCAGATCAGTAGAAAAATCTACCTCACGATTAGGTGGCAAGCCTGGTAACTTATCTAGAAAGACATCCATAAACTCCTTTACCACTAGCGTACTAGTGAGCTTCAATTCATTCCCTGACATTTTCTTCACAAATGCCACAAATCCTTGGCAACCACTCAGCAGTAGTCATCTCTCCTGAATAGATGAAATTAACTGAGGCGGGGATTGCACTCACAATCCTACAAATCTGAATTCCATTTTTCCTAGAGGTCTGAATATCACTTCTCGTGCATGGAAATCTATGCTGGAAAAATTAGCTGCTAAACAATCCATACCAAATATTACATCGAACCCATGCATGTGCAGCACTATTAAATCAGCAGACAAGATTTTCTCCTAAATATCAACTGAATAGCCCTAGAGCACCCTACTACACCTCACTGCTGATCCAGTTGGTGTAGATACCAAGAGTTCAGTGTCTAACAACTATGTTTTTGCCCCCATATAGTCTAGTGCACTCCAGAGACACAAACAAGTGTGTGGCTCTTAAATCAAATAATGCAATAACTTTAAAAGAAATCATACTAACCATACCTATCACCATGTCACCGGCTATCTCAGCATCACTCGACGTCAGAGTGAACACTCTGGATGGAGCCATATTCCTCTGCTGGCCCCCACGTGGCGCTTGATAGCCTCCCTGGTACGATCTGGGAGTAAGAGTTGCATCTAGTGGTGTAGGGCAATCTCGCATTAGATGTCCCTATCTACCGCAGCGATAGTAGAAAACTCCACCCACTCGACACTCTCCCCAGTGTCTCCTTCCACAAGTTTGACAGACAGGAGGACTTTGCACTGCTTGAACCTCACAACCTCCAGTTTTCTGCCTTTATTCTCTACCATGGTTTCCTCTTCTCCACTGACTCTGTCTAGGACCCTACTGGTAGCCTGAAGATGCATATCTCTTCCTCTATCCTTGATCCTCTGCATCCATACTCTCACCAACCTCTGCTAAGGTTGCTCTATCGACTAACTCAGCAAAATCCTGGATCTTCAGTACCAACACCTACTTGAATATGCTTCAACTCAAACCTCTTTCAAATTGTCTCGACTTTTTCACCTCATTAGGAACAATATAGGAAGCGAAACAAGAGAGCTTTATAAACTACGCCGCATACTGCTGGACCGATAACTATCCCTGGTTCAGATTCAAGAACTCTTCCACTTTAGCCTCCTTGACAGTAGCTGGAAAATACCTATCAAAGAACAACTCTTTAATTCGATCCCAAGTCATGGCTACCAGCGTCGACCTCTGCTGCTCCAGAAGTCTCATAGTAGTCCACCACCCCTCGGCCTCCCCCGTCAGTTTATATGTGGCGAAGAGGACCCTTTGTTCCTCTATACACTGTAGCACCGCCAAGACCTTCTCAATCTTTTGTATCCAATTCTCGGCGGCTGCAGGATCTACTCCCCATGAAAATGCTAGAGGATTCATCTTAATAAACTTATCTATAGTGTACCTATGGCTTCTAGATATACCTCCCTGCTTTCTGGAGCTCCTAGTGATCTCAGCCATAACTTGTCACGCTACGTAGTACTACGTCAGAATCAGTCCCGGCTGCACTCGAGGGCCCTGCTCCATCATTGCCACTCACATGGGCACTACCTCCTCTCGGATCCATCCTAAAAAACAATAAACGTAACTTAGGAATCCTATCGTTATAATTTGCCCGCCTAATCTAACCTTTTATCTTATCATTCTCAGCCTATTTCTAACCCCAATCCTACATTCTAGGAACATAACTCGACAATAGTTTACTATGATTTTCCTAAAATAGTAACCCCAAGAAAAACACAAAAACCACCACGGAAGTCCTACCTTTAGACTGTAGAACAACATCTCAAATCATTTTCCTATACTCTAGTATCGTTTTCGCTGCATTCTAAAGTCTACAGAACCTAGCAACCTAGGCTCTGATACCAAACTGTGATGACCTGCCTATTTCGCCCTTTATTTATTTTTAATTAATAAAAAAAATCGATATAATAAACCTAGCAGATCATAATCCATTTGAACCTGTGGGTACCAGGGATACATTAGTGATACAATACAGAAGCCTAAGCAGTAAGAAACATAAAATTATATATATTCTATAGTATCGTTCAACACAATACCAAAGTTACTATATACATCATATACATCCCAAAATAGTCAAAAACTAGTCCTAGGGTCATCGCCCAAAATCCATCTGACCCTATCAAAACACTTACCCTTCAGAAAGGGTTGATCAGCTGTAACTACCTCTGCGGAGCCTTATCTGCCCTTCTATCTAGGGCTCTTGAAATGTTCATATAATTTGGGATGAGACACCTCTCAGTAAGGGAAATAAACTAATACTAGTGTGTAGCAACATAAGTATTTTCGTGTTATACCTAAAAGCATACATAAACATATTTAGTAAAACTGTCTCTATCATTTGTGGGAAAAACATGTATAATCATAGCATAGCAGAACATACTGGATTTCCATAAGCATAATTCATCTCATATAATAATAATACAAAAACAACCCTAAAAGGTTAGTTGGATGGTGTCATGTCTTACCCCCACATATGGCCCGAAGACGGGACCTGACAATGGCTAGCCGACCACTACCAAGTCAAAGTAAATGTCTATAAGTACGATGGGTCTGCCAGGCTTGGTCTATACACTAGGGGCACCAACACTTCAGTAAACCACATCGACTATCCATCCTCACACTGCCTCGTATGACAACGATAACACTATATCATGATGATCATGAACACATACCTATGATACCATCCAAGTGCAAGCCTAAACCAAACCAACCAGGTTCTGATAACATATAACATATTTCAAATTGTGATACATTGCTATTCCATAATAATAATTGTCAGTTCAATATCATCATATCACATTCCATATATAACGTGAAAATCATCGGCCTGTACGCCGGCATTTCATATTTTATCAATCACGTCCCGTACGCTGTATCATATATCATTAAGAGGCTCGGCCTGTACGCCAGCATATCATATAAATGGCTCAGCCTATACGCCGACATATCATGTAACAAGCTCGGCCCCTACGCCGACATATCATGTAAGTACATCCCTAGCCCATATGCTAGTATATCATATAAAACTCTCTGCCCGTACGCCGATATATTAAAACTCTCGGCCCGTACGCCGGTTTTCCATATTAAAACTCTGTATCATTTAGCATTTTCCCATAAAACAGTAATGCATTATAAATTCTACTCATGCCACACAGAATGGGTATTACATATATTCAGAACATATCATCATTTATAGCAGTATTTTCTAATATAATGCATATATATATATATATATATATACACACACACACACATACATATATTTTCCTGAAATCAAATGTTATAAGATTATACATATATTTTCATAAAACAATTAGCTTAGTTTATCCCCTTACCTGTTTCTTAAAAAGGTCCCTAAAACAATCAATCCAACACCCGATCGATTCCCCGTTCAACACCCTGAAAACAACATGTTCCAGAACTAAACTTCAGTATTTCTTTGTATAAAACATTTCTTATAACTATGGTAAAGCGAAATTCCAAATAAAAAGCCTTACCTTGAATCTAGGATGAATTTTAAGCTCGTCCCACCGACGATCCACTCCAGCAGATATGCAAAGAACTTCCCCAGGAGTGTCGTGGTGGCCTCGGATCGTCGATCTGGTGAAGAAAAGACCTAGAAATTAAGAGAGCAGGGGTGGAAATCGAAAAGGGAGACAGAGAAGAGTATTACGCATGAAATTCTTCTAAAAAATCGAGTTTAGAGCTATTTATACACTAGCCTTCGTCGACGGGCCACGTCACCTCGTCCATGAGGTCAAGAAGACAATTCGTCGACGAACTTTCCCCTCATCGACGAAACTCAGAATTGCCAAAAACATCCTTTCGGTATTTTCTCGTCGACAAGACCCTTATGTGCTCTCGTCGACGAATCCCCTGTGTTCATCGACGAGACCCTATTTCATTTTCCTTCTTCTTTATTATTTAAATACTATAGTTTCTCTAGGTCACTACAATCACAGTTAACTAGGATAGGTGGTATTCGTTTTTCCCAAAATGGGATTTTATACAACATATCTCTTAACCAACTTGCTTCTTCACTAGCTGATACTAAAGCAATAAGCTCAACTTCCATAGTTGAGTTAGCAATTATTGTTTGTTTTTTAGACTTCCAGCAAATAGCACCACCACCTAAAGTAAAAATATAACATATGGTAGAGAGAGAATCGCCTGACAAAGTATTCCAGTTAACATCACAAAAACCTTCAAGTACAGCATGATACTTTGTAAAAATTAAGCCATAATTTTTTGTACCGGCTAAATATTTCATTACACATTCAAGAGCATTCCAATGTTCTCTTCTTCGCTTGCTCGAAAATCTACTAAGTATTCCTACTGCATATGCAATGTCAGGTCTATTTAAATCAGTTGCATATCTCAGGCTACCAATAATGCTATTATATTCCTCTTAATTAACCACTTCATTTTCATTCTTAACAGGAAATAAGCGATTACTTGAATCAAAAGGAGTAGTAATATGCTTGCAATTATTATAGCCATATTTATTCAAAAAATTTTCAATGTAATGCGACTGATCAAGGAATATACCATCACACGATCTTGTAATTTTCATGCCTAAAATAATATTAGCCTCATTTAAATCTTTCATCTCAAAATGTTTTTATAGCATTGTTTTTTTTTTTTAATTTATGACATGCAAATTTGAACCAAAAATGAGCAAGTCAGCCACATAGAGGCTACTAATAACATGTGAATCTTCTCAAGATTTATAGTAGATACACTTATCATACTCATTTGTTTTATATCCATTCTCAATCATGTAAGAATTAGACTTTTCATGCCACTATTTTGGTGCTTGTTTTAAGCCATAAAGCGACTTAATTAACTTGCATACTTTGTTTTCTTGGCCAGACTTTATAAAGCTTTCGGGTTGAGCCATATAAATTTCTTCATCTAGGTCCTCACGTAAAAAAGCAGTTTTTACATCCATTTGATGAATTTATAGATTATAAATTGCAGCAATTGCAATTAACAATCTAATGGATATACTTTTATAAACCGGAGAAAAAGTATCAAAAACATCAAGATCTTCTTTTTGTTCATAGCCTTTGGCTACAAGACGAGCCTTACTTGTCTATTGACCCATCCGGTTTGAGTTTCTTTTTAAGGACCCATTTGCACCCAATGGTTTTACAACCCAATGGTAATTCTACTAATTTCCATGTTTTATTGAAAATTAGAGATTCCATCTCATCATTCACAACCTCTTTCCAAAAAACTGCATCAGGTGATGTTAATGAATCTTGTAAGGTAATTTGACTTTCCTCTAAAATATTGACCTAATAATCAAGACCAAAATCCTTCTCAACTCTAACTCTTTTACTCATTCTTGGCTCAATCTCAAAATTTGTTTTATTCTTTAAATTAGGAGTAGATGAGTTAGATTCTGAAACAACATCATCACCAACGGTTTTACTCCCACTATCTTTAGTTTTAAATGGAAACTTATCTTTATGAAAGATTGCATCCCTTGATTCAAAGATAACATTATTCTCAATGTCTAAAAATCTATAGGTTGTACTATGAATAACATATCCAAGAAAAACACAAGTGAAAGCTCTAGCACCTAATTTAGGCCTTTTAGGGCTTGTAAGCCTTACAAAAGCTAAACAACCCCAAACTCTAAGATAATCTAAAATAGGCTTATGCCCTTTCCAAAGTTCAAACGGAGTAACTTTGGTCTTTTTGTGTGGCACTTTATTCAATACTATTGAAATTGGTGTGATCCCAAGAGGGGGGGAAGGTGAATTGAGTTTTAAAAATATTTTGGCTAAATTAAACATTTACACCGATTCACCACATATCATATCTCATTCAATATAATAACGTGTATGAAAAATGATTAAGCTATAGGTGTGAATATACACGTGCAGCATATCTCATTTAAATAAAAGTGTGCATGCAAATAATTATAATTATAAATGATCAAACATACATATGTTGAGTTTAAAGTGCGGAAAGTAAATGAGACAGGGAGAGAGTGACACACGATATTTGTTATCGAGGTTCGGACAAACCAACCTATGTCCTCGACTTGGGCATACCTCCTAAGGATTCTACTAAACCTGCTCACTTAAACGGGCAGAGCAGAAGCCATTACAACCTCTCTTTACGGGGCGAAGTAAAGCCCAACTCGATTGCAAGGCTGAGCCCAACTTGTCTCACTTACGAGGTTGAGATTCTCCAGTTCAAATTATAGGCCGAACCTAACCAGTCTCACTTACGGGGCTGAGACTCCTCAATTCAATTAAAGGGATGAACCCAACCGGTACAACAAAAATATTTTTGTACATAAAAATGCTTATGAAACATATAAGTAGAAATGTATACATTTAAGCTCTAAATACATGCACTCTAATATGATATGCATTATGCTCAGTATAGTAAATGTGTTATCAAATAATTTTGCACAAATAAAATATTTATAAAAAGTGAGTATTATTGTTCTCCTATAAATATTTTTACAAAGAAAGAATATTTGTAGAATTTAGGAATTTAAGCTCAAAACAATATTTGTGCAATAAATAACTTTCTCCCAAAAATATTTATCAAGGAAACAACAGGGAGAAATCAAAGCTATACTCTCAAAAATATTTTCAAACATAAATAATAAGTGAAAGTAAGCATGTAAAAATAAATGCCCAAAAATAAATATACTCTCTTCAAGAGTAATTTTGAAATGAATGAGTGGAAGAGAGTTGGAGAGTTTTACTTAAAAGATTTTTCCCCAAAGAAGAGATTTTAGCAATAAAAATTGGTTTGGAGGAACTTTGATTAACAAAGGTTTAGAGAGAATTTTAGAGTTAATCAAAGTTGCTAATTAATTTAGAATTATGAGGGGATATTTATAGATTTTTCGAAAATTATGACCGTTGGGGACACGCTCGGTATTTTTAAAAAGTTTAATTAAAAGTTAATGACATTTCAGCACTTTTAAAAAATTCCAACCCGAGAGGTTTGGTCGGCTGTATTTTATGTTCAGTCGACTATATTGATAAGTACAGTCGACCGAGGCACTTTTGAACTACAGATATAGTCAGCTGAATTTAGACGATTTTGAAAACGTTTGAGGTTCGGTCGACTATATTTGAAATTCAGTCTCATATTCATATGGTTCGGTTGACTTAATCATAAATGAACTAAATTCAGTCAGCTGAATAGTTGGGTGTCAGACACTAGCCAGTTTGGTCGACTGTGGAAGATACATTCATAATACGTTCGGTCGACTGAGCCTTGATCAAACTGTTGACCTCTGAATGGCTCAGTCGACTAAGTTGAATATAACTAGCTAAGTTTGGTCGACTGAGACCCATTCAAAGATTGATTTAAGTCTTGATTTTTACTAAAATTTATGGGGACATAAAGTTAATCTATGGTCCTTAAGAGTTAACCCCAAAAATCCGACGTCGGTCAATCGAAGGTGATCCCTAAGGTCAATCTATGGTCAATCTGAGCATAAAATCGATATCATGTAGATGCATACATTATTATAGACTAAATAATAAAATCAAATGCAATTATAATTCAAAGACATGTCTTCTTCTTCTCCTTTGCTCTTTGACATCATGGAATGCGCCAGATTTGTGCTTTAAAACCTACCTTGGCTTCCATGTTCTCTTAATCTTATGTGTGACCTGAATAATACTTGTTTACACACTAAAACACACACATAAGAGACACTTGTGTTTGTCAGCATCAAAATAGAGATTGGACTCACAAAGCCAACAAATACATGACAAGCAGTTAAAACTGCTTCTCCCCAAAGATTAGAAGGTGCATCGGATTCTATTAGCATGACATTAGTCAAACCTATTAAAGTTCTATTCTTCCTCTTAGTTATGCCATCTGATTCAAGTGAATAAGGTGGAGTAACTTCATGAATAATTCCCAAGGATTCTACAAATGAGTTAAATTCTAAAGATTCACACTCACAACCTCTATCACGTCTAATTCTCTTAATTTTTCTACCAAAATTATTTTCAACTTCGAGAAGGAAATTTTTAAATTTTTCAAAAGCATCACTTTTATTTTTCAACATATACAGATGCATAAACTTTGAAAAACTGTCAATAAAAGTGATAAAATATATATTTCCTCCATGAGTTAAAATTCCTTCAAATTCACAAAAATCTGTGTGAATTAAGTCTAATAATTCGGTATTTCTTTTAATGCTTTTATGAAGCCCTCTTGTTATTTTAGCTTTACTACATGATTGTCATTTATCAAAATCCTTAAAAACATTTGGAATTAATCCAAAACCACTCTTGATTCCTACGTATCTATTATTAATATGACATAAACGAGCATGCCAAAAATTTAACGAAGAGAGCATATAAATAGAATTTGAAGATACTATATTGTTATTCTCAATTCTGAATTTAAACAACCCATCACAAGCCTAACATTTGCCCACAAATATCCCATTCTTAGTAATTACATACATATTGGTCAGATTCCCTTGTTTGTTTAAACCCAGCCTTGTTAAGGAGAAAACCTGACACCAAATTCTTTCTCATGGAAGGAGTAAAGTATATATCTTTTAACAATAATACTCTTCCAAAAGCAAACTTCAATTCAACTTCACCACTTCCAAGTACCTGAATGGTATGAGAATCACCAAGTATAATAGTTTTGGGATCCTTAAAAGGAATATATACCTTAAACCAAGATTTATCATAAAAAAAAACATGCCTATTAACACCTGAGTCTGCCCACCACCCCTTAACACTGTGGACCATATTTATATCAGTAAGCATTGCCACAAAAGGTTCCTTAACTATATTAGATTGAGGAATAGGCCCACGTTTTTTAAATTTGCAAATTCGAGCAATATGCCCACTTTTGCCACAAACATAACAAACATTGTTGTTTTGCTTGTAAGGGGGTCCTGGGTTCAAATTCTTTTGATTAGGGTTGCCCCTATTTATTTTGTGAGGTCTATTGTTATTTTTCATATTTATCCTCTTAGGCTTTAATTGAGGGTTTTTAGGAAAAAAGCGTTTGGGTAAAGTATTATGTTCGGAAGCAGTTAAATTTACCTTTTTGGTATTACTGTTATTGGTATTACCACTTTCTTGCATAAGTGCATCTTGCCCTCTTGCCTCCTCTATGCGAATTCAAGTGATCAAAGTTTCAAGAGTCATATCTTTCTGTTTGTGGCGCATGCTCTTGTGGAATTCTCCCTAAGATGGGGGTAACTTGTCTCTAATTCCAACCACAACAAGATTGTCTCCAATCTTGATCCCTTCTAATGTAACCTCTGTCACTATCATTTGGAAGTCTTGTGATTGCTCCACAATTGATTTTTTGTCCACCATTTGATAGTGGAAAAATCGGCTAGCTACATACTTTTTTACTTCTACCTCCTTAGTATCATACTTATTCTGCAAAGCTTTCGAGATTTTCTTTGCGGAGGAGTGAGTAGTATCATAACAATCATAAAAATGATCGGCTAAACAATTTAAAATGTAGTACCGACATTTATACTCATCTTTTTCATATTGTTCCAATTTGTCGTAGTGATCGACCAACTCATCTTCATTCATTTTTTCGGTATCAAATTTCTTTGGATCCTTCTCGGTGAGAACATAAGCAACCTTGAGAAGACTAAGGTAAAAGAGTACCTTGCCTTTCCACCTCTTGAAATGGGCTCCTTTAAATTGGAAATGCTTGTTGAGAACTCCAACATCTTTACTCGGTTTCTTAATTGTAGGCTCCATATATTGAATCTCCTTAAAATTGTTAGAAAACTAATAATATCAAATGATAAAATTTAGATACAAATAAAATAAAAATAAAATCACGATTCACAAATAGACCGAGGTACGAATATCTTACTCTCTTTAAGGAGATTCAAGCCCTTTACGGTTTATTGGCTTAACCCACGAATCAGTGTAGCAGAACTCCTCAAGACTTGTCTCTCCTAGTGTACAGCAGCCCGATTTGAATCGTACGACTCTCTCCAATTTAGCACAAACAAAGGAATTCAAAGCTCCAAAAAAAAAAAAACATCTTTCTTTACTTGTCAAACTCTCTAGACTAAAAAAAAAGGATGATAAGATGAGAATGAAGATAAGTGATTGATATGTTGTGATAATGCCTCAAGGGTCTATTTATAGGCACAAAATGACCCTTTATTCTCTATGTACTTAATAAATAAGTTAAGTATATATTAAGTAGATACAACCCTAGATTCAAGGTACATTCATATAATTAATCTTATGCATTTATGAGATGCACGAATAAATGACCATAACACAATTCAAGGTACATCTTCTTTTCCAAAATAAAATAATAATATTATTATAATACACAAACAATATAATAATCATATTAAAATACACTAACACCATATATATTAAATGCAATAGATACTGCTAAAGCTAAAAAACACAGATTTCGGGTCTTGAATTTAGACCACTCCATACTTTTCAATTGATAATTAATTATTACAAATAAATGATATCACACGCAATGTTCACAAACTAGTCTTTAATACGATTAAATTATAAAATATGCTGAGGATGTAGTCATCCTCTATGCTTGAAGCTTTGGGGACATTAGTCATCTCCAAATATGCTATAATTAGGGACAACAGATAATTCCCAATAAGTGGATGGCATGCCAAAGTTGTAGGAGAAGAAAATTTATTATACAACTTAAATCATCCTTAAATTTATTATTACTTTTATTTTCAAAGTTATCTTTTTAGTATAGTTCAAATAAGATGTAGACAATTTACTTACCCTCACTACATGGTCATGTGTGGTGACAAGTTATGACAAATACTTTTTTTTAATAAAAAAATTTCCTTTTCTTTTAAACTATCTAATCAATGGTAATGTGTAGGATGACTTGAATCTTAATATATAATTTAGTTAGTTCAATTTTAACGCTAAATCAAAGGACCAACTAAGTCATTGCAAAGTCTAAAATGATCACAATACATGCTAATCCTCCAACATGAAATCATTACTGGCAGGACTTCTTATGATCAAAGTCAAATATGAATAATAAATTATATCCCTTCTTAATAACGGTCATAAATTCAACAAATCATTGCCTTTATCAATTTTATTTTTTTAAATATACCTTTGATTCTTCATTTTCTTTAATAAATTAGAAAATTGGATGTCGTGAGGACAAAGACCCATAACTTCTTTGTGTATACACAAATCTCTCTCTCTCTTTCTCCCTCTATCTAAATATCTATTAACTTATCATCGCCAACTAAAAGTATTAATATTAGATAACCAAAAAAAAAGAACCTATTTTTCTTTGTTAATTATGTGGAAAGATTCAAGTGTTAGCGATTACAAATTTTTAATTGAAATTAAACTTTAATATTTAAATGGAAAAAAAAAAAAAAGACAAACTTGTTATGGTAATAAATTACTTTAGTGTTTTAAAGATCTCATATATTATCATTTCAAGAAAATTAAATAAAAATTATAAAAAGACATGTATATGTAGAAGAAAAAAAAAAAGTTTCATCACAGGCACACATACCAACATTGGAAAGGAGCCACATGTGCCCTGTCGTTTCGTGGCCAATACCATTATTTATGTGACGAGGTCATTGATAAATAAAAAGTCTATATATGGAATGTAAGATGATCAAGTACTCAACCACCACATCAACATGTTAAAAAGTTGTTCTAAACAACTCCTTGATTCCTCCCCATAAATGCGCACATCATTTCATATCATCTATTTCAAAATGATAAGGTCTAAGATGCAACAATACTCTATTGCGGAGCACCACAACCTCTCACGTCACACTAGATGTTGCCGAGTCACAACAGGTAAAGTGCCAACTGTGGTATGACATCATTGTCCGTCTCTCTAAACCATGCTCCAATGGACAAGGGTCGCTCCCAATATATTCCTATCCATCCTCTTAACGGAAATCTTATTCCCCTAAATGATCACTCTTTGGAGTTCGAAGCGTGTATACCTTATCCCCCAAAGTCAATGGTTAATTAAAATGTCTATTAGTGTGTTCACATTTAAATTTTTGGATACGTGATTTCCAGCGCAGCGCATACAATTATATCCCCAATTTTATATATATATTTAAATAGAAAAAACAATTTCCTTACATTTTTGACAAGTTGCCTTTTTTTTTTTTTTGTGCCATTTTGAATTGATGATGTGATGGATTATGACAGTTATTTTTTGCTATATTTTAAAATTCATAGTGGTGGCTATAATCCAACTAAGCCACCTTATTAATTGAACAAGTTAAATCTGTAAGTCAAATTGTAGTCAATCAAACTAAGTAATGTTAGTATATATATATATATACCATGCTTGTTGAAATATATTAGAAACGGAGAAAAGAAATAGATAAGAATTTCTCTTATAATTTACTTGCATACTATATATTATTCATGTTTTCCTTTGAGAATACTTAACCATATAAAATAGAAGTATAAAAATATATTAAGAAGAATAAATAAACTGAGTGTCACTAATTAATGCACACAAAGCAAATGAGTTGCACAAATAAAATAAGAAAATTAAATTTAAAATTAAGAGAAATATAAATTTAAAAAGTCAAAATAATCATATATCTCATAACTTAAATAATTTGTGTCATACTTTAATTATTATTAAAATGACTTTATACAACATTAGGCTTTTAAAAATGACAACCTTTCCCTCGAGATTATAAATTAGTAGCAAATAAATTTGGACCCAACTTGATGAGTTAGGTTGGTAAATCAATTATAAATCCTGAAATTTTCTTTAATATGAGGGAAATTAAACTAATGAAATATTTATAGAGTGATTTTCCCATTAGAATACTTTATTTTGGAAGAAGGTCCCAACATACTGCTTTTGTTATAGCAATTTGTTTTGTTTTGAATATTTTTACATACTCAATTTTCATAACTATGCTTACCTTATGATATCATTGTTGGGACATGTTGACTTCTTGAGTCCGATTCCTATTTTTGATGCTGACAAAACATAAGATTCTTATACATGTTTTTAAGTTCTTAAACAGGATTACTATTCAACACACACATAAGGCAAAAAGGATATGGAAGCTAGAAGGACTTAAAGCATATTCACCTAGCATATTCCATGAAGTTTGAAGAGCAAAAGAAGAAGAAGAAGACTTTTGATTTTATTTGTATTGCATTTTAGCTTTATATTCGGTCTGTAATAATGCATGCATCTGTATGATATAAAGTGTTAAGCTCAGACGACCTTAGATTGACCTTAGGGACCTGACCTTTCGAGAAAAACCTTTTTCAAAATTGCCTAAATCTAATAAAGATTTTTGAAATAGTTTAAGGGTCAAAATGAGGGCATAAACTAAGGTATTCAAGGACCTCGATCGATTGAATCCTTCCAGTTCAAATTCGTTCAGTCGATCGACCAAGGTTAGAAGTCAAACCTTGACAAGGCTCAGTCGACCAACTGTTTTTGAACATAGTGTTCTCACTTGAACGACCTCAGGACTTTGCCTTTCTATCTTCCTTAGCCGACCGACATTTTAGTTCAAAATAGCCTCAACCGACCGGCCTTCAAGGCTCGGCCGACTGGTCATTTGGCTAGCCAATAGAACTTATGAAGGAAGGAAAATCGCCCAAGGTCAGCCGACCGACGATTCGCTTAGTCGACCGAACCTAGAGGAAAAATTCAAATCTTAATGTAGCTTAGTTGATCGACGTCTTGGTTAGTCAACCAAACCTCTCAGGTTGCCTTATTTTTTAGCACTTAAACGTAATTAATTTTTAATTAATCTTTCCTGAAAATGATCAGCGTATCCCCAACGATCAAAAATCCTGGAAACTCTATTTTTATATTACATTGAACCAACTGATTGCCAAATAGGCCTTATGATGTTACATGATTGCCAGTTAGAAAGATTCTTCTATGTGTAATGATAGAATTATGTTATGACTGGATTCAAAGTATATGATAGAATTATGTTATAAATGAAATGGAAAGTATGTTTGCCTATTTGTATAGGCGTGAGTTACAGTTTTAAATGCATTGTTTCGTAAAGTTAAAGTAAAGGTTATATTTTGTCTATACGAAAACTCATGTTAGCCACATATTGATGATAATATATTCCTTCTTACTTAGAGGTGTCTCACCCCAATGAATATTAAATTTTTCAGAACCTACAGGAGAGCGAGCTTAGGAAGCTTTAGGAAGGGTTTAGTTTTTATAACTATGAGTGGTTGTAAGATATGGAACTTTTATGTTTTATTTTGATCTTTGGGTTGTGATAATGCTATTTGGAGATACTTATATGGTGATGGTTTAGAACTCTAGTAATGCATCTGAGGTGCATGAATTATTTCCACTACTTGTATGATAATTGTGGTATCAGAGACTATAGTATAGGGATATAATACCCTGGACCCCACTTTCAAGTTTGGGGCGTTACACTAATAGTATATTATTAGTGATGATTTTAATAACCGTCACTAAAAGCGTAACATTAGTGATAGTTTATTGACTGTCACTAAAAGTGTTATATTAGTGATGGTTATTAAAATTGTCACTAATACTTCGGCTTTAGTGATGAGTTTAAGTAGAGAATATGTATGATTTATAATGACGGTCTTACGATATTAGTGACGGTTGTCTTCCATCACTAATACTCCACTATTAGTGACGATTTGAATAGTTCGTCACTAATAATTATTAGTAGCTACATATATGGTGACAAAGTTATAACTGTCACTAATACTGATTGAACCGTGACTAATTCTATTAGCGACGATTTTTTTATTATTAGTGATGGTTTAAAATCATCACTAATAACCTTATTTCTTGTAGTGTATTCACAAAATACATGAAAAAGATTTGTATGATATGAACATTATGATGCATGAGGTGAGGTCACAACTTGAATCACTCATGAAATATCACATAAGACACATATGAAATACTTCCTATCACTAATGATGACATGCATGCTATGCATGAAGATGCACAAATCTTCACTTAGGAATTCTTGTGAACAAATGGCTTTTCAATTAACTTTTTAACAAGTTTCTAAAACCAAAATTTGCATATATTTTAATTTCACCTCAATAGTATTCAAATTCCAAACTATAGAGAGGATGGTTCATGCTTTTCCAATGGTGCCCCAATTAATGTCTTTCTAGGGAACTATGCTCATAAGTAGAAGATATCACTAGTGTTGTCGGATTTGACTACCTCTGGCTCTTGGCTTTTACAAGTATTGAAACTTGACATTACATCTATCCCAAGCTACTTGGAACCAAGTTACTTAAGTTTATAGTTTGACCTATTAGTCTCAAGAATGCTTATTAACCTACCTTATTTACCTCATTTTTGTGCTTGGTTAGCAAGAGATGGCTTTACCAATACTCTGGCACTTCGCAACTTTGATATCAACTTAGAGAATCAAATAAATGGGTGAACAACTCTGATTTTCCCCTACTTGAGACTCACTGATGACCTCTGTAAGAACCCAAACCATGATAGGTGGGTTTAATAAATTAAGAGAGGGGCGAGATGGTTGTTAAATACACTTCATCGATGAAGTCAGAGTTTGTCAACAAAGGCCTTACATTTCTCATCGACGAAGTTTAGAGGCTCGTCGACAAGGAGAAACCGAGGGTTTTCAAAAAATCAAAAATCCCAAACTCGTCGACGAGGACGCCATTCATCGACGAGGACGGCTGAGTCAAAGATACTATAAATAGATATTTTCATTACTTCTTAGCTAAGAAATCTTATTTTCTCTCTCTATCTCTCTAAAAACTCAACCTACTCTCCATCTCTCTATACTTCTTCGCTATTCGTCACGAGAATCGTTGATCTGAAGTTACCATGAGAATCGTGGAAGGATTCTTTACAATGCCTACGGATCAGATCTTTGTTTCGGGTGTTTTCAAGTTTTAGCCCAAAATCGAGGTAAGGCTTGGTTTTCATTTATGTTCCACTAGTTGTATAGAGGATAGGGTTGTGAGTATATTATGTAATGTGGTATGTAGGTTTTGGAACTTGGTTCACTGTTTAGGGGCCTTGAAGTTCGAGATTTACCATTTGGGGAAGGTAAGGGGATTCAGTTTATGTCGGTTATTTTTTAAATCGGACTCGGTAGAACTGTGATTTGCGGTCCTGTGTGCAATTTGGTTACTCATTTGAGGGGATCTAACAGGTAAAACTATGGGTTTTTCATGATCACAGTTTTGGGAAAAGGGGGTATTGGGTTGCATCCCTGGTTTTGTTGGAAAACCGTATATATTTGATGATTTATACTGTGTAATAGGGATGGCCGTGCCTTAACTTTATTTAAACTGTATATGTTTGGAAAACTATGATTTTAGATTATCAAATAGGTGTGGTATGTTTGGTTATATAAGCATGCATGGTTATGTTTTTGTGTGAAATGCAATCAGAATTGGGTTCTAAATTGTTCTAGGAACTGAGAGTGTCCGGCTCTATATCTATGGGTGTATGAAATTGCTAGGCCATGTTTAGCAAGAGTGTTCAGCTCTATATCTAAGGGTGTGAGCCTTACCAGTTGATCATCGAATGGTGTGGATCCACCAGTTTGTATCTGTACGATGCCATGGCAACTTGGGGTTCGGCATGAGCTGAGGACACCGAGTAATATGGGTCAGCCGGGCCAACGCCGGGTACTGCGGACTGGCTGTGGGCCGAAGGGTGTGATGACACCGCTTGATCATGTGTGTGTGTGTGCTTGTATGCACTGTGTTGAAACTAGTACTTGAACTTGCATTTAACTGTGTATGTTTTGCTGTCATGATAACACTCGAATGCCACACACCGATATAACCTGTATTCTTCCTTATTGAGAGGTGTCTCACACCTACTATACGTACATATTTTTAGGTCCTTTGGGTAACCGAAGCTAGCTTCTTGGTGTATGAGCGTAGTGGTCGGTGTACTGCGGATAGTGGTTGGGTAAATGCTAGGACTTTTTGTTCTTGGGTTTTCATTTTGGGGTATGTTGATAACCGGGTTTATACTTTGTGCTATGGAGCTTGGACTCCTATTATATAGATTCTGGTATTGTATTGTACATATATGCATAAAATGACCTTTTTACATTGCGTATATTCTGTTTTATATGGATGTGTATAGGGTGCCTGGAAACCCCACGGGGTCGGACCCTCATTTATTGTACTGTATCGATGGTATTTTGTATGATACAGGGACAGGTTAGGTTACTAATTCACCCCTGGGTCCAATTATAGGGTTTGAGGCGGGACAGCTTGGTATCAGAGCTAACGAGGTTGTTAGGCCTTGTAGACTTGGTTAGGCTTAGCTGTGAATACATACCAGAGTATAGGATGTTGGATATGGGTAAAGTTGGTTGAGGGTTGTTCCATTGTTAGACCGGGACTTTTTGGTTGTATTCCGTGTTTTTCCTAGAGTGACGATTTCAATAAAAGCAGGGCAGATCATTAATGACTTTCGTGTCAGTGTGATAGGACAAACCTGGACCTGGCAAGGAGTGGTTAACATGATTAGTGATAGATAATTGTGTTAATTGTATGTCTGTACGTGTTATAAGAGTCTTAATAGAACTCTATTGTGCTCTCACAATGGAGCCTAAAGATAATAACTTGGAAAGTAGCTCCGAGGAAACTGCGAGTGATGAGTCTTCATCTGTGCCTCGAGGTTTGACGAGGCAGGTTTTGTGGGAGATCGGGCAAAATGTCAGGGGACGCAAACACTCTCCTACTGCTATAGGGTGCACCATTGAGAGGTTCACATGCATGCATCCTTCGACGTTCTCTGGGGGACTTGACCCAACGATAGCAGAGAACTGGGTGGAGAAGACTGAGAGGATTCTGGAGGTTTTACACTGCACAAGTAGGCAACGGGTCCTCTATTCTACCTTTCAGTTATTTGGGGAGGCGGTTCGATGGTGGACTGCAGTGAATCTGCTAGAGAAGCAGAGTGGCGGTCTAGTGGAGATGACGTGGAGCCATTTCAAGGAGGTGTTCTTCGACAGATACTTCCCGGCTTCTGTATATGATGCTAAGGCGGATGAGTTTTCTGCTCTGACTTGGGGGAGTGTGACGGTGCAGGGGTATGCGGCACGGTATATAGAGTTATCCCGATTCATACCATGTCTGATCTTGAATGAGTATAAGAAGACTCGAAGGTTCGAGAAGGGCCTGTGGAAGAACATCCGCAGATTAGTGGGTATGCTTCAGATCCGTGAGTTCTTGATTTTGGTGGATAAAGCCACTGTGATCGAGACTGGTATCTGAGAGTGAAATTAGGAATAGCTTCCCAAAAGGGGGGGTGAATTGGATTCTTTTTCAATTTTAATAATTTTTTAGTTTTGCTTATGACACCAAGAAAAACACAATTAATAACTGATAATCACACTTAAAAATACTGAAATTTAAATTCACAAGCCAATCAATTAAATTAAAACAATTCAACCACTCAAGCAAAAATATTAGTACGTTTATCAATTTCCCTGTAGATGTTCACAACCTTCTTTAGATAACCTCTTCGTATGCACTTCTCTTGATCAAGATTTTCGCAGATTAACCAACGTACTCCCTTTTGGGTTTCCACAAACGGTTAATCAAAACGTACTTTCTAAAATTCAAGAGTCTTTCTTTATTTCTAACTTTAGAACCTGCAACCTGCACTTTAAATCACACAACAACAGCTTGTACAAAAAATAGGAAGTAAAGAAGAGAGAAAGACACAAGGTTTTTACGAGGTTCGGCTTCAACACAGCCTACGTCCTCGCCCTTAGCAAAATACCGAAGGGTTCCACTATAGCAATTCCGTTACCGGATGGAACAACACTTGTTTACAATCACTCCTTGACCAAGGCTAGAGCCCACATTCTCCAAACAATATACCCTTGTTTGGTTAACGATCCAACAGCCTGGAATCGTCCAAAATCTACAAGAGAAATATCAAGAAGCTGGTGTACAAAAGATGCTCACACAAATAGCAGATTAGTACAAATTGAAACTATGTACTTTAAAAGATAAATATCAAGAAAGAAATACACTTTTGAAGCTTAACAAGGATTTCACCAAATTCCTTTTCTCCAGATGAGAAATCAGTAATCTAATTTCAGGAATTGATGAACAAGAAATATCAGAATCACAGCACTTTCAGCTTGTAAGAGATTGATCAAGGTGAGACTTTGAGAGCAAGAGAGCTTTTGAGAGATTTTCAATGCTTGGTGTGTTTTTGATTTACAAAAACCATGTATTTATAGGCTTCCAAACAAGTTTCCTTGTTACAAGAGTTTCCTTAAAGAGTTTCGCAAATTAGATTTTAAAAATTAGATTTTAAAAAATTTTCCTGTTGAACAGTGTTCAGATGTCTGAAGAGTTGAGTTCAGTCATTTGAAGTTTCTAAAACCCTTTAAGAAATGAACTGGACACAAGGTCAGATGTTTGAAGAGAGGGTTCAGACGTCTGAACAGCTACTGTCTGTTTCCGTTTTGTCCCAGAAAATCTTCGGACACCTGCACTTATTCTTCAGACGTCTGAAGTAATTCTTCAGACATTTAAACTTAAAGTTCAGCCATATGAAGTTACCACTTCAATCATTTGAACAGCCAAGAAGTTGTTTTAGAAAAATATTTTCCATTAAAAATGATTTGCTTTCTTATTCTGATTTTTACAAGACTTATTTCAATAATCCTAAATAGGTGTTTAGATCCTCATAATCTCTTGGAAGAGCTTCAAAACATATTTCAAATGATATTTAGCTTTGAAATACTTACAATATGTTTCCTAAGACTTTATATGTCATGCTTGAGTTCTTTCTCATTCTTTGCTCTTAAAGTTCTTTGGATATTTGCTTGAGCTAGCTTTATCTGCAAATGCCTTAGTTTCTCTTTGGATCATTGGTTAGTTTATCTTCCTTGATGACCCACACTTGATCCATACTTAATCCATATTTCTTGAAACACAAAAACTCAACCTTTCCAAGTTAAATAGTCCTTTGTTTGTTATCACCAAAACTGATTTAAAGAACTTGTTAGGCCAATAAAGAGGACAAGGTGGATCAGGAGCCGAGGAAGAGGTCAGTACCTTCTGGTTCTCAGTCGGGATCTCGACAGGGATCATGGAAGAGGAGGAACAAGGGCTCAGGTTACCGTTAGAACACCAAGCATTAGAGTTCTCAGGTGAGCTAGTCAGGTGATCGTTGTACCAGGTGCCACCAACAGCATAGTGGTGAGTGCCGGTAGTTTGGGGGTAACTGCTACAACTGTGGCCATTCAGGTCACATGGCTCGGGATTGTTACGCGCCAAAGAGGGGTACGTCTTCTTCGAGTCAGAATTGGATAAGTAATCAAGTATCTCAGAGGACTTATCAGGTGAACACAGCTCCGACACGTGTGTATTTGCTTACCCCAGCAGATGCAGAGCATGCAGGGAATGTGGTGATAGGTACTATGATGTTGCTTCTAAATAGAGCTGTGGTTTTATTTGATTCGGGTGCGACCCACTCCTTTATTTCCATTAATTTTGTGAAACTATGTGGGGTGGAGACCCAAGTCATGGATGAAGAGTTGTCAGTAGCTACACCATTTGGGAGTGTATCTTCCAGTAGAAGAATATTAGAGGACTGCCCAGTGGTAATTCAGGGAAAGCTGCAACTGGCGAATCTTATGGTCTATGATATGTCGGGATTTGATGTTATACTAGGAATGGATTGGCTATTCTCCAGTTATGTTGTAATCGACTGTAGTAGAAGGGTGGTAGTGTTTAGACCTCATGGGGAGCAAGAGTACGAGTTTGTAGGATCGTGTGTGCGTTCGACGCCACAGGTTCTATCAGCACTACAGGTGAGGAGGTTACTTTTGAACGGATGTCAGGGGTACCTGGCTTGTGTGAAGGGACCGTTGCAAGATAAGTTGAGACTCGAGGATATTCAGGTAGTCAGCGAGTTCCCATATGTGTTTCTAGATGATTTACCCGGTTTTCCTCCGGATCGTGAGGTGGAGTTTTCTATAGATTTACTGACTGGTAAGGCACCAATCTCTAAAACTCCGTATCAGATGGTTCCAGTGGAAATTCAGGAGTTGAAGGAGCAGTTGCAGGAATTACTGGACAGGGGTTTCATTTGACCTAGTGTTTCGCCCTGGGGAGCTCTAGTGCTGTTTGTGAAGAAGAAGGACGGGTCGATGTGCATGTGTATTGATTACCATGAGATTAACAAGGTTACTGTTAAGAATCGTTACCCTTTACCTCGTATAGATGATCTCTTTGACCAATTGCAGGGGACGCAAGTCTTTTTGAAGATTGACCTATGGTCTGGATATCATCAGGTGAGGGTCAGATCTAAGGATGTAGCGAAGACTGCTTTCTGAACCAGGTATGGCCACTACGAGTTCTTAGTCATGCTTTTTGGGTTGACGAATGCTCCGACAGTGTTCATAGATCTTATGAACAGGATTTTTCATAAGTACCTGGACCAATTTTTAGTGGTGTTTATCGATGATATTTTTGTATACTCGAGGAGTTCGGAAGAGCATAAAAGTTATTTGAGGTTAGTATTACAGGTTCTATGAGAGAAGAAGTTGTATGCTAAGCTGAGGAAATGTGAATTTTGGTTGAATCAGATTGCATTCTTAGGTCATGTAGTATCTGGAGACAGTATCTCAGTTGATCCTAGCAAGATTGAAGTTGTGGTTGACTGGGTAAGGCCGAAGAGTGTGCAGGAGGTTAGAAGTTTTATAGGACTGGCGGGTTACTATCGTCGGTTTGTGGAAAGGTTCTCTAAACTGTCTGGGCCTCTAACTCAATTGACCAGAAAGGGAGTGAAGTTTGAGTGGACCAGTGATTGCGAGCAGTGTTTTCAGGAGTTGAAGCACTGACTGGTTACTGCTCCGGTTTTAACCATTCCTTCGAGGGATGGCGGATTTGTGATTTATGTAGTAGGGTAAGGTAGTAGTGTATGCTTCTCAGTAACTGAAGGAATACGAGAAGAATTACCCTACGCATGATCTGGAGTTGGCTGCTGTTGTATATGCACCGAAGATCTAGCGACACTATTCGTATGGTGTGCAATGCGAGATTTTAACTGATCACAAAAGCCTCATGTACTTTTTCACGTAGAAGGATTTGAATATGAGGTAGATACGATGGCTTAAATTGATTAAGGACTACGATTGCACCATCATTTATCACCCGAAAAAAGCTAATGTGGTAGCTGATGCGTTGAGTTGGAAGTCAGAACATGTTATAATATCTGCAGTCGTAGATCAGCATCACATCAAATAGGATCTGGAGAGCTCATGTATAGAGTTAGTGCGTGGTGATCATCAGGCTTTCCTTGCTAGTTTTGTAGTCCAACCGACTTTGTTTGAGCGTATAAAGGCCACGCAGGCTAGTGATGCGAAGTTGACAGAGGTTGTGGGAAAGGTACAACAGGGATTGGCTGCGGATTTTAACATCTTTGAGAGAGGTGTGTTGAGGTTTGGGACCAGGTTATGTGTTCCGAACAACGATGAGATCAGAAGGACGATTCTGGAGGAAGTGCATCGCTCTTTGTATACAATACATCTAGGTAGTACAAAGATGTATCGGGATTTACGCGAGACCTTTTGGTGGAGTGGTATGAAGAGGCAAATTGCTCAATTCATGGAGCATTGTCTAACGTGTTAGTAGGTGAAAACTGAACATCAAAAGCCAACAAGGCAGTTACAGCCCTTAGCCATTCTGGTATGGAAATGGGAGCATATTTCCATGGATTTTGTGACCGAATTGCCATCAGCACTCCACGGGCAGAATGCTATTTGGGTGATCGTGGACAGGTTGATGAAATCTGCTCACTTTTTACTGATGAAGGTTAGCTATCCTTTGAGTAGGCTAGCAGATTTATATGTGCATGAGATTGTGAGAATGCACGGAGTACCGGTGTCCATTGTATCAGATCGAGACCTGAGGTTTACTTCTCGATTCTAGACAAGCTTACAAGAAGCATTGGGAACGAAGCTTACTTTCAGTGCAGCGTTCCAACCCCAAACTGATGGACAGTCGGACAGGATGATACAAATCTTGGAGGATATATTGTGGGCTTGTATGTTAGATTTCGGTGGTAGCTGGAAACAGTTTATGCCACTAGTAGAGTTCACTTACAACAACAGCTTCCAGGCTAATATCAGGATGGCACCGTTCGAGGCTCTGTATGGTCGGAGGTGTCGATATCCTCTGTATTGGAGTGAGGTTGGTGAACTTCAGGTGTTAGGACCTGAACTTGTGCAGCAGGCATTTGAGAAGGTAGGTTTGATCCAAGAAAGGATTAAATCAGCTCAGAGTCAGTAGAAGAGCTATGAAAATGTTCGTTACCGTGAGTTGGAGTCTGAGGTGGGGGGTAAGGTATTTTTGAGAATTGCTCCAATGAAAGGGGTAATAAGATTTGGGAAGAAGAGCAAGCTGAGCCCGAGGTACATTGGACCATTTGAGGTTCTTGAGTGAGTGGGTCCGATAGCCTACATGATTACATTACCTCCAGCACTCTCGAGGGTCCACGATGTATTTCACGCATCCATGTTGAGAAGGTACGTATTGGATCCTTCACATGTTATTAGTTATGAAGACTTGGAGATGGAGATACTTTAGCATACGAGGAGATACCTATTCAGATTCTGGACCATAAAGTTCAGAAGCTTCGTACCAAGAACATACCATTAGTGAAGGTATTGTGGCAGAATCACGAGATTGAGGAAGCTTCTTGGGAGCTGGAAACTAAAATATGTAGGAAGTATCCAAAATTATTTTGAGTTATGTACGTTACCTTACTTGTATTGGAATAGGTGGTTGGTCTTAGAGAGTGTGTATTGTGAACTTCTGAGACGATTTGTGTATGTAACCACGGTATTCCTTTGCCATAAGTAAGGGTATATATATATATATATATATTGTAATGAGGCTGCGTTGTAGTAGTCGCCCATTTCTTTCTAAGAGTTAAGTGTATGAGTTTATGAATGAGAGATGACAAATTTCGAGGACGAAATTTTTGTAATGAGGGGAGGTTGTAAGAACCTGAATCGTGATAAGTAGGTTTAATTAATTAAGAGAGGGGCGAGATGGTAACTAAACAGGCTTTGTCGACGAAGCCAAAGTTCGTCAACGAAGGCCTTACATTTCTCGTCGACGAAGTTCAGAGGCTTGTCGACGGGGTGAAGCCGAGGGGTTTCAAAAAATTGGAAATCCCAGGCTCATTGACGAGCCCATCGTCTCGTCGACGAGCTATCTATATGACCTCGTCGACAAGGACGCCATTCGTCGACAAGAATGGCTGAGTCAAAGGTACTATAAATAGATATTTTCATTACTTCTCAGCTAAGAAATCTCATTTTCACTCTCTATCTCTCTAGAAACTCAACCTACTCTCCATCTCTCAAGATTTCTTTTCTATTCATCATGGGAATCGTTGATCTGAAGTTACCACGAGAATCATGGAAGGATTCTCTACAATGTCTATGGATCGGATCTTCGTTTCAGGTGTTTTCGAGTTTTAACCCAAAATCAAGGTAAGGCTCGGTTTTCATTTTTATTCCAGTAGTTGTGTAGAGAATAGGGTTGTGAGTATATTCTATAATGTGGTATGTAGGTTTTGGAACTCGGTTCACTGTTTAGGAGATTTGGAGGTCAGGGTTTACCGTTTGGGGAAAGGTAGGGGGATTCAGTTTATGTCGGTTATTTTTGAAATCAGACTTGGTAAAACTGTGGTTCGCGGTCTTGTGTGTGTTTTGGTTACTTATTTGGGGGGATTTAACGGGTAAAACTATGGGTTTTTCATGATTACAGTTTTGGGAAAAGGTGGTATTGGGTTGCATCCCTGGTTTTGTTGGAAAACCATATATATATGATGATTTATATTGTGTAATAGGGATAGCCGTGCCTTGACTTTATTTAAACTGTATATGTTTGGAAAACCATGATTTTAGATTATCAAATGGGTGTGGTATGTTTGGTTATATGAGCATGCATGGTTGTGTTTTTGTGTGAAATGCAATCGGAACTGGGTTCTGAGTTGTTCTAGGAACTAAGAGTGTCCAGCTCTATATCCGTGGGCATATGAAATTGCTAGGCCATGTTTGGCAAGAGTGTTCGGCTTTATATCAGAGGGCGTGAGCCTTATCGGCTGATCACCGAAGGGTGTGGATCCACCAGTTTGTACCAGTACGATGCCATGGGAGCATGGGGTTCGCCATGTGCCGAGGACACCGAGTACCGTGGGTTGGCCCAGCCGACACCAGGTACTACGGGCTGGCTATGGGCTGAAGGGTGTGACGACACCGCTTGATCATGTGTGTGTGTGTGCTTGTATGCACTGTGTTAAAATTAGTATTAGAACCTGCATTTAACTGTGTATGTTTTGCTGTCATGATAACACTCGAATGCCACACACTAATATAACATGTATTCTTCCTTATTGAGAGGTGTCTCACCTCTACTGTACGTACATATTTTCAGGTATTTCGGGTAACCGGAGCTAGCTTCTTGGTGTAAGAGCGTAGTGGTCGGTGTATTATGGATAGCGCTTGGGTAAGTGTTAGGACTTTTTGTTCTCGGGTTGTCATATTGGGGTATGTTGATAACCAAGTTTATGCTTTGTGCTATGGAGCTTGTACTCCTATTGTATAGACTCTGGTATGGTACTGTACGTATATGCATAGAATGACCTTTTTCTGCTTCATATATTCTATTTTATATGGATGTGTATAGGGTGCCTGGGAACCCCACGGGGTTGGACCCTCATTCATTGTATTGTATCGATGATATTTTGTATGTACAAGGTCAGGTTAGGTTACTAATTCACCCCTAGGTCCAATTATCGGGTTTTGGGTGTGACAACCTCCCCCTCTTCATAGGAAAAATCAAAATTGGCATTGCCCATCTATCGCACTTTCTTCTCCATTATTCCAGCCGAATTTTTGGCTATCCCAAGAGTTCGGTTGGCTCTTCCCAGCAATTTTACCATGAGCTGAATTTGCAGGTACATTCTTTCCTCTATCCCATGATCCCTCTATTTTTTAAACTATTTTCTTGATTATCAATGACATCTTTGGAAGAAGCTTGGTTCTAGGAGTCTTTAATTTTTACCCAGCCTCTAGTTTGATCACTTTTAGCAGCAACTTTAACATCCCCTTCTTAGCCTAAGAGCCCTTTGACGCCATTTCTAGTTTTCATCAAAGGTTGGCATTGCCTAGACACTACCCTTTCTAGTTTTCAATGTCTAAATTAGTTGGAATATCACTATAAGTTGACGCCTACCTCTAGTGGTACCTTTTTGGTCTATGTTCTGGAGCTCATTTTGGCCTTTCCATCTTGAATTGTGATCAATGTATTATTGGATGTTTTGATCAGTATTCTAACCTCAAGGTTGACTTTGATAGATGGGATAAAACATAGACCAAGATATGGGTTTCTAGAAAAACAAGGAAACTAAAGCTTAAAAACACTTCCCCAAAATGGTGTTTCTACCCATAGTGGTGCAAGGGGTTGACTGAACTTGTTCTTTTTGAACAAGCTTGTAGAGACCCGAACTCGTAAATAAGAAAATAAATAAGAAACGGACGAAAAGGGGTATTTCTGCAGGGTTCGTCGATGAAGGCAGCATGAGCGTCATCGACGAGGGAATACCGAGCGAGCCAAAGAAATATTTGGATGGGGTTCGTCGACGAAGGTATGGCTTTGTCGACGAGCTGTGTGGCTAGCTCATTGACGAAGGTGCTACCTCGTCAACGAGTTTGACTTGGTCAAGGACTCTATAAATATCTTTTTTAGTTGCTTAAGGGTTAAGAAAACCCAAAAGCTCTCTCTTTCTCTCTCTAGAACCAGCGGGTTCCCTCTCTCTCTCTACAGTCCTTCGCAATTCATCGTTCGTTTCTACGAATGAAGGTTCCTGCATGGATCAGAGGAGGAAACTCTACAAATATAGCGGATCAGATCGTCGTTTTGAAGATTTTTGGGTTTTCCCAAAAATCAAGGTAAGGATCTGATTTCGTTTTCGATTAGGTAGTTGGATAGTAATCGAGATTGTGGTAAAGTAAAGTTCTGTGGTTTATAGGTTTCGAGGATCTTGGGTTATTGGTTTGGACCGATCCGTACGTGTTTCTATTTTTGGGTTTAAGGTAAGGGGAATTTGTTTGCAATAGTCTTTTTGTAAAACTAAACCACTAAAAAGTTAGTTTATGTTTATATGTATGATTTGACTGCTTATTTTTTAAATTTTGCGAGATAAAAATGTCGGTTTTATGATTTTACGGTTTTTGGTAAAAATGAGGATTTTGGTGTATGATCTCCAAACTTTACAAGACTTCTTTATTTGCACTAATATTATTGTAGGAGATGCTTGAATCCCTTATTTCTCATTCAAATGATGTTTATTGAATTTTATACCACATAGCAGACTTTTAACTAAACTAGTGTGACATATGGATTGAAATGGAATGTGAGATTCTTTTATAATATTTGTATGAATTATGGGAACTGGAGTTCCATTTTTGCTATACTGAAAATGTGGAAAACAGATGTCAGATATATACCGTGCTATATATGTAAAAAAGATTAAACCAAGAGGGTATGTGCCAGTTTACACCACAATGTGATTGCATGAGTTTGCGAAAACACTGGAATTGCACAGGTTATTATGTTTGTATTGTAAATTGTATATATGATAAATGGAACCACGACTTGCTACCAAAGGAGTTGAAAGATACTTCAGTTTAAAGGAGTTGAAACATACTTCAGTTTATAAGGGTTGAAAGATACTCCCGTTACTAAAGACTCGTGTCCGTAGCTAGTAAAGTACAGTGCAATCACACGTGTGAATCAGTGTGAGTACAGAGATAGTTAGCTTGCAGGAGTAATGGAACCACTGGTGAAATAATGGACCAGGTGGGGCAGTCGGACTGTATAATAGATGTTCGTCGATGCCTGCACAACAGGGCATGTTAGAGTTATCAGTGCACAACCTGTGCCACGGGGTAAATAGGCGTATTATATCGTACCAAGCTGATTGTTGTTCTAATATTCATATGCATGATTTAACAACTAAAATGGATAAAGTCACTGGATTTATGTCCATAGATCTCTTATATTATAGTATTGCAAATATGCCTTATATGTAGTAGATTTTAATTGAAATATACGCATGTGGTCACACACTGTTGTAATATTTTCCACCTTACTGAGAAGTGTCTCACCCCATTATACAACCTTTGTTTCAAGTTCTACTGGACGTCAGTCCTAGTTGCTAGAGGGACCGAGGAGGTAGTTTTTGAGTTTAGCTTACGTAAGTCTTTTGTGTATGTAATAGTCTTGGTACCGAATATTTTTTTGGGAGATTGTAAGAATATGGGTATATGTTGAATATGGATGAACGTATTATTGAAGACAAGTAGAAAACTCTGGTATATGTATAATAGAAATCCCGATGGATGTTTATGTTTTCCGCTACAATTATGTATGAGTTACACCCGTATGTCCCTGTTTAGGGCGGGTTGTTTATGTATGTTTAATAGGTATAGGTATTCTGTATGAGTGTTAGCAATCTAGGTCCGTATAAAGGGTCGGGTAGTTACAAAGCTTCCAATGTACCTTATTAGGATTAGGTCATATCGTAGTTTAAGCTCTATTGAACTTTGAAATTCATTTGAGGTACTAACACATACCAATTTGGTTAGGAATTTTCCTTTCGAAACGTAATGTCGGCTAAAGGTATGGGCTAAAGAAGAAAATGATTTAATAAGACCAAAATTCATAAATTTTGTTAGGATAACCTTAGTTTAGGATCACCTATGAAGTATACCCTTAATTGTTAATTGATTAATTCTTTGACTCAACTGTCTCTTCTGTGCTAGATTGATCAACCCTGAAATTTTTAATTGATCAAGTCTTTGGCTCAACCGTCCTTCTAGAGATTCTACATCTACTCTGAAATTTGAATACATCACCCCGACCACTACGGAATGTCTTTGCTAGTACAAGAGAGCTCATTGCAATTGGATACATCCCCTACCCAATAAAGTTTGCCAATCTACTTATCCTTTTTTCTTTTATCATTTTTTGACACTCTTGTGTGTTTAGGGGTGTACCCCAATCTGAACCTCTATTTGGCTTTTGGTAGCTATATAGGGACCTAAAGGCCTTGTAGTTTCTCTACCCAAACCTTTTCTCAGATTGAATTTTCCTTTGACCATTACTTTTGTCACCATTTCATATGCAATTGAAATCTAAGGTTAGGTAATAGGGGATCCTTTTGCCACATAAGCTGTATTTATGACTTCCAAAGATCAAAATAAGCAATCAAACGCTTCCTCAACCGCTTCCATATAAGGGTTCGAGGAGGGCTTTGTTACCATCAAATCTTATTCTCCTTGTACGCACACTATCTTCCCATCCACAAAAAATTTCACCTTTTTATGTAGTGAATTGAAGATAGTACTGCACCTGCCATATGTATCCAGGATTTGACTAGCAGACAACTATATGAGGGAGAAATATTCATTACTTGAAATGATACATTGAAAATAGTAAGGCTAATCTATATTGATACTTCAATAACCCATATTGCCTCCCTGCAGGTCTTGTCAAAGGCTATGACTGCTATGTTGCTCTACTGCATATACGAAGCATCTACTGGCAACTTCTGTAAAGTGATCATGGGAATAACGTTCAAAGATGATCCATTATCAATCAACACCCTAGCCATTATTTTAAAGCAAAATGACTTTATCTTCACCCAATTTGAAAGAAAATGACTCAAAGCTCTCTACTTGTAATTGCCTTTCAATTCATACTCGCAAAATAAAAAATAAAAAAAGAAAGAGGGTGTGAGATCTAAGTGAAAAGAGAAATAGAAAAATAGAAATAAAATTAGAAAACAGAAAGAGAAAGGGAGAAAAAAAGTTCTATGAGAGAGAGAGAGAGAGAGAGAGAGAGAGAGAGAGAGAGAGAGAGAGAGAGAGAATCTATGAAAGAGAATAGAAAAATCAAAGAATATAAAGAAAATGAGAAATAGAAGGAGAAGAGAAGACATCGGAAAGAAACAAAAAGACCAAAGAGAGAGAGAGAGAGAGAGAGAGAGAGAGAGAGAGAGGATTGTGTAGAGATGAAAGGAATAAGAAAGAGAGAAAAGAGAGAAAGAAAAAGAAAATAGAGAACGGAAGAGAGGAGAGAAGAAGGAAAGCAAAGGAAAAAGGGGGAAAAGAAAAGAAAAAAAAAAAAAAGGGATTTTTATATACAGGTTGGACACATATCATTGTATAGATAGTGACATGTGGTGTGACCAGAATTGTGCATTTAGAGAATGGTGTGGCGCAATCATGGCCGTCCAATTTGTATTTCCTCTCGACGCCCAAATCGCTACCACGTCAACAATCTGTGTCAAATTCCCATAACTAACCAGAAACTATCCAATAAAATAATAATAATAATAATGCAATACCACATGTTGTCATATCTGGCTAACACGTGGCCAACTCATCCTAACAGGGTCAGACTTGGTTCAAACCGGTTGAACTGGTCTGACTTTTTTCGAACTGCCGATTCATTTATTCAATCTCAAAATTAAATTTTAATTTTTTAAAATGAGAAAAAATACTAAAAAAAATGAGAAAAATAGGGAAAATATTTAAAAATTCAAAAAATAAATAAAATTTGTTTGAGTTATTTTGACTTGGATAAAAAATAGAAAAATAGAAATTTAAAAATGATGAAAAAGTCTTTAAAAATTCCATAGAATTTTAGAAAACTATTGGAAAATTTTCAAAAAATTTTAAAACATTTTGGAAAAATCGCGGAATGTTTTAAAGATTTTTTTTATATCAAATGTGATGAATTTATTATCTACATATATTTTATTTTTGTGTGTGTGCATCCCAATGATTAAAAAAAGGGTAAAGAAATATTTTAGACTTCACTTATATTAGTTCTACAGGAGGAGAGAAGTTTATCTAACAAGACCCCTCATTTGGAGAACTTATTAGACATTCTTAAATCGTATCTTATTTCGCATTTTCTTTTTAAAAGTTAAATATTTAATTATTTTTTTAAGAGTTAATTAAATACCATTAGATTCAGTTTAGGAATAATTCATAATAAATTAGGTACCATTGGTAGAACGGGTGTGCACGAGGCGCTAGTACCTTCTCCTCGCATAACTAAATTCTCGATTTCAACTCTGGTAAAAGCAAACCAAGACTACTAATTCGTTGACCTTAAGATTAGTCTAAAGACCAATCAACGAGTAGTAATTAGGTGAGCTAACAACACCTAGGAAAATGACAGTTTAATAGCGATTCTATCAAATTTTTAATACAATTATTCCTCACTATATCAGATCCTTCTCTTCGGGATGTTACGACAATCATTTTGACCAAAATTTAATATCAAGTTGTTTTTTAAAATTTTGATATAAAAATATATTTAATTAACTTCGTTCAAAAATCATTGACCTCATGTTGTAAGACTTCAAATCTACATTCACATAACTTTTTTCATTTTTTGATAAATTATTCGGACAACTTGTATTTCTAGTTTTAACAAATCCAAATTCTTACGACTTTTACTTTACTTTTTACTTTCACCCGATTTGAAAGAAAATGACTCAAAGCTCTCTACTTGTAATTCTCTTTCAATTCAGACTTGCAAAATGAAAAAGAAAAAAGAAAAAAGAAAAAAAGAAAGAGGGTGTGAGATCTAAGTGAAAAGAGAAATAGCAAAATAGAAATAAATTTAGAAAACAGAAAGAGAAAGGGAGAAAAAGAGTTCTATGAGAGAGAGAGAGAGAGAGAGAGAGAGAGAGAGAGAGAGAGAGAGAATATATGAAAGAGAATAGAAAATCAAGGAATATAAAGAAAAGGAGAAATAGAAGGAGAAGAGAAGACATCGGAAAAAAAACAAAAAAGACCAGAGAGAGAGAGAGAGAGAGAGAGAGAGAGACGAAGAGAGAATTGTGTAGAGACGAAAGGGATAAGAAAGAGAGAAAAAGAAAATAGAGAACAGAAAAGTGGAGAGAAGAAGGAAAGCGGAGGAAAAAAGGGGAAAGAAAAAAAGAAGAAGGGATTTTTATATACAAGTTGGACACATGTCATTGTACAGATAGTGACATGTCGTGTGACCAAAATTGTCCATTTAAAGAACGGTGTGGCGCAATCCTGGCCGTCCAATTTGTGTTTTCTCTGGACGACTAGATTGCTACCACGTCAATGATCTGTGTCAAATTCCCAAAACTAACCATTGTCCAGTAAAATAAAAATAATAATAATGCAGTACCACATGTTGTCATGTCTGGCTAACACATGGCCTACTCATCCCAACAGGTTCAGACCCGGTTCAAATCGGTTGAACTGGTCTAACTTTTTCCAAACTGCCGATTCATTTATTCAATTTCAAAATTAAATTTTAAATTTTTAAAATGAGAAAAAATAGTAAAAATGAGAAAAAAATATGGAAAATATTTTAAAATTAGAAAAATAAATAAAATTTGTTTGATTTATTTTGACTTGGATAAAAAAATAGAAAAATAGAAATAGAAAAGTGATGAAAAAGTCTTTAAAAATTGCATAGAATTTTAGAAAAATATTGAAAATTTTTCAAAAAATTTTAAAACATTTTGGAAAAATCTTGGAATGTTTTAAAGATTTTTTTTATATCAAATTTTATGAATTTATTATCTACATATATTTTATTTTTGTGCTTGTGCATCCCAATAATTAAACAAAGAGTAAAGAGATATTTCAGACTTCACTTATATTAGTTCTGCAGGAGTAGGAGTTTATCTAACAAGATCCCCTCATCTTATTTCGCATTTTCTTTTTAAATGTTAAATATTTAATTATTTTTTAAGAGTTAATTAAATACCATTAGATTCAGTTTAGGAATAATTCATAATTAATTAGGTACCGTTGGTAGAACGGGTGTGCACGGGGTGCTAGTACCTTCTCCCCGCATAACTGAACTCCCGTCCTCAACTCTGGTAAAAGCAAGCCAAGACTACTAATTCGTTGACCTTAAGATCAGTTTAAAGACCAATCAACAAGTAGTAATTAGGTGAGCTAACAACACCTAGGAAAATGACAGGTTAATAGCGGCTTTATCAAATTTTTAATATAATTATTCCTCACTATTCCAGATCCTTCTTCAGATGTTACGACAATCATTTTGACCAAAATTTAATATCAAGTTGTTTTTTAAAATTTTGATATAAAAATATATTTAATTAACTTTGTTCAAAATCACTGACCTCATGTTGTAAGACTTCAAATCTACATTCACATAATTTTTTATTTTTTGATAAATTATTCGGACAACTTGTATTTCTAGTTTCAACAACTCCAAATTCTTACGACTTTTACTTTACTTTCACACTAACTTAAATTACAAACTCGTAATACATTTGAAATATTAAGTGTTGAACAAAACTAATTTTTTATTATAAAATACTTTAAAGCTAATTTCAAGGAAATGTTTGTCATGATTCAGACTTCTACTTGCCAATAGAAATCAATTATTTTAATTCTCATGAATAAAAAATAAATTTAATTATTTAAAAAATATTTTTGGAAATTAAAAATTCAAAGCAAACGTCATGCAGCTTTTGCAATACCCACAGGCCAGACGCAAGAGCAGCTTTCACCAGCTCGCTTTCAGACACTCCCGCATGCCTGCGATGAGGTCATTCTCAAAGACAACATCATGACAACTGAAAGTCTAGCCTCAATAATAATAATAATAATTATAATTAAAATATGATAATGAAAAAGGCGATAATGATGCTTGGCGAGCTGCGGTTGTGGGCCAAACAAGCAGACCTTACCTGAGGGCCGAAGTCGTTACAAAGATGAGCTCATCATTGGGTTCTGAGCCCATTGGGCCCATGGAAAACGACCTAAATCCGGGCTGACCAAAAGCACCGTCGTGTGTCTTGCTTCCATCCAAAGTTCAAATCTCATCATCTTACTAGTTGATGGACACGTGTTGCGCACGTGCAGATCAAAATAATTAAATTGTAAATCTCTAAAAATTTTAAATTTAATAATTGGGCTTCGGATTTTAAATGTCTTAATTTTTTAGATACAAATTTAAGTAACAACACATCCAAAATTTAGCACAATTATTGAAGACAGTCGAGGAACATTGATATTAGGAAAGAAAATTTTCATTTTATCGTCATACAATTTTTTTTTCTTTAATTATAAGCAAAAAAATATTGGGTAAGTCTTCTTGACTGCGTTTTTAGTTAATAATTATTTATTTACAAGTTGTAGAAAAAGATTGGTTAATTATGTGCGTATGACCGGTATCAATGCATACTGATTATTCTACACATTCAAGAGATACTGGTGTAGTAAAGGAACAACCTCATTTTGGTATCATGGACAGTTTCCTTTTTTACGTTAATTATAAACAAAGAAAGTCTGACATAAATTCTCTCTGTCTCATTCTTAGTTAATAATCATTAATGAATTGTAGAAAAATATTACTTTGTAAGCATGCTTATGACTAATGTCAACCTTAATACAAAAGATGCATCTACCATAAAGCACGGTAAGTTTCAAATAACAAAACATATAATAAGAAATCTTAATAATCAAAATGATGGACTTTTTACAACCTTTACCACCTGCACTACTAATGATTTTTTTTATTTCCTTTTTCTTAATTCTCATAGTCCATACCCCTCTCTCTCAAAAGAACAAGGAGAGAGAGAGCAATTTCCCTAAATTTGACTTGGAGAGTTTAGGGATTAATGCTCTTTGAAGCTCCACTAATAAAACCAACATGTAAAGAGTTAGTCTCTTCCTAAAATATAATTATTGTCATCACCCTATGTTGTTTTTACTATTCCTACCAAAAATTATAAAAATGAAAAATAGAAATTAAAAGTTAAAACCCAACAATTTATTTCGTTAATATTTTGAGAACTAAAAGAAATTTAAAACTTGAGTAAACAAATGTACAAAGTAATATAAATTAATAAAACTATGGTAAAACTTAAAAAAATATATTATAATTATTTTACTCGAGTATTATATTTCAAAATTCACTTTATAAGAACAGTATTATTGTAGATGACAAATGACTGTAGTATAAATAATTTGTAAATGACTTTTATCATTTTTCATTTTTTTTTATAAATTTTATGAGCATTTTTTATTTTAATTATATTTTAAATTCATGTTAGGTGTATGTTTCTTTATAATTTGTTTAAAACGCAGTTACAATCAACAAGAAGATAAATACTTTTTTTTTTTCATTTACAAATCCAACTTGTCACATAAATTCTTTGTAATTAGTTACATATCATTAAAGAAAAAAAATCATTTTTTAAGACTAAGAGTTAGTACAATACAGAAAACTATAAATTAGTTGTAAATGAAATAAAAAGAGGAACAAAAATGGAGCTATAGAAATTCAACTGTCTATTTCTTTAAGAACTAGAGGTTACTAATCATCTTATTATCACATTTTATTGGAAAGCATGTCCTTATATAGGCAAATATATTGGCATCCCAAAGGTTAACCACATAATGAACCATTATGTGGACATACCAAAGGTTATAACCTATTATCTAAATAATCATCCACATAAATATACATGTTTTACAACACTTCCCCTTAAATAACTATACACTATGAATATGTCTCGTTAAAACCTTCGCTAAGGAAAACCCTATGGGACAAAACTTTAACGAAGGAAAAAGAGTACAGTATTGATACTTACCCTAAAAAATATAATCAATTAAGAAATTTCCTTAAATTGTCACATTCCAATGTTATGTACATGTTTTTTGAAAATTGAAGTTGATAATGCTTTTGTGAATAAATCTGCTGAGTTGTCATTTGAACGAATTTTGCAAATGTCAACATCTCCTTTCTTTAGAAGTTCATTAGTGTAAAAGAACTTTGGTGAAATATGTTTAGTTCTATCGCCTTCTATGTACCCACCTTTGATTTGTGCAATACATGTTGCATTGTCCTTGTAAAATATTGTTGGCGTATCATTCTCTAGTGATAATCCACTTGTCCCTTTAATGTGCTGGATTATAGTTCTTAACCATACACATTCATGACTTGTTTCATGAACTGCCAATATTCCTGAATGGTTTGAAGAGGTAGCAGTGATCGTTTGCTTTATAGATCGCCATGAGATAGCAGTATCACCACATGTAAAAATAAAACCTATTTGTGATCGAGTTTTATGAGAATTAGAAAGATATCCAGCATCAGCATATCCTTTCAACACAGACTTTACTCCCTTTGAGTAAAACAAACCCATATCAGATGTGCCACGAAGATAATGAAGAACATGTTTTACTTCATTCCAATGTCTTTGAGTTGGTGTAGAACTAAATCTTGACCACAAATTTACCACAAAAGTTATATCTGGTTTAGTGCAATTTTCAAGATATAATAGTGCTCCTATTGCACTAAGATAGGGTACTTCAGGACCAAGGATTTCTTCATCATCTTCTCGAGGACGAAAAAGATCATTTTTCACATCAAGTGAACGAACAACCATCGGGGAGCTTAATGGATAAGATTTATCCATATAAAATTGTTCCAAGATTTTTTCTATATAAGATGATTGATGAATAAGAATTCCACTTGTTAAATGTTCAACTTGAAAACCAAGATAGAATTTTGTCTTCCCAAGATCCTTCATTTCAAATTCTTTCATTAAGGAGTCAGTAGTCGTTGAGATCTCTTCTAGAGTTCCTACTATGTTTATGCCATTAACATAAACTGCGACTATAGCAAATTCATAATTTATCTTCTTAATGAAAACACAAGGACAAATAAGACTATTTTCATATCCAATTTTCAACAAATATTCACTTAGACGATTGTACAACTTTCATCCCGATTGCTTTAATTCATACAAAGATCTTTGAAATTTAACAGAATACATTTGCCGTTGTTTTGGATTATATGCTTCAGGAATTTTAAATCCTTCAGGGATTTTCATATATATGTCATTATCCAATGAGCTATACAAGTAGGTCGTTACTACGTCCATAAAGCGTATGTTGAGTCCTTCAGAAGCAGTTAAACTAATCAAAAATCTGAAAGCAACTACATCCATAATAGGGAAATAGGTATCATTATAATCTATACCATGCCTTTGGGAGAAACCTTGTGCTACAAGACGTGCCTTGTATCTCACGATTTCATTCATTTCATTTCTTTTACATACAGAAGCCCATTTATACCCAACAGGTTTGACATTCTCAGGTGTTTGGACTATTGGTCCAAATACGTTACGTTTGGCTAATGAGTCTAGCTCAGCTTGTATTGCTTCTTTCCATTTTGGCCAATCATTCCGATATCGACATTCTTCTGCAGTTTGAGGTTTAGTCTCATTATCATTAATAATTTATGAAGCAATCGCATATGCAAACACAAACAACAACTTCATTTCTTCTCCGTATATTTCCAAATTTTAATGAGATTTCATAATTTTCCTGTACCAGAACCACTCATGGTGTTGCTTCTGTGGAAATATGGGATTGTTGATCTATATTTCTTTTAACCTCTTCTTGAGTGTTAATGAATTCTTTTGGAGTGTCACTTTTATTCATTTCCTTTTTCTTTCAAGGAACAATATCCTTTGCACCAATTGGTCTACCACGCTTCTAGCACGCTTTAGATTCATTAGCTGCTATTCCAATTGGGTGTTCTTTAGGAACAATCAATCTAGTAGGAATATTTGCGGTCGAAACAAGTGATTGAGTGACCCTTTTGGTGTCTGTAAAAACATCTGTCAATTGATTTGTAGTATTCTGTAAATGAATTATTCTTTGATCTTTAAGTTCACATTGATTTGTGTGTGTATCAAGATCAGACAAAGTTGGTGTGTTCCAATAAATTTCTTGTGTTTTTAATCCTTTACCTTTTCCTTCTCCTAATGACGGTACAATTGATTCATCAAATTGACAATATAGAAATCTCACTCTAAAAAAGATCACGTGTTAGTGGTTCAAGATATCTAATGATCAAAAGAGAATCAAAACCAACATAAATACCAAGCCAACATTGTGGTCCCATCTTACTTCGTTGTGCAAGTGCAAAAGGAACATATACAACGCAACCAAAAATTCTAAGATGAGATATATTAGGTCGGTGATTAAACACAAGTTGTGAAGGTGAAAACTTGTGATATACAGTTGGTCTAATTCTAATCAAAGACACAACATGCACTATAACATGACCCCAAGTAGATGCAGGAAGCTTTGATCGCTTAAGCATAGGTCTAGCAACAAATTGTAAACACTTAATAAAGGAAACTAAACCATTTTGTGTATGAACATGTGCAGTAGAATGTTCAACACTTATTCCTATTGACATGCAGTAGTCATAAAATGTTTTTGAAGAAAATTCACCTGCATTATCTAAACGGACAATCTGAACGGGATGATGAGGAAAACTTGATCTTAACTTTATTATTTAAGCAAGAAATTTAGTAAAAGCATCACTACGAGTTGAAAGTAGACAAACATGTGACCATCGAATGGAAGCATCAATTAAAACCATGAAATATCGGAATGGTCTGCAAGATGGATGAATTGGACCACAAATATCTCCTTGTATTCCTGCCAGAAAAGATGGAGACTCTAAAGATAATTTAGATGGATAAGGTCTAACAAGCAGTTTTCCTTGAGCACAAGAAGTACAAAAATAATCACCTAGTAAAAAAACTTTCTATCCTTTAATGGATATCCATGCGTATTTTCAATGATTCGTTGTATCATAGTTGAACTAGGGTGGCCAAGACGATCATGCTAAAGTATAAAACTTCTAAGCTCGGAGCACTTCCAATGCATAAAATTTGATTCAACCATCCTTATTTTCGTGAAATATAGGCCAGATGAAAAACTTGAAAATTTTTCTAATATGATCTTCTGGTTTGAAACTGTAGATGTAATAAAAAGATATTTCATATCTCCTTCATTTTTGGTTTCAACATGATATCCATTGCGACGTATATCTTTAAAACTCAGTAGATTTCTTCGGGATCTACTAGAATACAACGCATCATCAATATACAATTTTGTCCCATTTGGAAACATAATGTGAACTCTTCCAGAGCCCTCTATTACATTTGCAGAGCCAGATATTGTATTAACATTAATTTTAGCTAATGTTAATTGCAAGAAATATTTTTTAACATGAAGAATTGTGTGAGTTGTGCCACTATGCACCCAACACATGTCATCCTCCATTTTATCAAGTTTATTTTGTATGATCTAATAAATGAAAAGTAAAATTTAAGAATTAGGAAAGATAACAAAATATTACCAAACATATTATATGTAAAACTTTTAATAAAAAAAATTACATAAGTTAATTTTTTCAAAATAACATAAACGTGAAGATAATTTAATAGTAGACATTTCCATTCCCAATCAAATGATCAATTTTTCTACTAAGATCCTCAAAAAAATTAGAAACATCAAAATTTACATTCAAAGGAGACTCATACTTAGCATCAATGGGTTCAGACAAGTTCACTTCAGCATTTTTCCCTTTTCCCTTTAACGATGTCTTGTAAAGATCAACTAGGTGTTTAGGAGTGCGACATATTCAAGACCAATGACCTTTTGTTCCACACCTATAGCAAATATTGTCATTATTTTGCACTTTGTTATTTTGTTTAGAGTTTTCTTTATTCTTTGCCCATTTCTTTTGAGTTTTTTTAGCACCTTTGCTTTCAAACTTTGAAAGATGATCATCACGCATCCAACAATTTTTCCTACCATGACCCATTTTACCACCACGACCTCGTCCACGACCTTAAGAAAAAACCACATTCACTTTAGGGAATGGTGATGAGCCAGTTGGACGAGATTGATGATTTTTCAACAAAAGCTCATTCTTTTGTTCAACCACAAGTAAATAAGAAATTAGCTCAGAATATTTTGTAAATCTACGCCCTCGATATTGCTACTACAGGAGCATATTCGAGGCATAAAAAGTCGAATATGTTTTTTTCTAACATATCATCACTGATAATTTTTTCTCCACATAACTTCAATTGAGGGCTAATTTTGAATAAGACTGAATTATATTCACTTACAATTTTAAAATCTTGCAGTCGTAAGTGTATCCAATCATATCGAGTTTTTAGAAGAATTACCATTTTTTGGTGTTCATATCTCTCCTTTAAGTTGTTTTAGAGGACTAATGGATGCTTAATAGTAACGTACTCGATTTTCAATTACTCGTATAAATGGTGTCGAAGTAAAATCATCGTCTTTGCGCGATCCTATAGGAATGTTTGATTTCCTTTTTCAATTGTACTTCCAAGATTCATAGCATTAAGGTGAATCTCAGCATCAAGTACCCATGGCAAATAATTTCTTCTAAAAATATCAAGGGCAACGAATTCAAGCTTTGTCAGGTTTGACATCATAAAATCACTTTGAAAACAAATAAAAATTCAAAGTTAGGTAAATATTAAATGGAAATGTTATTCTCACTTATATCCCAACATAAAAATATTTAAGGACACGTACTCAAGATAAGAAATATAGTTATATAGATAACAAATGTTAAAAGAAACAAGATTCTTACCTTGGAATAATACCAACGAAACTTGATATACTATTAGAGACTTGTTGTAAATGAAATAAAAAGAGGAAAAAAAATTGGAGCTATAGAAATTCAACAGTCTAGTTCTTCAGGAACTAGATATTGCTAATCATCTTATTATCACATTTTGATGTAAAACATGTCCTTATATAGGAAAATACATTGGCATCCCAAAGGTTAACCACATAATGAACCATTATGTGGGCATACCAAAGGTTGTAACTTATTATATAGATAATCATCCACATAAATATACATGTTTTACAACAAAATTAATTATTAATTTTTATCTATTTAACTAAAATATTATGAAAAAAACTATTTCTTTTGAAAATGATAAATTTAGATTTCTAATATAACATATAAATTAGATATAATTAAGTTAGATTTTTTTTTATATAAAATAATTAATAGTAATTAGATATTATATGGATTAACTAACTTAATAGTTATTGTTATTTGGTCGACTTTTTTTAGAATCAAGTAAATGTTGGTAAAATGAGTTCTGACATATAAAAAATTAGTGGATTATTTTGTACGAAGACAAAGTTAAAGGATTAATTTGCTATCACAGAAAACTCGACCTTTGTAACTTCAACCCACATTTCCATATCATAGTTACTGCGTTCTCACTTCATTCCATGTAACTTTGCGAACCAAACATGACACTAAAAATATTCTTCAAGTTGGCTATTTATTCTACAGCTGAGAAAAGGGACAAGCCACTTATCCTTTCGATTGAAATCATTTTAGAAAATCTTGCATAAGTGATGTAGAAGTACAAAGCTTTCTTTCACGTAAGCATTTTGTAAATGAGCTAAAAGAAAGTTATTAAAAAAAGGGAATGAGCTAAAAGAAAGCTATTAAAAAGGGGGGATAATATCTTTACAAGGAAGGTTTTTCTTCATAAGCTAACATTTTTCAATAAAGTTATTTCCAATGAAATTGCATCTTTTTGGTCGAATTAATGAATTTCCAGACTTTTTAATGATGAAAGGGGATTTTAATTGATAACTAGCTTTAGAAGAAGGAAAGGGTTTTTTCTTGCTTAATTTGTCAAATTAAGGTATTAAACTTTTTATTCATGATGAACATTTATGAATATAGTTGCCTATGACTAAATTGCAGAAGACTGGAATTTAAGACATTATTTTTCATTGATGTTGCCAAGTAGACAATAGATCAAGTGAATAATTCTCCCATGACCTTAGAAAGAAACGATATTTATCATAATTTGCGCGTGCGCTTATATGCATAAATATAGTGGTAGATTCAAGACTTTTGATCAATAAGAACAATCAATTTTATCTTTATATTCTTAAATATTAAAATTTTAAAGCATTCCCTAATATTATATATTATTATAAAATTAATGTCACAGCGTTCTAGAGAAAATGGTATGGAATGGCGAATAATAATAATATTGAAAATTTGATAGTCGCTACTAACATGTTATTTACCTAAGTGCGGTTAGATCATATAATTACTACTTGTTGATTGATCTTCTAGCCAAAATTTAGGCCAAGAAACTAGTAATCTCAGTCTGATTTTACTAGAGTTAGGATCAGTAGTTCAGTCATATGAAGGGAAGGTATCAGCACCCCTTACACTCTCGTTCTACGAACGTCGCCTAATTAATCATGAATTATCTATAAATTGAATGTAATAACCTTTACTTAACTCCTTTAAAATAAATAAATAAATAAATAAAATTCAAAATAAAAAAGAAAACTACAGTGCCCTCAAAATGAGGGGATCTTTTTAGATAACCCCCCATCAGAACTAATATAGATGGGGTTTGAAATATCTCTTTAACCTTTATTAAATCATTGGGATGCACACCCAAAAATTATCCAAATTTGAGCAAGAAGGGTCTTTAAAACATTCCCACATTTTTCCAAAATTTTATATAAATTTTCTAAAAATTTTTCAACATTTTTCCAAAATTTTCTAGGATTTTTAAAGACTTTTCCTTATTTTTATTTTTGATATTATTATTTTCCATTTTTTTACTATTTGAGTCAAAATAGCTCAAATAATATTTATTTGTTTTTCCTGATTTTTTCTGATTTTTTTCTGATTTTTATTTTATTTTTCTTATTTTAAAAAATCAATTGAAAAATCAAAATAAATTTGGCAAAAGTAATAAAGAAAGATGTAATGAAAATTGAAATGCACTTTTATTCATTAAAATTCAAAGTGGTTTAAATGAAAAAAAATAATGAAGGGTTTTCCTTTTATTGAAAAACAAAAGAAAAATCATGATCATTTTAAAATTACATTTAACTAGCCATCATCGGGTACTCGAACACGTACCAGTTCTCCAGTTTTGTATTTGTTGATACAGGATAAACCCAATTTCCTAAACCTTCTTTTATGCCTGACTAACCCACCATGGAGATTATTAGCTACTCAAATTGTTATGAAAACCCTACTTCAGTTTTGATATCTGGACTGATTATTCCCCCACTTCGGAATGTTTCAGATAAAGCGGGAAACTTCATTTCCTCTGAACAAGGCTTTTGTCCCAACAAACGTGTCATCCTTATTCTCCTTCTTTCTTCTATCAATTTTTTGCGTTCCCCAATCCTTATATTTCTTCTGTTCTTGGTAGCCGAACGGGAATCGGGATTCCTTGTAATGCTTTGCCTAGACCTTTCCCTGGACTATATTTTCCCTAGATCATTTCCTTTGCCATCATTTCAACTGCAACCAAAATATGAGGTTGAGGAATAAGAGAACCCTCAGCTACATATGTCATATTCACTATCTCAAAAGATCGGAAGGAATCCGCTAGCACCTATTCAGCAGCTTCTACATAAGAAGTCGAGGAAGGCTTTTTCACCATTAAATATGTCACTCAATATACACAGACTAGTTTTCCCTCCACCACAAACTTCACCTTTTGGTGTAGTGAAGATGGCACAACTCCTACCGTATGTATCCATACCCTTCCCAACAGACAACTGTACGAGGGAGATATTGCCATGACCTGGAATGTGCCATTGAAAATCGTGGGACCAATTTGAATTGGTACTTCAATGACTGTCACCAATTCTCTCCAGTTCCATTAAAGGCCTTGACTACCAAATTACTCAGCTGCATATGTGAAATGTCTATTGGTAGTTTTTGCAACATGGACATAGGCATCACATTCAAGGACGAGCCATTGTCAATCAATACTCTTGCTACTATGTGATCCTTGCATTTGGTGGAGATATGAAGTGCTTTAATATGTCCTCGTCCTTCTAACAAAATTTCTTCATCTGTGAAAGTCAAAAAATTGGTTTTCATGAGAGTTCCAATTATGTGATCAAAATTTTCCACACTGATGTAATGTGGAACATATGCCTGATTCATATCCTTTATAAGAGCCTCTCTGTGTGGCTTTGAGTTGAGAAGCAAAGAAAGCACAGAAATCCAAGTAGGGAGCTTATTAACCTGCTCCATAACACTGTACTCATTCTACTTAATAATTTTCAAAAATTCAGAGGCATCCTTATGAGACAAAGGCTCCTTAATCATTCGTCCCAACTCCTTAGTTGCCACCTCTGTTGGCTTAATGTCTTTCTCCTTTTTCTCTTTCTCTTTATTAACCCTCTCCAAATACTCTGGGGTATAAACTCTTCTACTTCAGGCTATTCTACTGACACCAATAATATTATTAGTACCCTCCCTATTTGTTACTTTTCCATTTTCATCCCTTACTTGGCATCCATACCTCTAAGGTATTGCTTTGTTTTTCGAATATGAAAAAGGACTCGAGACTGATATTCTAAGTTTCACAAGTACCTTGCTCACCTCTTCCATGATTGGGGTATTCTTTAGGAACAAAAGGTTTATTGGTGTATTGGGGATGTGTAGCCCTATAATCCTCTTTCCCCACAGCTTGTACTACTACATCCTATTTTCAGCGTAAAACTCTATCAAATCATAATCCATTAAATTTTGAAGGAACTATTGAAATGTCCTACAATTTTGTACAAAAAAGCTTGCTTCACCTTGACAACCGGATACTATACCTGCAGAACAAAATGCTTCTTCCCTTAAAACTCCTGCTTGGTATAATTCCATATAAACATCGTCTAATGGAATTTGAACTTGTTCTACTTTATTTTTCTTAACTTTGCGATCTTCCTCCCCTACTACATTCACTGCACCCCCTCTATGATTGGGCAATGGGTTACAGTGTATGTTGGGTTCCTTTGTGTCAAAAACCAACCAACTTGCATCCCTCAAGGCTTGCACCATGTATTTGAAGGACAAACACTTGTTGATTGAGTGCCCTGAAGCAATGGCATGATACTCACACTGAGAATATGGATCATACCACCTTGGGAAAGGAGGGTGTATGGGTACTCCTAGGATAGGAGCGACCAATTGTCTCTCGACCAACTATGGAAACAATTTCATATAATTCATCAGATATGGTTGAATCTCAATTTTCCTAGCTTCTCTTACAAATCTTCTTTCCGGATCCTATGGATTTGACTGTCTTTGAGTAGGTGAAGAACCATAAGAAATCAGATATGGTCATGTACCTTGTTGTGCTATATTATTGACCGTTGGCTCAAACATTGTATCCTTATCTGCCCATTTTGCTCTGCCCTTTTGATAAGGGCGACTCTAAATCATCTGATTTTCACCGTCCTTCTTTTTTCAAACCCATTTCTTTGCATAATTCTACTCAATACCTATGTTTCTCATTCTCCCTATCTTGAATGCACCTTTAATTCTTTATGTTAAAAGTCCCAGCCAGGAGTATATAGAGTCAAAGGGGGTGAATGGACTCTTTTCACTGATATTATATTTTCTACAAACACAACAAAATCTTGGCAAGAATGCCAGCAATTATATCACAATATATTAAATAAATTCAAGCACAAGACAACTAAAAGAGTGAAGGGAGACAGAGCTTAACATCGGAGTTTTAACGTGGTTCGGCACCAAGTCTACGTCCATGCCTTAGCACCAAGCCAAGGATTCTACAATCCATTATAACACTCCTTCACCAGCGGAGCAAGCCTTACACCTCGGGTACACAACTTTACACTCGGGAACAAATCTCTACCTGCTCACAGAGAACCTTTAGTTCACAAATAATTAACCTTCACCAACAATGGTTCACAAAGAACCTTTACACCAAGAAAAAGAGAATGCTCCTTACTGAGTTGATTGCAAATATAAATCAAATCTCACACAACTCTCTCAAGGATTGAATCAAATAAGATAAATGAGCAAGATAGAACTTGAGCACTTGTGAATGAATAAACAAGGATGCAAAGTGCCTAGGTTTTGTATTCAAGGATATTTTTCACTATAATCTTGTAATAATAATCAAAAACCATGCTAAACAAGTCTATGGACTTGTATTCGTAGCCAAAAACCCCTACTAGCTATTAACAAGCCATTGGGAGTAATTCCCATGAGAAACTAGCCATTTTCTAGCCGTTATGGAGCTGGGCATGAGACCACTCATCGATGAGTCCCCTGCACTCGTCGACTAGTCACTTGGGTAGGAACTTGCGTTGGCTACTAGTTTTACTCATCGACGAGTCCCCTATTCTCATCGACAAGTGCCCTGAATCAGAAAGAGTCATCAACATGAAAGTTGTGGGATTTTTTCTTAACTTTCTAAGGACCCAAGATCATCCTTTTTGGACTTTTTTAGCAAAAATTATGCCCCAAACACCAAAAAGTGTTTAGGACTTAAGGCTGCACTACGTCAGTCAATGATTGCTCTATTTTTCTTTGTAAAAAAGCCTTTTAATGACTTAAAACATTCTTAAACAAAAGTATATGAAATATATTAAGCCTAATTAAGTTTAATACTTATCCAAAAGAGTTTCCCCATGAATATAAGATATCTTGTTAATAAAAACACATTTGAAAAACCACTTTGATATCTTATATACTTCCATGTCCTTTATGAAAATATACTTGGCTTTCTTTGAACTTTTAGGACAAAAGACTCGTTTTGACACAAATGGGACTAAGTATGAAAATGTTTATAAAACCAAGATATTTGAAAACTTGTGCCTTTAGAAAACATATTTGAGTTTAGGATTCATTTGACAAACTCTTTAATTTAACTTTGAAAACTATGAAAGTTGAGTTTGTGACTTAAGGTGAAATCCTATAAACTCATGTGTCCTAATATGCATGCATTTGCTCAACTCTTGCTCAGAAATCATGTAAGAAACAAATCCGCAAGAGTTACAAAATATGCTACCTCAAACACACCCCATTACAAATAAACAATTTAACATTAAGCTTCCTTGGGTGCTTGAGTCCTTCCGAGTGAGTGTCCTTTTGATCTTTCCTTCTCGACATCAACTTGGTCCAATCTTTGTCTTGGATTCAGTACTTTATGTATTGGTCACTTGAACCTTTACTAAACATGATCTACAAATATGGAATGCACTAGGAACAACAAATAGGTTAATATCATCGAAACATATTATTTATGATTATGTAACCCCCAAGGCTAACACTTTCTCTTATAGTTACTAAATCCGAAAAATTTTGAGGAGTGCTTCCAATGAGATGACCAAAATATGGGTTCTTAAGAGTATTAATGAACATAGAGATTGCCTTCCTATCCTCTACTAGAGGATGGACTTGTGCTGCTACCTCTCTCCATCGATATGTATACTCTTTGAATATCTCATTCATCTTCTTATCCATATTTTGTAGGGTTAATCTATTTGGGGCTATTTGAATTACATGTTTGTACTGAGCTGTGAAAGCATAAGCCAGATCCTTCCAGGTACGAATCTTTGTTCTGTCCAACTAGATGTATATACCATCTCACAATTGCCCCAACCAAATTGTCTTGGAAACAATGAATAAGTAGCTTATCATTATTAGAATGTGCAATAATTTTCTTGTAGTACATACTTAAATAAGTCAACGAACACTTGGATCCATTAAATTTCTCAAAATTTGGGACTTTTGAACTTTGGAGGTAGAACCACAACATAGATAGAAGGCATCCACCAATCCAAATATGTCCGTCCCTTCCATGGCTCAAAGATGCTCCTCTAGTACTTCATACTTAAGATTAACCTCTGAGTTAGGGGTCTACTCTTTGGTTGTTTCTCTAATTACTCCCTTTTCTCCAGAATTAGGAATTATAATCGGCAGTGCCCCTATTGATGGGAACTCTAAAATTGGTGCAATCAGAATAAATGGTTGTGCACTCAGACCTAGATCAGTTGCAACATTCATTGGTTAAGATGGTGGATGTCCACCAACAAGTGCGAATCCTAGCATAAATAAGGGCTCTTCCTCAACCACGATCTAAAAAACTTGCACAACTTTCTATTTGCTTACGGTAACCAGCAGTTCCATTAGCTTGTTCATCTGCTCTTTAATCTTCCTAACATCCTGAATTACCTTCTCATGGCTCTACTTTAAACTCATCATGCAATTTTCCAATTGTTCACTCATGATATGATTTTCTGTCTAGTGTTGTAAGGATGTAGAGTTGTCTTGTGTTACTTATGATTCTTTTTCTTTTTGCAAGCAACTGTTTTTTATAAGTACATGATCATATATGCATGGATATGTGTAAAATGCATGAGTGTTTATGCAAGGCATCCTAAATAACTAGTTTTCCAAAATTTACAAAAAACCCCTCATTACTCCATTAAAGAAAGCAAATACAGGAAACAAGCTTGTTTTTTTTTTTTTGTTTTCCCAGATTTTCCCAAAATAATTTTATCACATAAATTTCTAATGAAAACGTACAAACCAAGCCAACTTTTGATGTACATCATGTATATTTTTTGCAGTTTCAAGCTCAAACTGTTTGGGATGCACCCTGTATTCTAGTTGCTTCATCTTCTCTACCATGACCCTGGCTTTACTAGCAACTTCTTATAATTAAGGAGTGTTGGAAATGGTGTGATCCCAAGAGGAGGGTGAATTTGAGATTTAAAAAACTATTCGGCTAATTAAATCATTTCGATGATTCACCACAGCTCATATCACATTCATAATACAAACGGTTATGTAAGTTAATAAAACGATAAATGCAGACATACACGTGTAGCATATCTCATTTAAATAAAAGTGTGCATGCAAGTAATTAGAACTATGAATAAACATGCATACACATGCTGAATTTAAAGTACATAAATTAAATGAGATAAGGAGAGAGCGGCACACAGTATTTGCTATCAAGATTCAGCCAAACTAGCCTACATCCCCGCCTCGAGCATACCCCCCAAGGATTACACTAACCCTGCTCACTTAAACGGGCGGAGCAGAAGCCGTTTACATCCTCTCCTTATGGGGTGAGGAAAACCCCAGTCAATTTTTAGGCTAAACTGAACCGGCCTCACTTACGGGGCTGAGACTTCCCAAATCAATTTCTGGGCTAAACCGAACCATTCTCATTTACAGGGTTGAGACTCCCCATTTCAATTCAGGGTTGAAGCCCACTGATACATGAAAAATATTTTTGTAAATATTAAAATGCTTCTAAATAAAAACAGAGATGTACAACGTTTAATCTCATAAAATATGCACTCTCTTATGATATGAAATGTGCTCAGTAGAGTAAGGGTGTGTTTCTCAAAATATTTTTTGCAATCTTTGAATATAATATGTATGATGTAGACTTCAAAGATTTAAACCCTAAACCAAATATTTCTTCAAAATGTATTTTCAATAAGATGTAGGAGAACCTAGGGTTATAGTTTCAAAAAATTTGCACAAAACAAAATATATGCATTTGAAGATCTATATGCAAATTAAAGCAAGTAAAAGCTCAAATAAAATACTCTTTTGTAAAAATGATTTACAATAATAAATGAAAGAGAGTTTTGGAGAGTAAAAGATTTGTCCTAAGAAATAGTTTTTTTGCAATAAAAAATAAGTTGAGGGAACTTTGATTAACAAGAGGTTAAAAATATTTAAGGGAAAATATTTGCTAATCAAAGCAAATGAGGGGCTATTTATAATTTTTCAACAAAATATGATCGTTGGGGACGTATCGGGAATTTTGGGAATTGTTTAATTATGTTTCATAAAAATTAACCCGGTTTAACCCTTAATAACCCGCGTTAAAAATAGGCCAACCCGAGAGTTTCGGTCGACCGAGCCCTAGGTTCGATTGCCTGAATAGACACATGAGAAAAAACTGTATTTTTCATGTTCAAGTGCCCGAGGATTGGTTCAGGTGGCTGAACTAGGTGATTTTCAAAATGTCCGAGGTTCAGTCGCCTGAACCTAAGTTCGGTCTACCGAACTTGCCTATTCGGTTGCCTGAGGATATTTTGAATATGAAGTTCGGGCACCCAGGGAAAGTGGAAAAAGATACGGCCAGGGTTCGGTCGACCGAGGCATTTTAACTTTCCTAGTTCGGTCGCCCGAATCCATTTCAAACTTAACATTTTAGGTCCTTTATGAGTTTAAAGTTATATGCAGGGACTTAGGGTATTTTTACGGCTTAGGCTTTTTAAAATAGCCCAAAACTCCGACGTCGGTCGATCGAAGTCAGTTTTGGTTTCCTACGGTCAATCTATGATCCTGTCTGAGCATACAGTTCATATTATACAGATGCATGCATTTACTACAGACCAAAATATAAAATAAATGCAATACAAATAAAACATTATGTGTTCTTCATCCTCCTTTGCTCTTTGACTCCATGGAATATGGCAGATATGAGTTTTAAGTGCTGTATTTGCTTCCATGTCCTCATGATCTTATGTGTGACCTGAATTATTCTTGTTCAGCACTTAAACACACACAAAAGAAACACTTGTGTTTTTCAACATCAAAATAGAGATCAGACTCAAAAAGCCAACAAGGAGTCATCTCAAATGCTCAATGGTCCAACGTTTGAAATTTAGCCTCCCAATACCGTGCCTTTTGTGCATAAGGTACAACTTTATAATGCTTGGCATGTAACTGTTTGAACTCACTGTCCCATTCTTGCAATCAAGCTTCAAGTTCCTACAAGTCTTAAGACTTCCTCTTATTCTCATATTCAATAAATTTTAACACTTCTCTATTGAGTTTAGCTTCTATTTGGAGTCTTTTTCCCTTTTTCCTTAAAATTATTATTTCCTCCTTGGCTTGTATGCACTTGTCCCATTTTTTCTTTACGTTCCTTTGACATTAGAGGATTATTCCATGTTCCGTTTGCTTTACCAATTTAGCACTTAATTCAGCCCCCATAGTTTTTTCTTCAATAGGATGAAGTCTCTTCTGCCATTCTGTTCTTTCTTGCAACCACTCAATCTTTCAAGCTTCTTCTTTCATCTGGGATTGAGCAACCATTGAGGATTCTTCCTGAGAAGTGAGAACTTTATAAGATCTTGATATTTTAAAATCTGCGAACTGAGGATTAATCTTGCTAGTGCACCATCTATCATAGTTTCCATAGATTCTTGTAATACGGTTGATTGAATCTATAAAATGGATGACTTTCCATGCCGCCGCAAATTTCCCAATTTGCTTCTGAACTCCTTCCTGGTCATAAGCAAACCCTAAATCAACCAATCCATGTGTCATGGGTATGAACTGACAACACCCTATGTGTCTCATGAACATAAGAATAGCGTAGGCTATTCTTCCTCATAGGCCTAGTAATAGGACCCATGGAAGTTCTCCACATCTATATAACATATCAGCATGGCTCATCCATGGAGCTTGCCACACAAATCCCCTTGTTTCCTAGTTTTGCATTCTTTCGCCCCATTCAAACTTGTTTGGATGTTCCTCCCACTTGGCCTTTCAAAATCAGTTAAAGGAATTCAAAGTCTTGAAAACATAGGATGAAAATAACCCTCCTTGCATGGTAGATGACTTACGAACCAGACCTAAAGCATCAGTGTACAACATCTCAATCTACCCCTTCCTTTAATTTTGACAATAATTGAGGGACCGAAATGTTTCCGGTAGAATACCAAGTATCAATGTCCATTAGCGGCACCACATGTTGTCAAAAAATATTGTATAACGCCTTTTCCACCTACAGCCATGTTACAGAACTGCCGCATCCACGGCAGCTGTTGTCTGCAACTCGATCCCATAAATGTGGTTGTTTGTTGTTACGACCATCATCACATCCCAAAACCCTCATAGTCATCAATGTAACTCTAGCCAACCTCTTAAGCCATTGGTAAACTTGAAAAACAACCGCCTATATAAAGGAACAAAAATGAACCTAGCTAACTAAGCTCACTCACTTCCAATACCTATATAAGCTAGACTTGTATTTCCTCATAATTGACCCTATCGTTGTTCAAACGTGGGGGAGTTACCAGATTTACATGGAAATATCACTTCTTCTACAAGACACCAACACATCTAACACAAGCTTTAGAAGTATGTTATGGAAATCGATCAGAATTTTATTAAAGGTTAGTTATTTAATGTCGTCGTGTGATCAAGATTGAAATTTTAAAAAAAAAAGGCACACATAGAAAAAAGTATTTCACTTTAATTTAAACATGAAGACACTCTGAGTCCATATGCGAGTATACCTCAATTTATAAGCTTCAACCTTTACTTTCTCTTCTTTTCTCCTCAATGTGTTTCCCCCTTGAGCCTCTTCAGTTAAACGCATGTCTCCAACTCTTCTTAAATGTGTCCCTTTGTTGGTTACCCCTATTTTTGAGTCTCTCAAGCTCCTTTAAATAGAGTTAAGTTAAGGTTTTGAATTCTGATGCCCCACTTTCAAAATGTCATTAATGGCAACAAGAGCTTCCTTCCTTATTCTAAATGGGTATTTGAGCATTCCCATTAACCCTATCCTCAACTAAAATTCCAATTAAAATAGGAATAACACCCTTGAAAGTAACGGTCTAATCTCAAGAGGGGGTAAATTTGGTATTTTAAAAATTATTAAGCGGAATCTCAGTTTATTTTAAACCTTTTAAATTAAACCAATCACAATCTCACACCAATATCAATCACAATCTACCAGTCAGCGACAATACTATACCAATACACAATCCTAGGTATATATGAAACTGAAAAACATATTCTAAATTTTAGCTTACAGCAAGTTCAACAATCAAATATGTATTTAAGATAAAAATTCAATAATGCAAACTCAGCACCTTAACTTCTTATGCTTGAATACACAACTAGTCACAATAGCCTTACCTTAGCCAACAGAAACTAAATCCAAGATTCAGCACTTGTCTAAATTTCAACTGAAAAACTTTAAAACATACAAACCATTAACAACTCAATGGATTTAGTCAAAGTACTTCAACACTGAACTCAACATTCAATGGAATTTCCCAATTAATTTAAAAACATATACAACAGTTTATGATTGCAGAATTTAAAGAGATAGGGAAAAAGATTTGAACGCCAATTTTTTTTTACAAGGTTCGGCTTACCACCTACGTCCTTGCCTCAAGCAACTTATTGTGAGGAGTTCCTTTACCCACTCTGTTCAATACGTGGAGTTTGCCTCTCTCCATTGGTAAGTTGTTGGCTTCACAAGGTTTAAAATCTTATTTTGATGATAACAAATCAAAGGGACTTAACATATTTGGTTAAGTGAAGTTTCAGGACTCAAGTATCAAGATCAAGTGACTCAAGTGAAAGCTTATACTTCAAAGACAATCAAATGAAAGCTTAATGTATATTAAAGATTGAAGTCAAGAAAAAATAAATAAAAAGACAAATAATGAACGAAGGCAAAGCAAATGCATGAAGATATTGAGAAGCAAAGCAAAATCATGAAGACTTAGTGCTTAGAAGTTTATAAATTTTAAAGAGTCTCATGTAAGTACTTCAAACGATTTCAATATAAATGCTTGAAACTCTTAAGTTAATTACTTGGACCTAGATACCTTTTAAAATACTTGGAAAATATATTTACAAGGTCAAAATTTATTTCAAAAATGTTTAAATTATTTTTGAAATGTAAAGCACCAAAATAGGTTTTTCCAAATTCCATTACTTTTTTTTTTTTACATCTGCATTGATGAGAAAATTTCTTTATCCAAAACTCCTTATCTTAAAATGTGTCCAACATGAAAGTTATGCGATGTTATCTTAACTTTCCGTTGATACCAAGAAAATTCAAATCGAAGTTGTATAGTGAAAGTTATACCTAAAATATTGAAAGCTAGTCGAAGTTGACAGCACCTCTTTTTGACAAGCAAGTGACTTTCCAAATTTAAAATAAAGTAGAGTGGGAATGTTTCTAAAAATGATTTCTTGGGCTCCAAACTTTGTAAAAACTTGGGCAACAAGAAAATATGCTTTTTAACTTTATAAATACAAACTAAACCTAAGGATTTTATACACCAACAATTGAGCAAATCATCTATTTATCAAATTCTTCCACATTCAAAGAGTTCTTGCTAAGCATACTTTGCTGAAAGCTATTGCTGCAAATTTGCTAAATTAAAGATTGAGGTTCTTGTGCATAAACTGAGATCTTTCAAATCTAAAGAACCCTGGTGATATCTTCTTGAGCTTCATCTGTTTATATTGATTTCTATTGAAGTATATTGTGTTTTTAATTATACTAATCTGCTCTTGTTGATAGTATTACTTGTATACAAGGCTCTTGCTTTCTTCCTTGTTTTTGACGGTTCAAGTTATTGAATCATTAGACTAGTGAGAGGGGATTCTTGATGGTTCGGGATTGTTGAATAGTTGAATTACCGAGCATGAGGTATCGTTTGGAGAGGAGGGCTCCATCCTACTTGAAGGAGTGTGTAATTTGTTTGCTCAGCCCAGTTAAGGGAGCAGTATAGTGAAATCCTTGAGTGGTTTGCCTAAGGCGAGGACATAGGCGAGTATAGTTGAACCTCATAAAATCTTGGTGTCTCTCTTCCCTAAATCTTTTTTAATTTTCTACACATATATAAACTGCGTGGTTGTATACTTAATTGCTAAAAATTAATTTGCTTTTGGAAATTGCGGAAACCATAAAGGAGTATGTTGATTGATCAATATTATATTGTGGAAACCACAAGGGACGACGTTGATTGATTCATACCAAAGCTCATTAATATATTGATTAGTTACATATTGAAATTCAAGTTACTTATTTAATATCATTATATGAGTTTTGGAAGTTTGGTTGAATTTTCTATTTTATTTCATATTGAGAAATCAAGCTTATGTTGTTGATTGGATTGACATATTTAAAAGCTAAATTGTTATAAGTTGAATATTACAAGTCAAAGTTATTATGCCTTTACATCAAAGATTTGAACTTGAGATTGAATATTGAATATTGGTTTAAATCAAGGAATTTGATTGGATTAAAAGCTTATTTAAATTTTGTATGATTATCTCATTTATCTTACAAGAATTGGTTGATTGAAATTATTAATTGAAGAAATCACTACTCATTGTTGAAAAGAAAATCTAATCTGAAATTGGTATTCATTGAAGTATTGATATTAATTTAGATTACATCACCCTTATACTACAATAATTAAGGTAATTAATAAGAGATTGATTTTGGGTGGGATAGTAATCAACTCATTATTAAAAAGGGGTTAATACTTAATTAAAGGAATTTGTAAAACAAAAACTTTCCAAAGAAATTTTTAAAAACCCAATTCACCCCCCCCCCCCACCTCTTGGGAGTACACCTTACTTCTTAGAGGTGGAGACCCCTCTCTAACGAGAACACCATCTTGCTAGGCAACGATTTTGTTAGCTTTGATGTATTCCCAAGAGGGGGGTGAATTGAAAATTTAAAACTTTCCTAGGTCAAATTCAAATCACAAGCAGTATTTCCCAACCTAGGATCCTTCTAAGCATTAACCAATTAAACAAAAATCAAATTGAGCAAGAATGTAAAGCAATTGAAGTAATCTCAGTATTTCTAAACCATTCACCATAATTAAAATAACAACATTCAAGTGCTTAAATTTAAGTGCACAAATTAAATACAACACAAGAAATGTTATCGAGATTCAGCCAATACTGCCTACATCCCCGCCTTGGCTCACAAGCACAAGAATTCTACTAAGGCTCACTTAACGGGTGGAGCAACACCTAATACAACCAAGTCAATTAGCACAGGGCTAACCTCAACCTTTACAAATTTTCCTTGCGAGGTGGAGAAGGCCCCACCGATCCTTACGGGCTAGATCAATGCCCCCTCAGGCCGCGCTTGGAATACAATCGAAATACAATACAAACCGTGTACAATATAATGCTTCTCCAATAAGCATATATGTACCAATACAAATCAATCAATGCACATTAATAATATAGGAACTATAAGCTCTATGATGTGATTTTTGTGCAAGCAACACTCAACAAGATATAATCACAAGTATGCTCAAGAGTGTATAAACAAGTTATTTCTTTGAAACAAGATATTCAAATCTCAATAATAAATCAGGGTTTCAAAGATATCAATCAAATATTCAAATCAACTCAAAAATATTTTCTTCAATGAAATAGGCACAAGAGTTGTTTGAAAATATTATAACTTGTAAAAAATATTTGCATACCAAAAATATAGTTATAGGAATCTTACAATGACAATGCAAAGAACCTCAAGTTACTGAGTTTATCCCAACACAAGATTTATTAAACTTAAATCTATGGGATAAACTTTGTTTAACTCCCCAAAATAAATCAATAAATCAAGCAAGAGTAATGGGAGTATTAAGCAATCTATACTAAGTAATAGCACAACAAGAAGCTCTCACAATGCTAAGATTGAACAAAGGAATGAAGGTATGAGAGTATTTGGAAGTATTATAGGCAAAATAGGATTTTGAGTTTGAGAGGATTTCTTACTAATAATTTTTGCTAATATGATGCTAATCCACACAAATGAAGCCCTATATATAGAAGTTGGCCAAAATATAATCGTTTAGGACATGTAGGGTATTATTAGAATTGTTTTTAAACAATTTAGAAATTTTAACCCTGTTTAAACATTTTAACCTCAGTAAAAAAATAAGCAACTCGAGAGTTTTCGGGTGGCTGAACCTTGGTTTGATCGCCTGAATAGACTTTGTAGAAAAAAGTCGCTTTTGGACTTTCGGGTGCCCGTGTGTATGTTCAGTTGGCTGAACTAAGGAGAAAATCATTCTGTCCGTGTTTTGGTCGTCTGGTCTATAATTCAGTTAACTAAACTCATGTGTTTGGTCGTCCAGGGCCATTTTGAATGTAAAGTTCGGTTGGCTGAGTTGGTGAGAATGGTCACCTCAATGGTTCGGTCGCCCATGAACGGTGTGTTCATTTTGGTTCGGTCGCCTGAAATCAAGTCAACATGTTGACTTATCTACGGTGTGGGTGCCCGATGTGTTTTGAACACAACAAGTTCGGTCGCCCAACCTCTCACAGATTTGCCTATTTTAGTCCAATTCATTTCAATTTAATCCCCTGATAGTGCAAGTGATAATGGGGACTATTTGTGCATATGTGTAGGGACCTAAGGTCTCTCTACGATCTATGAGCTTACAATTAGCCTATATGCATGATATGCAGAGATTTATTACAGATCTTTTTCCCTAATTACTATTACATACCCGAATTAATATAGATTACAATAAAAAGCATTCTTCTGGGTCTTTAGACTTGGAGTATTCATATGCCATCAAGTGATCTGCTTATAATTAGCCTATATGCATGATATGCAGAGATTTATTACAGATCTTTTTCCCTAATTACTATTACATACCCGAATTAATATAGATTACAATAAAAAAGCATTCTTCTGGGTCTTTAGACTTGGAGTATTCATATGCCATCAAGTGATCTGCTCATATGGACCTGCACACAAACTTGATAGACATTAAATACATGAGTATTTGTCATAATCAAAACAGGGTATGACCCATAGGGTCAACAGATTCTAACCCCAAATCGTCTAATTTCAAAACCAGCAATATAAATTTGTTTGTGGAGGAAAGACACTCTCAAGCAGAGCAAGTTTTGTACAATTTAAAGCACTATATATTTCAAGAAATCAATATATATAGAATTGAAGCTCACAGAGATTGCAAATATATTCATATTGTAGGATGAAATATTTAGAATAACGAAATCAAAATTCGTTTAGCTCATAGCAGCTTTTCAGAGTATGAATCAATAGTATAACAAGAATTTCAAATTGTATGTGCGAGTATTGGTTGGCCTAATTGCGTAAAAATCATCTTTATATAAAGTAGGAAAATTTCTTACCGTTTTTCTAAACTTTGGAAACCAAATCATTAGAATTTTGAAAGAAATTAGTGCTGTTAGAAAGTTTAAAACATAGACTTGAGTCGCCTGAACCATGAGATTAGTCACCTAAACTAATTAAAAATAGCGCTCTAAAACAAACAGTAGCAATTCAGTCGCCTGACCCTGAGAGTTCGATCGTCTAACCCTGTTCTATTTTCTTATTTACGCTGGTAGTAGCATATTAGTCGTCTGAGTGCTAATCCTCAGTCACCTAAACACTATACTACTTAGTGTTTTTCTCATTTTGAATCCAAAACTTGTTTTTGTTAACTTTAAAAAGTATTTTGGACCTTATTAAGATATTTTCCAAATTCTAAATTAGGTCTCTAAGTCCAGAGATAAATCTTAAGAGCTTTAGTCGCAATATTGAAATTTAGAAGTACTTACATGAGACTCTAAAAAGATAAATACAATTAAATTCTAAATATTCATGTCATATAGCTTTGACATTGTCCAAGCCTGATCAACATTTCAATACACTCATATTCTTCATGACATGTAGATTTAACTTTAGGCTTCATCAATCTTTTCCAAGTAGAACGTTGTACTTTATAAAACACTTGATTCCTAAAGCTTATCTTGAAAGCGCAATTAGTAACATTAATTTGTTATCATCAAAACGAGATTAGACTTTGTTAGGCCAACGATCTCCCCCTTTCTTATGATGACTACTAAGGGGCAAAATGAGACAATCTTGATAAAGCTCCTCCTCACAATAAGCATGAAACAAAAAATGCAATCAATATATAAACACATATTCAAGCTTTAATCGTGATTTTGTGTTTCTCCTTTTAGAAAAAAGTTATCCTTAATAAATCATTACATGAATATTAACACTTAAAAAGCTCATGTCAGAATTTCAATATGACATACATCAAGCTTCAACAAATATAACATATATCAAGCTAACATGTATTACTCCCCCTAAATGTAATGTTTCTTCGAACAACATTCAATGTTCAGTACATTCATAAGAGATTTCAATACATCCATAAGATATATCTGCATTCAGTATAAACTCATCAGCATGTATAGCATTATTTAGCATGAGCTCAATATTCAGCATGTATAGCAACATTTCAGCATACACTCATCGATCAACATATATACATGAAAAATCATAACCTTTCTCATTTATCTTATTTTCATTTTGCCAAAACTTCTCCCCTTTTTGACATCAACAAAAAGGAATAAACAAAAAATTGAACATGTAAATCATCATAGGACCATTTATCAGCATTCAGTTCACAAATACTAGGTCCAATAATCAGCATGCAATTCTCAAACCAAATATCCAGCAAGATGTCCATCAAGATATCCATTAATCAGCACGCAAAAATACACAAGAAGATCCATTTCCAACATGCATTTCTCAATATCCATAATATCAAGACTAGGAGAAAGTAGCAATAAAGATAAGAAAATGACAAGAAGTTTAAAAAGCAAATAAAAATATCAAGTATCATAATATTACAACTCTAATTGTTTGTAGTTAATGAAATTAAAAATAAGCATCTAGTCTGCATCATCATCACCACCATCAGAAGATATACCCTCCTGCTCCTTATCATCATCATCCTTGCCTAAGCTCACCTCCATGGGAGCCTTCCCTTTCGAAGTGGATGAACCGCATATATGACTCTCAATACACAAGAACCGCTAATTGAACGAAGTCAAACTGGGCTGGAGTGTGTTGTAATTTGTATCCATGTCACCACAAAACACACTTAGCTAAGATTCTATATGTTGACGATAATTGATCAACCATAAAGGAGCATCAGTATCAGGTACTACTGGTGCAGGTGGTGCATCCTAATGTTGATTTTGATCAGGTTATTGATCTGCTTGTAGTCCTACATCACCTCGAGGAGCTCTACCAGGCTTAGGTATCCATCCATGGTCTCGATACTTCTCGTATCCCATAAGTTTTACCGTAGTAGAGTAAAAGTGGTTATATAATGTGCGTTTAATAAACAAGGTAGATGAGGTGGTAACCCCAAGATGATAAAAAATTAGGTTTAGAATTCCTCCATATGGAAGAATTACTCGCCTTGATTCTTCTTTTGAGATCATCCACCGTAGGATTAAAGTTGGTAGATCTAGGCATTTTCCTTTATATAGACACCACATTACAAAATAATATAAATAGGAAAGATGATCATGAGACCCAAACCTAGGTAGAATGTTATATGTAATAAGGATATGAATAATCCTAACTTCAAGGGTAAGTTGCCTATATAATGGAGGGTGACCAAAATAAATAGGTTTTTCACTCATTACTAAAGGTAAGAACTCTTCTAGGTTAAAGTTCTATGCCATGATCTAGGAGTGTCCTAGGTGTGGACATTTAAAGTCACCGACTTGAATCCTAAGTGGCAATAGTTTGTTGAATGAGTGCAAACACCTTATCCATAACATTGGTCATATACATGGTCTCACCCTTTTCCAAATTGGCATAAAACAACCTAACTAAATTAGGATAAACACCCCTAGGTTGATATGTAATAAATCTCTCCCATTTTAAGACATTAAACACATATAGGATTTGGGAAAGTTCTCTTGCATGAATGAAATATCCAAAACCTTACCGAAGATAGGTTTTATGGATTTGATATTCTCTCTGTATATTCTTCTTGGTGTGGGAGAGATAAGCCATTGTTGAATAGTTTCGTAATCATCATTCCCTGAGGATTTGCTTCGGTTTGCCTTTTACTTAGTTCTTGGCATGGTTTGAGAGAAGATGTTTGGTTAAAGCTACAAAAACCCAAGAGAACTAGGCAAGAATGAAGGTTTAATGGAGGTTTGTGGCTCAATCTAAGTGAGAGAACACTAAGAAGTGAAAGACGAGCCTTTAGAAGAGGAGAGAATAGTGTTTAGGTGCCCGAGGGTTCGAAAAATTAGGGTTTTCGTGAACAAAATATATTTATATCTGCGTGGTTCAGGCACCTGACTTGAAGTAGTGAGTTGCCTGACTTGTTTGGATTTTAAAAATTCACAAGTCAGTAGAAGTCCAGTCAACTTAGGATGAAAGTTTAGTCACCCAAAATGCCTGGACTTTGAAAAATATGCAAGTCAGTATCAGTTCAGTCGACTGATAGTGAAGGGTCAGTCACCTAACTTGCCTGGAACTTCTACTAACTTGCTCTTTTGAGTCAAACACTCATTTTAATGAATTTCTCTCTCTCAAATCACTTCTCTACTATGTAATAAACCTAATTCTCATTGTATTGAGATGAACCGGTCCTTTAAAATAGGTTTTGTGAAAATATCCACCCGTTGTTCATTCGTGTTTACGAATTCAAGAATGACATCCTCTTTTTGCACGTGATCTCTAAGGAAATGATGTCTTATATCAATATTCTTAGTCCTTGAGTGAGAGATAGAATTTTTTGATATATTTATTGCACTAGTATTATCACACTTAATGGGTACAGTCGCATATTCCAAATTAAAATCCTTAAGTTGTTGTTTCATATACAATGTTTGTGCACAACAACTACTTGCTGCAACGTACTCAGCTTCAGCAATGGATAATGCCACATAATTTTGTTTCTTAAAAAACCAAGATACCAGAGAATGTCCTAAGAAGTGGCAAGTACCACTTGACTCTTTTGATCTATTTTACATCCAACATAATCCGCATATGAATAGTTGATTATTTCAAATGTTGTATCTTTAGGATACCATAAACCTAAGCCTATAGTACCTATCAAATACCTTCAGATTCTTTTAACAACTATTTGATGAGATTCTTTAGGTGCTGCTTGAAATCTAGCACACATGCAAACACTGGACATAATGTTAGGTCTACTAGCTGTCAAATAAAGCAAGCTACCTATCATGCCTCGGTAGTATTTAACATCTACCAGTTTTCCTTACTCATCTTTATCGAGGCTGATAGAAGTGCTCATTGGGGTACCCAATGGCTTGCCACCTTCTATGTCAAATTTATTGAGCAAGTCCTTTATGTATTTTAATTAATTTATGAATATTCAATTTTTGGCTTGTTTAATTTAAAGACCAAGGAAATACGTCAATTCGCCCATTACGCTCATTTCAAACTCATCTTGCATGCATGTAGCGAATTCTTTGCATAATTCCTCATTTGTAACACCGAATATAATATCATTGACGTAGATTTGTATGATGAGCATATCATCGATCTTAGATTTTATGAACAAGGTACTATCCATTTTACCTCTTGTGAATCCATTTTCTAACAAGAAGCCACTTAATCTTTCGTATCAAACTCTAGGAGATTGTTTTAATCTATATAGGGCTTTTGTTAGTCTGAATACATGATTCAAAAATAGAAGTCTTCAAAACTGAGAGGTTGTGCTTCATACACTTCTTCATTGATATATCCGTCTACGAATGCACTTTTCACATCCATTTGGTACAATTTGAAGTTTTTGTGGGATGCATAAGCTAGTAGCATTATGATTGCTTCCATTCTTGCTACGGGAGCAAATGTCTCATCATAATCAATACATTCTTCTTTATTGTAACCTTGAGCTACTAATCTAACCTTGTTACGGACTACAATGCCGTTTTCACCCTTCTTATTTCTATAGACCCATTCAGTGCCAATTAATGAATGATCAGCAGGTCTAGGAACGAACTTCCAAGCTTTATTCCTTTCAAACTGATTCAATTCCTCTTACATAGCCACTACCCATGAATCATCATTGATTGCTTCTTTATATTCTTAGGTTCCTCTTGAGATTGGAACGCACAGTGATTACATAGGTTATTTAATGAGGATCTAGTGGACACCCCTCATGATGGTTCACCTATGATTTGATCCTTAGGGTGATTCTTCACAAATTTTCATTCCCTAGGCAATTCAGATTGTTCTAAAGAGTCATCATGCGATGGTATATTGGTTTCGTTGCTCTCATCCTTGATTTCATGAAATTCTAGGTCTGCTAAACTCTTTCTTATTTCTAGATTATCAACATCAGTGGGTTTAGAAAAAAATAGGTTAGCTTCATCAAATGCTACGTGTATGGATTCTACAGCAAAAAAGCATTCTTTTATTATAGACTCTAAAAGCTTTACTGTTTACTGCATATCCTAAGAAGATTCGTTCATCTAATTTAGTATCAAATTTTCCTAGGTCCCCTTTGTTACGCCCTGAACTCGAAACAAGGATCCAGAGTATTATTTAAAAAATAATTAAATAAATCTCTGATACCAAATAATTATACAGGAGAAGACCTCAATATTTATATACCAGAGCACTAAAATCCTTTTATTACAAGAATATCTCCAATAACAAATTAAATACATTCTTAGAAATTCTAAGATAAACCCTAAATAACAAATTTAATTATTAATCTAAACTACTATTTCTAACCCCACCCACGCTTCCGTTGTGCTACTCTGATTTCTGTCTCTATCTACAAGGCATCTAAAAAATATTTGATAATGATGGGGCGAGACACTTCTCAGTAAGTATGGAATAAATTATCATTAGTGTGTGGCCAATGAGTTTAGTGTATACATAAAATAACCATTTGTTAATAAACAACAACAACTATTAATACTTTTATAGACTATACTCACACATACACCATTATTTATAAGCGAGAGTTCTCAAGAATTGGGGAGATTACAAGCCCATAACATGTAGCGCCCCTTTGCTCTGATACCTTATATAACCTTGCCAATTTAACTTGGGCATGGCTACATCTGATACCTATCAAGGCGCTCGCTTTACTCAGCTAGGCCTCGGGCGGAGAGTTTACCTTGCTCTAATCACATGTAATGCCACAGTATAAAATACATTTAATACTTTACTATAAATAACTTTTACATGCAAACTATAACTCACACCTATATAAATACTATAAACTGTAAGCTATTAATACTTTTGCAACTATAAGTTGTGTACTTTAAATATTTTGCAACTATAATCTGTGAATTGTAATATTTGAAATACTCTGCTCTATTATACTCTGTTAAATATGCTCTGTTTTCATATACTCTACTCGGTTATACTCTAGTTAAATCTACAAATATGAATATAAGAACTCTCCTCGAATGGATAAACGACATGCTTCCCCCCATGACGGGTTATGCGGCCCGTAGGCTGGACTTAACCCTAGACTTCTTGCCACTAGGTTAAGTCAACTATACTCCATCTCTGCTAGTACGACTGGCCTTCCCATGCTAGTCTAGACTCCAAGGGGAATTCTACACTTCACTGGCTCAATCGACTATTCAATACCAACACTCTCCTCGAGACGTATGGTTGCACTAACTCTTCATTACTATAACTACTATAGTTACAGTACCGAATGATCTATGATCCATCGGAGTTCTTAAACTATACTTTGCAATTTGATAAAACTACCCGTGGTCTATATGCCACCATAATTCTTTACTATACATGCATTCTTTTCAACCATTCCAGAAATTAATATATATCAACACATTTCCAGTATTTCCATCAAATAGTCCAAATCACATTTTCACAATAATATCACAAAAATACTTAGACTCAATTATGCAGTAAAATGTAATTAAACTTCATGCCGCACAATTTATTCAATAATTATAATTATATAAACTACTAGAAAATAGGAAATTTTATACACAATATTTGTTTTACCGAAAATACCGGTTTAATTATCTCCACCATTTTTTTAACTCAAAATATATATTTAAAGGAAAAAACAGAGATAACCAACCCTACTCACTTTAATCATTTACCAAAACATCTTTAACAACTCAAACTAATAACTTCAATCGGCCAAATCATTTAGAAAATCTACTACAATAATCCAAAAATTAAATATTTTAATTCAATCAATTCAACTTTAAAATAACAATTATTATAAAATCCCTAAGCTCACAAACACCCATTTAATTAACTCATTATAATAATAATAATAATCCAAAATCCAATTTCCATATGCCAAAATACTCAGAAAAGCGTGTATATAATTCCTATAATTTCATATTACAATTTAATCTGTTAAATTATAAAAATTTCTAACATATTATTCCTTTTACCTCACCCCAAAAGTGGTGCCTACGACATTCTTACGACAAATTCACTCTAGTTAAAATATCGGTGGCGGAGAATGGAACTCAGGGGTATTTTCCGTTCTCCAATCAACCGAGAATTGGAGAAGAAATTGAAGAGAGAGGGAGACGGGTGGAGGAGAGAGAGAGAGACGTGAGGAGAGAGAGAGAGAGAGAGAGAGAGAGAGAGAGAGAGAGAGAGAGAGAGAGAGAGAGAGAGAGAGAGAGCGCAACACTCAATTCTCTAAAATCCTGAAGGATCTTAGATCCTTCAGGTAACTATATATTATATTATTATACTATATTATATTTTTAAATTAATAATAATAATAATAATAATAATAATAATATATTTATTTTTTAATTAATCATTTAATTAATAATTTAATTTATTTATTTTTATTTTTTGGATCATAACCCTAATCAAGTATAACTATTTTTAGGATCGTTACACCCTTTATTATTTAAGACAAAACATTTACATCCAAATACATGAAAGTAAGAGATGTTTGGTCTTTTGCCTTTCCATAGTTCATATGGGGTTTTATCTAGGCTAGTCCTAATGGAAACTTTGTTCATCACATAACAGCCGGTGTTCACCGCTTCAGCCCAAAAATATTTAGGCAGGTTATGCTCATTTAGCATGGTCTTGGCCATTTCTTGAAGTGTCTATTCTTCTTTTCAATAACTCCATTTTGTTGAGATGTACGTGATGCTAAAAAGTTGTGAGAAATTCCATGTTCATCACAAAAGTTTTCAACATCTCTATTTTTGAATTCTCCACCTCTATCACTTCTAATGTGTAGAACATCATGCCTTTTTTTCATTTTGAAGCTTCTGACACAGGTTGGTTAGCATTTTAAACATTTCGTCCTTGGAGGATAAGAATAATACCTTGGTAAACTTAGAGTAGTCATCAACAATGACAAAAGCGTATTGATTTCCTCCTAAGCTTTGTATTTTAGTGGGGCCAAATAGATCTAAGTGAATTAGTTCCAATGGCATTCCAATGGAGATTAACTGCTTCTTCTTAAAGCTAGTCTTGGTTTGCTTCCCAAGTTGGCAAGTATCACAGATCTTGTCTTTTATGAACTTTGTCCTAGGTAAACCCTTGACTAAGTTCTTTTTAGCTAACTTGGATAGCAAGTCCATGCTAGCGTGTCCTAGTCTCCTATGCCATAGCCATCTAACTTCATTTTAGATTGTGAAGCATTTAACCTCTTGAGATACCAAGTTTTCAAAATTTATGCAGTATACATTTTCAACCCGGTTTGCAATAAATAAGATTTCATGCTTTTTAGTATGTTCAACTATGCATTTTTCCTTTCTAAATATTATGTCAAAACCCTTTTCACTTAGTTGACTAATGCTAAGTAGATTATGCTTTAACCCTTCAACCAACAGTACATTATCAATTATCAAGGAGGGTTCCTCACCGACTTTGTCGATGCCAATAATTCTACCTTTAACATTATCTCCAAAAGTGACATGTCCACCATCCTTTAGTGTCAATGATGTGAACTTGAACTTATCTCCAGTCATATGCCTTGAGCATCTACTATCCAAGTACCACTTGTCTTTTGATGGGGTGGACCTAAAACATACCTATAAAAAGGATTTAAGATGTTACTTTAGGTGCCCAAATCTTCTTAGGTCCTTTTGGGTTTGTTTTAGTTGTTTTTTTGACTCTCCACACCTTTTTGATTTTAACATTTTTTCTCTTAAATGGACTTTCAAATTTTATATGTCCTTTCTCCTTACATAGGAAACATGTGGTGTGTTCATATGCATTAGTTGAGGAGGTACTAGCATAGTATTTGAAGGCTTTTACAAAGTACCCCATATAGAGGTTTTTTTTTTTTCTTCTTGTTTTCAACTCCATTGAATCCAATGCCTTCCTTATCCAATGACATTCTTTGCGATCCAACTAATTTTTCGAAGTTTTCCTTTCCTCTAGTGAAATTGTAAATGATTTAGATTGGTCTTCTATTTTACTTTCAAGGCTGAGTATTTCTGGATCTTTTATATCTTTACAATTTGCTTGTAACCTTACTAGTTCTTTGGCCATCTAGTTGATTTTACTTTCAAGTTCATCAATAACCAAATCCTTTTCTTTTTCAGCTGATTTAGATGACTCTAGTTGGTTCATAAGCATTTCATTTTGTCCTTTTAATGTGATGTTTCTTTTGGACACCTTAATAAACCTCTTATGTAGTGAAAACAAATATGTTTGTATTTCATTATAGGATGGCATGCTTTCATATGAGTCATTATAGGATTCATCACTAGATTCTGTAAGTGAATTTGAGTAGGAGTTTACCTCGTCATCTCTCGCCATAAAGTAGAGGTTGGCTACTTCTTGATTACTTGAGTCACTTTTCGAGCTGTTTGAGCTGGAGTCATCCCAAGTAGTTGCTTTCGTTACTTTCTTCTTCTTCTTCTTCTTCTTCTTCTTAGCTTCTTGTTGCGGACAATCAGGTTTTATGTGGCCTACCTTTTTAAAATTATTGTAAGTTGGGGGTTCAACCTTAGTTTCTTTCTTACTTGATTCACCATTGTCCATTTTTGTTCCTTTAAATTTCCTAGAAAATCTTTTATTCTTTTTAAAGAATTTTCGTAGTCATCTAGGGAACAATGTTAAGTCATCTCATCCAACTCATTATCCTCTTTGTCACTCGAGCATTCTTTTGAAGCTTTGAGTGCAATAGATTTATTATGTTTGTTGTAGGAATTTGTGTGATCCCAAGAGGGGGGGAGGGGTAAATTGGGTTTTAAAAACTTTTCGACTAAATTAAACATTTATGTCGATTCACCACATATCATGTCTCATTCAATATACACGCGTGTATGTAAAATAATTTTAATAGTGAAAGTAAACATACACGTGCACATTATATCTTATTTAAATCAAATGCATGTATGCAAATAATTATGACATTAAACAAACATTCATACACATGCTGAAATTTAAGTGCAAGAATTTAAATAAGATAGAGAGAGAATGACACACAAATTTGTTAATGAGGTTCAGCCAATACTGCCTACGTCCCCGCCTTAGGCATACCCCTCAAGGATTCCACTAACTCTGCTTACTTAAACGGGCAGAGCAGAAGCCTTTAACATCCTCTCCTTACGGGGTGAGGAAAACCCCAGTTCAATTTTCGGGTTGAATTGAATCGATCTCACTTACGGGGCTGAGACTCCCTAGTTCAATTTCGGGCTGAACCTAACCGATTTCAATAAAAACATTTTTGTACATATAATGATGCTTCTAAAATACAAGCAGAAATGTACACAATAAAGTTCAAAATACATGCACTCTAATATGATATGAAATATACTCAATAAAGTAAGGGTGCTTAAATATATTTAAACCCTAATAAGAAGTTTTCTCCAAAACGATATTTCAATAATAATATAGGAGAACCTAGGGTATTGCTCTTTCAATTATTTTTGCACAAATAATATATACAAATATATATAAATAAATGATAAATATGTTCTCCAACAAAGATTTTTGCAAATAAAAGTGTTTGAAGAAACTAGGATTTTAAGTCCAAGAAGATGTTTGTGCAATAAATAATTTCTCCTAAAAAATGTTTATCATGAAAATAATCGGGAGAAACCCAAGCTATATTCTCAAAAAATGATTTTTAAAAATAAATAGTATGTGAGAGTATAGCATGTGAATACAAAAACAATTGGCCAAAACAAATATACTTTCTCACAAAATGATTTTGAAATGAATGGATGGAAAGAGAGTTGGAGGGTTTAAAACAAGATAAGTGCTCTCTTTCAAAAAATATTTTTCAAACATAGAGAGTGAAAGAGAGCATAAGAGATTAAAAACATTTTACCCCAAAGAAAGATTTTTGCAATGAAAAATTAGTTTGGGGGAACTTTGATAAAAATTAGCCCAAAAGATTAGAGAGAGAAATTTGGCTAATCAAAGTTATTAATCAAAGCAAATAAGGGGATATTTATAGAATTTCTAAAAATTATGACCATTAGGGACATATTAGTCATTTTAGAAAAGGTTTAAGTGAGGTTAGTAAAAATAACAATGTTTTTAACCTAGGTAAAAATTCGCCAACCCGAGAGGGTCGGTTGACCGAACTTAAGGTTCGGTTGACCAAGTGGTTAGGTTCGGTCGACCGAGAGAAATTTGAACTAGAAGGATGGTCGATCGGACTAGCAGGGTTCAAGGGCGATTTTCCAAATTCGTGCGGTTCGGTCGACTGGGTCAATTTGAACTAGGAGGTTCGGTTGATCGGGCGGTTGACTTTTCCCACGTGGGAGTTCAGTCGACTAGGGCGTTGCCTATATAATCTTGGTCGGTCGACCGAGTAGTCAATTTGTTGACCTAGGGAGGTTCGGTCGACTAGGGCTTGCCTGTATATATCTGGTCAGTCGACCGAGAGGTCAACTTATTGACCCGGTGGGGGTTTGGTCGACTGAGAAACTCAGTGTAATTAAGTTCGGTCGACCAAACATGTTAATTTAGGCATTTTTAGTCCTTTTCTTTAAAATGATGTCCCCAATTGTATGATATTTATTTTCAAGACGATGTGGAACATTTTTATGCAATATTCAGGGTCATAAGGTCAGTCTAAGGCCTTTGAAAAATAACCCTAAAAATTCAGCGTCGGTCGACTTGCCCTAAGGTCATTCGATTCCCTATGGTCAAACTACGGCAAATTGAGCATATAATTCATATCATGCAGATGCATGCATTATTATAGACCAAATATTAAAATAAATGCATATACAAGTAAAAACAAATGTTTTTTTTATCTTGTTTGCTCTTAAATCTTCATGGAAAACGTTAGAAGAGTGTGAACTTCATGTTTTTGTTGGCATCCATTTTTCGGTATCTTATGTTCGTGCTAAAATGAAAACTTGTCCACACACTAAATGCACACATAAGATACTGGTACTTTGTCAGCATCAAAATAGGGATCAGACTCAAAAAATCTATATTTGCTAACTTCAGTTGTCCTTTTTGTTTATAGTCATCTCATACATGAGAAGCGACCCTATGGGTTCATTTAGGAAAGTGTTCTTTAAGTTCATGCCTTCAGTTATGACAGTGGCCTTGGTGTAATGACTCGAAAAATTAAAATGATTGAAATAATAAAAAAATAGATAAAATAACAAATAAATAAATAAAAGGAATGGTATGGAAAAAAGAAGAAAAAAATTAAAATTAAAAAAATTAAATTAAATTAAGATAAATTAAATAATGAAATAATTAGTTATTAAATAAAACATTTTTACATTGGATTTAAAAAAAACTAATTGAAATAAGAGAAATATATATATATAAAGTAACTGAAGAAAGAAGAAGAAGAACAGAGAAGTTTCACACACCCCCCCACCTGCGAGTTATCTCTCTCTCTCTCTCTCTCTCTCTCTCTCTCTCTCTCTCTCTCTCTCTCTCTCTCTCTCTCTCTCTCTCTCTCTCAATTTCTTGATGAGTTTACAGCGGATCGGAAAATAGAAGGTGCTGTTGGATTCCTAACTCCGCTACCGACATTTCTACTGAAGCAGATTTGTCGTGGGAACAGCTTAGGGCCTACTCCTGGGGAAAGGTAATTTTTCCCTATATTCCTAATTTTTTTGTAAATATGCGATTAAATCGACAATTGGGCACCTCAATGTGGTCCTAGTCGCGATTGCTGTCATTTTGACGTAGATAAATTTTCAATTGGGGTTTTCTAGGCCCTACTCCAAAGGGAAAGTGGGATTTGGGAAATTTGATAATTTGGTTATATTTAAGGGTATATTTATTTATTTAAAATTTATGGATTTAGGAAATATTAAAATAATATTTTATTCAGGAATAATTACATGGAACTAGAATTTTTGATTTAGGGTTCGGGTGAGCGCCGCAGGTACTTTTTTTGGAGTCCCTGTCCGCGTAGTTCAAGAAACCAGATAAGGGGAAAATTTATATATTAAATCAGGTTTTTCATGAATTAAAAAAAAGATCATGTGTTATTTATGTATATATGTTTTTATGTGGGTTTAAAATGCTAACCATGAAATTCATGTTTTCTAAGCCTATGGTTTTTATATAGTTACGTATGTGTGAAAGTAAACGAACGAAAGTGAAAGGAATTTTCTAAGGAATTATGTAATAAATGAAGTGTATTTTGAGTATATAAATGTTAAATGTGGGTTGGTTTATTTTATGAGAAATATGTATGAATTTTACTATTAGATTGTGTGACATAAAAATCTGTGCAAATTATATGTTAAATGTATAAGATGCAGATTAAGTAAGTAAAGCAATGAGAATAAAATATGATATGGACAATGTTATCTGTGTATATTAAATGCAACCATGTAAATGTAAGATAGCTGAAAGACAGCCATGTTAGCAGATCTAGCTCATTTCTATGTGGACTAACTGTAGTAGATTTTAGCGCATTTCTATGTAGACTAACAAATAATGGCTAAAGAGCAGCTGTAGTACGAAGGAATGAAATGAAAATGTTTTGAAATGAAATGACAAGGAATGACAATGCAATGAAATGAAATGTGAAATGTGAATGATACAAATGGGAAAGAGTTACTTAAAGTGAAACATGAGGAAATGTTAAGTTATGAATGAAAGAATGTGAATGATTGAATAACGATGGAAAGAATGATGTATTATGATACTAGAAGTATTTATGTATGTAGAACATGTTGCGTTTGGGCGGGGCGCACTTTTCGCCTGAGGGCTTGCTGAGTAAGGCGAGTGCACTAGTAGCTTCAGATGTGGCAATAGCTGCACAACGCACTAGGGCAGAGGGAATCTACTTGTATGGGTGGGCAGAATTCCCTATCCTTAGGGCCTTTGCCAGTAAACTGTTGTTGAATGCATGTGTACGAGATAAAGTTAACACTTGAGGGCTTACTGAGTAAGGTGAGTGCTCTGGTATGTTTCAGTAGTGACCTTCAGGTTACCTAAGTATCATAGCAGAGGGGTGCTACTTGTATGGGCGGGTAATCACCCATTTCCTTGGGTAATCTCGTGGGTAAACCTTTGCATGTGATTGTTAGGTTTAGAAAATGACTTTTAGTATTATGTTAATGATTTGCAAATATTATAAAATGATATGTATAATCTCATGATGGCCACACGCTGAGTTTAATATAGTGTTTCTTCCCTTACTAAGATGTGTCTCACCTAAATATAAATGTATTTTTTTTTCAGGACATCCTCGAGGTTGAGCTTTGAGAGCTCGAGGGTTTTTAGCCTTTTGAGGATTGTATAAAGAAAAAAGTATATTTCTATGTTAATTTTGGGGAATGTAAATATTTATGTTTTATGTCTTTATGTTTTAAGGCTATTGAGTAAGGAATGATTGTGAAAATACTGAATTGTTTTGGGAGTTATGTAGATTTATGGAAATGCAGGTAATGGATGATTTATTATAGATTATAGTTAGAATTAATAAACTCTGGTATTATACTATATGGAGATTATGTTTATGTTTTCCATTGCGTATATATTGGTTTATAGATTATCAAGGATTTTATCAGGTACAACACACCGGACCCGGGTTTAAGGGTTCGGGATGTTACACTTGGGTTCCCAAATTGGAGGAAGTCCTCTAAGGATTTTCATAATCATTTCATATGTTGAGTAGTTCTTCCCTAGTGCATTCAGGGAGTTAATTGTGTATGTGAACCTAGTATACATACTAGTTATGGACATCTCTGGGTTCATCCTAAAGGCTTCATACTCACTAGTGAGCATGTCGATTCTACTGTCCCTAACATCTACAATTCCCTCATAGGTTACTTTTAATTTGTCCCAAATTTGCTTTCCAAATTTACATCCCATTATCCTATTAAAATCATTGGCGTCTAGCGCACAACATAAGGCATTCATTGCATTTGAGTTTATTTTGCAGTTGTTTCATATTAGTTTCACTCAATTCCTTTTCATCTTTGGGAACTTCCTTGTTATCTACAGTCTTCGAAGGCACATAGTCACCTTCGGTTACTACTTTCCAGACTTTCCAATCCATAATTTGCAAAAATATTCTCATACGTTGTTTTCAGAAGGTGTAGCTCAAACCATAGAAAATAGGAGGTATATAGATAAGGATTCCCCTTCACCGAAAGGGGATACACCTATGTTTGCTATTAAGATCATGTAACTACTTATTAAGATTTGCTACAACCTAGTCTCTGATACCAATTGAAAGTAATAGTGTAATCCCAAGAGGGGGTCAATTGAGTATTTTAAAAATTATTAAGTGGAATCTCAGTTTATTTTAAACCTTTTAAATTAAACCAATCACAATCTCACACCAATATCAAACACAATCTACTAATCAATGACAATATTATACCAATACACAATCCTAGGTATATATGAAAGTGAAAAACAGATTCTGAATTTTAGCTTATAGCAAGTTCAACAATCAAATATGTATTTAAGATAAAAATTCAATATCGCAAACTCAGCACCTTAACTTCTTATGCTTGAATAAACAACCAGACACAATAGCTTTACCTTAGTCAACAGAAACTAAATCCAAGATTTAGCACTTGTTTGAATTTCAACTAAAAACTTTAAAACATATGAACCATTAAAAACCCAATGGATTTAGTCAAAGTACTTCAACACCGAACTCGGCATTCTATAGAATTTCCTAATTAATTTAAAAACACACACAACATTTTATGATTGCAGAATTTAAAAAGATAGGGAAGAAGATTTGAACACCGAATTTTTAACAAGGTTCGGTTTTCCGCCTACGTCCTTGCCTCAAGCAACTTGCTGTGAGGATTTCCTTCACCCACTCCATTCAATGGGTGGCGTATGCCTCTTTGCGTTGGTAGGTGGAGATCCCTCTCTAACAAGAACACCCTCTCGTTAGGCAACGATTCTAACCTTGAACCGTCAAATTTCAAAACCAGCAATATAAATTTATTTGTACAAGAAAAACACTCTCAAGTAGAGCAAAATTTGTAAAATTTAAAGTACTATATACTTCAAGAAATCAATATAGAATTGAAGCTCATAGAGATTGCAAAGATATTCTGATTGTAGTATGAAAGATTTAGAAAAACGAAATCAAAATTCGTTTACGATTTTCATTAAAAACTCACAGCAGCTTTTCAGAGTATGAATCAATAGTATAACAAGAATTTCAAATTGTATGTGCGAGTATTGGTTGCCCTAATTGCGTAAAAATCATCTTTATATAGAGTAGGAGAAATTCTTACTGTTTTCCCCAAGTTTGGAAACCAAATCATTCAAATTTGGAAAGAAATTAGCGCAGTTAGAAAGCTTAAAACATAGATTTCAATCACCTGAACCATGAGGTATGTCGCCTGAGCTAATTAAGAATAGCACTCCAGAACAGGTAGTAGCAGTTCATTCGCCTGACGTTGTTCTGTTTTCTTATTTATACTGGTAGTAGCATATGAGTCACCTGAGTGTTAATCCTCCGTTGCCTGAACACTATACTACTTAGTGTTTTCACATTTTGATTCCAAAACTTGTTTTTATTAATTTTAAAAAGTATTTTGGACCTTATAAAGATATTTTCCAAATTCTAAATCAGGTCTCTAAGTCCAAAGATAAATCCTAAGAGCTTCAGTCATAATATTGAAATTTAGAAGTACTTACGTGAGACTCTAAAAAGATAAATACAATTAAATTTTAAGTCTTTATGTCGTATAACTTTGACATTGTCCAAGCTTGATCAACATTTCAATACACTCATATTTTTCATGACTTGTAACTTTAAGTTTAGGCTCCATTCAATCTTTTCCAAGTAGAACCATTGTACTTTGCAAAACACTTGATTCCTGAAACTTATATTGAAAGTACAGTTAGTAACCTTAATTTGTTATCATTAAAACAAGATTAGACCTTCTTAGACCAACAATTTTAACTAATAATGACCTCAAAATGTGAAAGTGAGGCTCCAAAGTGTTCCAGACTACGATTCACATACTGAAACATTGAAAAGGAGAGTAAGACTTTAATTAACTGCATTAAATTCAAATTCACACTTGATTGTGCGCCCAATTAGCTCCGAATTAATCCAAATATAGGCTAAATTGACTCCTGGATTAATCAAATATTGCATTTGAATCTGTGTTTAAATTCTAAAAATTGATGACTTTCAATTACATAATTTAACATCAGATTAAAATTTAAAGCCTAGAAAAAGAAAGGAAGGGAAATTTTAGAAAGAAAAAAAAAAAGGGAAAATATGTTTGAAGTAAAACAGAAACCTAGAACACGTGTGCGTGAGCAATGGGTTAGCCTAAAGTCTCACTCTCTTGTCCATATCTAAACAATATAAAATATAGTTTGGTATAATATTTAAAGAAAAGGAGAAAGATATTCTTGCAACCAATGTGGCACTAGAGAGTCTTCTCATTAAAATAAATATTTTTTTTAAAAAAATTATAATCACAACTATTTGCTTTTATTATTTATATCTATGGTTCTTATGATAAGTACTTCTCAAGCTAAATATTTTTAATTTAATACTTATTCATAATTGGCATCAAACAAAACGTAAACGTCCGATTTACCTTTTTTGAAGAAATTATGCTTAAACTAAAGCAAATATCTAGATTGAACCCCCTAATATTAAACTTGGATAAACAGTAGTCAATAAGAAGTATGAGATTCCTAATTTGACTCTTCTCGCTTACCACTCATAATCACCCTTAATTTATGCATCCCAAAAGCAAAGGTGATAGTCAAACCTTCTCTCGTCATCGCCTAAACGAAAAGCATATATTAAATGCTAAATGACAAAACATAAGCTTAGACTAGGAGTTAAATTTTTGTCCAAACATAACTAAAATCCTCCTAAGTCATTAATTCATTAATTAACTTCCCCTCAAAAATCAAAATCAAAAAATATCACTCTCTCTCTCTCTCTCTCTCTCTCTCTCTCTCTCTCTCTCTCATATATATATATATATATATATATGCATATATTTATATCTTAAGGAAGCATTGATGGTTCAAGTTTGAAGCTTTTTAATTCATATTGGCCATGGATTGAGAATGGAAATATATAAAATTTAATCTCTCGTTGTTCATTAGTACCTCAATGGTAGTGTTGCGGAATAAAAATGTCGAATGACCTCCGATGAATTTTCCAATCTCGATCACCTGAAAAATGATGAAAGAAGAATGGCTTGGAGGACCCTAGGTGTACTCTGAGGGATCTCTCTGATGCCTAAATAAGAGATTGGTTTGAGAGGTTGTAAGCAACAGTAAAGTAGTTTTGAATGAGATGACGTACCTCTTTGCAGTGCTCCTCTTTTATATTGGCGAGGTTTGACCCTTAAAAGATTTGCCATTTATGAGCGTGTTTATGACGTTTGGCGTGAATACCTCCGATTATTGCATCGTTGGTGTAGATCGCTCTGATCATCATAGCACTGACGTCAATTACTCTGTTCGAACAATTGGCTTGAGTGATAACTGCCCTCATCAATTTTGGGTCTTAGTCTCCTTTTGACTTATGAGGTGATATACTTTTAGGATATATTAAGTAGAATTGTTAATTAACTAATTCATAATAGATTTGAGTTCTGCTTAAAAAGAATTAGGTTACATTTAGTTCACGAACTATTTATTACCAAAAATAAATTAATTTTAATATATTAGTTATAATTCGTTATATAAAAAGTTAAGTTATAAAGCAAATAACAATGTGAAACTTTCGGTATAGATAAGAAATAACTATTGCAAATTTTACCATGGAAATGTCTATTTTTTTTCATATTACTTACATCTTGAATGAAATAATTAAGAATATATAAAGAATAACTATCCCCTGGATTTTTAAATTTTAAATTATATTTTATTTTATTTTTAAAATAGTTATTCTGTTGAACTAAACGAGTTGTTAGTTTAATTTTAAAAGTGTTAGGTTCGTGAAAAGAATGAAAAAAAAAAAAAAAAAAGACCATTAATAAACACACACATATGTGTGTGTGTGTGTGTGTGTGTGTGTGTTTAGGAAATGGGCACATCCCACAACTCAGTGAGTCGCTGCCAGGTGGCATTAACCAAAGTTTAGAAGGGAAATCAAAGGAGGTGGCCTCAATTACTAGGGGCATTAGTATACCACCTTCTCCTTACAAGGTAGGTGCTGGCACTGGCAGCATGCATTAATAGCAAAAAACATGTTTTTTTTGTTTTTGTTTTCGTTTTTTTTGCTTTTGTTTTCCCAGAATACCCTAAAATATATATATATAACGCTGCTATATTTTTCTGCTTTAATTTTTTAATGAAAAAATTGTTGGCAGAGATTTCATTTAGGAAAACAACAATTCAGCAGCTGGGCTTCTCCTGCTCAGCACCATACAAGTTAATAGAGACCACCCACAAAAAAAAAAAAAAAAGGCAAAAGAGAAGAGAAGCATTAATTAACATGGAACCAAACAGGTGGTGGAAAGAGTACAAGCAGCACTCCAAACAGTCCCCAACCCCTTCCAACATGCCATTAAAGAAAAGATGCTCTAAAAACAGGACACTTGACTGCTAGACTTTCTCCTTAGTTTTTCAAATAATCCAACACCTATGCCTAATCCCATTAATGCTCCCTCTTGCCTCCCATTTCACATTTTATCTTCTCATTTTCTCCTTTTGTTTTTCCTAAATCCCTAGCTACTTTGCATACAATATAAGAAATTAACCCTAAATTATGTGTTTTAGGCACTCGTCAAGATTATGTTATTGTAAGGTTTTTATTTTGACCCTTACCTGATTGTAGTTTTTATTGAGAATTTCACTTGTGAGTTTGTCTTACATTGAAAAGATTGAGTGAATGATGAGTGCTTATATAGATGGTTTGACCCAAAATCTAATAGGCTTAAACTTTTGGGTCAAGTTGGTGCTCACTTATGTGTATCAAACTCACCCATGAATTTCTCTGGTATTAACAGTTTTATGTATCAGACCAGACTTTCTTAATTAATTGTTTTACAATCATGCCCTGGTCTAAATTGAGCATATATGCATTAAAATCATAAATTAGGGTATGTTATTAGTTTATGTTTCTATAAACCAGTCTACATGGTTGGTTGCTCAAGTTGACCTTCATTTATTTTGCATATATGCACAATTAAAGGAGAGTTTACATTCGATTTTACCTTTTATATCCATGTTCTGAGATATAAAAGTAATTGTACACAAAGAACATTATGATCTGACAAGAATTATTTCGAATGACGCCAAAATATTAGGTTCAAAAAATTCTGTAATGCTATGGGCATGCATTCCACGTGTCATTTTTCCTTTCCTTATCGTTTTGCTAATTATTTTTGTTCAGCTTTTTTTCAAATTGCAACTCTTATTTTCCATCAATAGCTAGCACTAGTATGAAAGCGATTAAATTCATAAATCTATGCTTAGATCTTATTCTATTGAGTGATATACACATAATGTCTCTCAATGCAGATCAAGTTTATGACGTGTTGAATCTAAGAGATTCGTCCATTATAGTTTACTATTACAGGTAAGCAAATCTTTGTCATTGGACTGAAATTAAATTCTTTTCTTTCATATTTTTATTTTTTTTTTAGGGTTGTAAACACCTCATTTTGTTCAAGGCTTATATAACAAAAACTGGGCAAAATTTTTATTCAATAAAATGAGAAAATAAAAGAAAAAACTTCTGAATATAGAGAAAATAAATTTTTACATTGAAAAATAAAAAAAAGTAAAAATAGAAAAAAAAAAAAAGAAATAAAAAAAGTGGGCCAACATCTTTAGTTTTAAACCTACAAAAGAAAATCCAGCAATTAGGCATGTGGGAAATGTGAAAATTTTGAAATAATTTGATTAACTAAATTGGGTGTTGATTGATCTAATCAATATTAAACTTGAATGAATCCCCAAGCTTATAAAGAGAGGATTTATGAGGGTGAGGGACATAGATGTTGAGATTGAGATACAGATACAGATTGGGACGGAAATTGTTGAGAATTTTGATAAGAAATTGTGAGGATTAGAAAGAAGGCAAAGGTTGGTTTCCTTTAATTTTTTTTCGTTTTGTTTAACTTCTTGTATAATTAAAATTGCAAAATTTTAAATTCAATATTTTGTGATTTGAATGTAAGTAGAAATTTTAATCCAAATTGATTACTCATTTGGATTCAAGATTTGGATATGAACACCCATATTTGATTACCTGAGATCTGACTCAAAAATTCGAATCAACTTGACCTGGATCCAAGTCAACTAACCCAAATACCCAACCTAGGTCCAATGACATGGGTCTCACTTAGACACTTGGACCCAAGTCAATGTTGACTTGAGTCAATTTAGCCCAATTAGTCCATTTTTTTCCCCTCTTGCCCAAAATGGTGTGATCCAATTAAAACCCAAACCCAGGTTAAAGCCCAAAATATAGGAGGCCCCAATTAGGGTCTAACTCAAACTAGGCCAACCGACCCACAACCAATTTAAGTCTAATACTCTAAAGCTCAGTTGGGCTCGACCCATTTGGGTCTAAGATAATTCAGCCTAACCCAAACTCAATCATAACTATAACCAAAGTCCAAATCCCATGATCCATTCACTAAAACCCTAACCCTAAGTTGAACCTGGACGGAAACTTAACTTAGGTTAATTAATACCCCAAACCCTCTTTGGATTTTGAGAAAATGTAGGAAAATTTAAGGAAATTTATACATAATAACAGGAAAAGAACAAAGAAAGGTGACTTAGCTTAGGGTTTCGGATCGATTAGATTGTCCTTTGTTTTCTTCTACGGATTAAATTTACAGAAATGACAAAAAAAAAAAAGAAGTCAAATTCAAAAGAAAGAAAACAAAGAGAGAGACAGAGAGAGATCTCTGTGAGGAAAAAAGAAAGAGATAGACAGATAGATATACGATTTGTGTGAATAAATCCTATCTTATTGTAGGTTTATGTATTAGATCAGACTTTATTTATTAATTATTTTTACTATCATGCCCTCGTGAAAGGTTTTTATTTTGACTCTTATCTTATTGTAGGTTTATGTATTAGACCAGACTTTCTTAATTAATTATTTTTACAATCATGCTCTGGTCTAAATTGAGCATATATATATATGCATTAAAATCATAAATTAGGGTTTGTTATTAGTTTGTGTTTCTATGAACCATTCTACATGATTGGTTGCACAAGTTTGCCTTCATTTTTTTTTGCATATATGCACAATTAAAGGAGAGTTTACATTCCATTTTACCTTTTATATTCATATGCTGAGATATAAAAGTAATTGTACACAAAAGAACATTATGTTCTGACAAGAATTGTTTCGAATGACGCCAAAATATTAGGTACAATAAATTTTGTAATGCTACAGCCATGTATTCCACGTGTCATTTTTCTTTTCCTTTTTCATTGTTTTGCTAATTATTTTTGTTCAGCTATTTTTCAAATCGCAACTCTTATTTTCCATCAATAGCTAGCAATAGTATGAAAGCGATTAACTTCATAGATCTAGGCTTAGATCTTATTCTATTGAGTGATATACACACAATGTCTATCGATGCAAATCAAGTTTCTGACTTGTTGAATCTAAGAGATTCGTCCATTATACTTACTATTACAGGTAAAATATAAGTAGTGCTTTGATGTGCTAATTAGTGCATGTGTAGATGCAAAACTAAGGTAATTGATGATTATTTTGATGTGCTAATTAGTGCTTAACCTGATAACTTGGTATTTTAACATTGTAGTAAATAAAGACGAAAATAATATTTTCTTAAACTCTTCATATTGTAACAGGTGAAAAGTTGTTGAATTCCATATTTGAAAAGAAATCAAACGATGATCTAATAAAAAACTATATTTTCATTTAATAGAGAAAAAATTCAAAAAAAAAAATAAAAAGATAGAAGAGTAGGTTTTCTTTTCTTTTTTTTTTGGATATTTTTTAAGGAAGAATGTTTAAACAAAATCCATTGGACATCACATAGACTTTTGGAGAGTTGAAATTGACTTGACTGTTGTATGTTTTATTTTTATTTAAAGGGAAAAAAATCATAAATGCAAGTTGAGCATCATTGGAGTGGAAGCATGATGTGTTCCGTAGATGCAATGTATAAATGGAGAAGATGGTTGCTAATTACACTCTATCACAACTTCTCCTGCATTCTCATTTGAAGGCTTGGATCTAAAATCTCTAAGATAAAGTTTTAATTAGAATTATTAGATATGTAATGTATTAATCTTGAAGCATGATTTATTCTCTATGCAATAGATGCTTTAATTTTTTTGCTATTTACTAAAATTTGTTTATATAGAAATTTTTACTTGTGAGTTTGTCTCACATAAGAAAGTTTGGGTGCATAATGGTTGCTTGTATATATGTAGTAAGACTAAATATCTAATAGTTTTAAGTTTTTCGATCAAGTTTGTACTTACCATGCATATCAAGCCCTATCACGGACTTTTCCAGTGCTAACAAGTGATATAAGAGCCAGTGGTTTGCAACTTTGGGTTAGTGACATCATAAATTCAAGGTATGATGCTTTGGCATGTTGAAAATTGGAGGACAAAATATGTGACCAAGGTCAATAAGGATCATATAGACCTAATAGATGGACTCAAATAGAGTTAAAACATTAGCGGTAAGATTGGTTTGCAAGCATGTAGGATGCAATTAATCTAAGACATTTAGGACGCAAGGAAAAGACCCATTAAGCAATTGTTAGACAATTGGGCTTGCTCCCATGGGGTGATGGTTCCCTCTCAAGGTTCGGAGATGGTTCAAATTGGGCTTGAGTATTCATAAATTTATTCTTGCGATTGTAAACACATTGAAGATGAGCGATGATGAGTAAGCTCTTATGGTTTCGTGCCCTTTGCCATAGCATGTTGAGTAATGGCTCCTAGTCAGTTGCACGTCACTGACTGGTCACGAATGATTTTCATTCAATGGAGAGTAGTTGGAACTCACAGGTGAGGGGAGACTGTTGAGAATTCCACTTATGAGATTATCCCACATTAGAAAAATAGAGTTGAAGATAGGTACTATTTATATATATGGTTGGGTCCAAAACCTAATAAACATAAACTTTTGGGTTAAGTTGGTACATGGAATGTAGGATTGGTTTGGTGGCATGTGAAATGCAATCTACAACTATTTGAGAATGGGCTTCTCCAATGAGGGTGATGGTTTCCTCTCAAAGAGGTTGGGCACAAGTGTTCATGTGTGTGTGTCCTACAAATGTAAACATGTGGAGAGGAATGGAGAAAAGAGGACTGCCATGGTTTTGTGCCATTCTCCAAGAATAGTGGCTCCTATTTGGTTGTATAACAAACAATGACTTTCACTTAAAAGAAGTGGTTGAAACTGACAAGTGAGAGGGAGAAATTCCATTTGTGCGCTTGTCCCACATTGAAAAGTTTGAATGGATGATGGGTGTTCTATATGAATGATTGGGCTCAAGACCAATGAACTTAAACGTTTGGGTCAAGTTAGTACACACTCGTGCAAATCAAGCTTGTGTATGAACTTCTCCGATATTGTCATGTTTGAGTTGTGTAAAGTGAGCTACTCAACTTGGTTGAATTTACATACCGTTTGGGTTATAAAATAAAATAGGATAGGAATATAATTTAATGAAAAATTGAATAAAGAGAATGAGTAAATCAAATGATAAATTCAATTTCACTCCACATGAGTTTATTTCCTTTCTATATAGTATACATGCAATTAGTTTTTAATAGTGTTGAAGCATGGCTCCAATGATTGTTCTCTATATTTTGATATGAAATAACAATAAGTATGAACCATATTCTATCCAAAGGCGATAATTGGTAAGAAGGAAAGAAGGAAAAAAACTGAAAGGCAAAGAAAAACTATACAAGGGAAAGAGGAAGAAAAGAGAATGGAAAGAAAGAATATCACTCAATTAGATCGAAATTTTTCCTTACATCTATTTTTCTTTTGCTTTTTTGGAGAGAGAGAGAGAGAGAGAGAGAGAGAGAGAGAGGAATTTGATTTTTTGCACTTTTTTCATGCTTTTTTTTTTATTCTCTTATTTCCTCCTGCTAAATAAAATCTTACTACTTTGAGAGTTTATTTGGAACTTGAAAAAAATTAGGGAAAAGAAAAGAAAGAAAAGAAAAATATGAAAGAATTTCCTTATTCATGTTTGACTATCAAAGAAAGTATGAAAATATACATGCGCAACAAATAAATGAACAAAAAAAAATTAATTTTACACATTATTAATATTTAAAATTTCTTAATTTTAAATCATATTGGAACATGTTATGAATTGTGGCTCGCATTCTCAAGGAAAGCATGAAGGAAATCAAGTTTGGCAGCAGATTTCAGGAAATTTACATATTGCCTGAAATCGTCGACGGTTTGGCTCAGAATGCCCAGCGCAGATTTCAAATTTTGAATAATTGGACACTAATACGGTTGGGTTTCGGGGGGAAACCTCCAAGGAGGCTTATATATACATAGTATACGTTGTATATGGCGGTATAAGTGTGATTGAGAGAATTATTGTGAGGCTTATATATTGTTCTTATAATTTGGACAAGAAGATAGTGAATCTTTACCGTTTGCTCCCGCGGATGTAAGTATTGCCAAACCACGTAATTCTTGTTGTCATTGTTATTGTTATTGTTTTATTTACTTGTTGTGGTTGTGGAATTGTTTTATTTACCATTTAGATTATTGCATTGTGTGTTTGATCTTTTACACAAATATATATATATATATATATATATATATTCTGTTATGCATATTTGAGGGTTTTTACCCAACAATTAGTATCAGAGCATTGTTGTAATGGTTTCTGCATCTTCATTTGTGAAATTTGATGTTGTCGAGTTTGATGGAACTAAAAATTTTTATTTGTGGCAGAGAATGGTGAAGGATCTTTTGGTGCAGCAAGGCATGGTGAAGGTTTAATACGAAATTCAACTAGAAGGCATGGATGAAGCGACTTGGAATGAATTGGGGACAATGGCAGTATCAACCATCCGAATTTATTTGACTAATGAAGTATTGTATAACGTCATGGATGAGGATTCTCCGACATTAGTTTGGAAAAAAATGGAAAGTCGATATATGTTTAGGGGTTCATTAAAATCTGAAAATGTAGTGGAGGAAGATTCAAAATGCAGTGATGGGGATATGCTATGTGTTTCTATTGAAAGGTTTTGACACGAATGTATTGGGTACGACCAAGAAGGGTACTAGTTTGCTAATTTGCATGGACAGAGTTTAGCGAGATTGGTGTTATCTTAGGGTGTCTTTGTGGATGGAACTGTAGGGAGACTTTGTTTGCCGTCTCAAGGGGGTTCTATAGAGAATTGATATGGAATGTCTACCGCTCGGTACCCAAGGACAGGTTGTGGTGTCTGGGATATGTCAAAGGTCCCTCATGATTGTACAATGGGATGTTTCGACAAGCAATATAGTTGACCGTCAGTTGTGAGATGTGTTGAAGACTATACAGTGGGCTTTGGTGATAGAAGACTTGTAGCAATTTTTGTGTTTACTGTTGTGCGAAAGCCTTGTTGGAAGCTTAGGGTGAAGTCTTGGGATGTTGCATCTACAATTGTATCAGGGGTTGATGGTAGAAGCTGAAACTGCCATCAACAAGTTCAAGCGGCATTGTTTGGACTTGGTGTTTGTCTCCAATTTCTAGACTGGAGGCGGTCCCAACCTAACGTCCTAAGTTCAGGGTGGAGGAACGTGTTCATGTTTTCAGTTTCTCCTAAGGGGCGTATATTCGCCAAGGTGCAATTTGTTGTGAATTGTGGCTCACATTCTAAGAGAAAACAGGAAGGAAATTAGGTTTGACAACAGATTTTAGGCAATTTACATATTGCTTGAAACCGTCGATGGTTTGGCCCAAATCGTCGGCGGTTTGACTCGAGATGCCTAATGCAAGATTTCAAATTTTAAATAATTGGACGTTAATATGATTGGGTTTCGGGGGTTTTTTACACAACAGAACAAAAATTCATTTTAATAGTACTTTGAATATAGAGAAAAAATACAATAGAAAATAGATTTCCTTCTTATTTTTTTCCCTTTCATTTACTTGATCAAGTAAATCATAAATTTAATTTGAGCTTAAAAGAAACGGAAAAACATTTTTCCATGAGGTAAGAAAAGGAAATAAGAAGGAAATCCAATTATTTTTTCTCTATTTTCTCTCTATGTTCGATACTATTAAAAATAAAAAATTTTGTTATAATATAATTAAATATTAAGAAAAAAATAAAATGTTAATGATATGCAAAATCAAAATTTTGTTCAATTTGCTATATATTTTACTTTCTTTCTTGCTTTCTTCACAGTCCATTTGGAACAAAGATTTTATTTAAGGAAAGGAAAAGAAAGGAAAATAAAAAGAGAAGTCATCTTATATTTTATTTTCTCTCTATATTAAATACTAATAAAAGTTAAATGTGAAAAATGGGTAAAATCAAGTTTTAATTCATTGATTTGTATGTTTTTTTAATATTTTATTTCTTACTTTTCTTGATAACCAAATATGAAAAAAATGGGTTCCTTTAGCTCTTTTCCTCTCATTTTCTTAATATTTTTCTTTACAAATTAAGTCTCAATAGCTAAACATGAAAAATTCTTTTTTAATATTTTTTAAGTTCCAAATAGAATTCAAAACAAACTATTTTCACTTCCACATAATCTATTGGCACTCTAATAGTATACTACTTAATTTTCTTTCTAATGTAACCATATTATATGATATAAATGAATCGTTACAAGAAAATTTTCACTTTTATTAAGGTTATATCTAAAATCATGTACTTCGAATTTGAATTTATAAATTTAAATAAATTCCTAACTTGTTCAACACGTTAAAATAGAATGAAACACTATATATAAGCATGTAAAAACATAAATTTGAGTTTTTTTCATCACATCAGACATTATATCAACATAATATTTTCATATAAAACACATATTAAAAATACAGAAAGGCTTGAATTGATTTAAAAGAAAAAGAAAAACATTCTTAGAGTTAAAAAAAAAACATTTTATAGAATGCACAAGGACTAGAACTTGAACATGTTTCCTCAGATGGACAGTGTGTAAATAGGATTAACTCCTTTATTTGTTAGAAAAGACATTAAATTAAATACAGCAGAGAGAGAGAGAGAGAGAGAGAGAGAGAACAATGTGTAAAACAGGGGCAAGAGCGAAGGGACCCATCGGGGGGTGGAGAAGTGGATAAAAATCCGCTGTTTGAACAGCCCACCGGAAAACCAACCCATGGCCCCTGGTTTTTTTCCATATTCCCCTGATCCAGACTCCATCGCTCCTTCGCCTTGCCCTAAAGCCATCTCCTTTTATACTCCTCCCCATCACCTTCACCACCACCGCCAACAGAGACGCGAATTCTCACATCTCTGTCTTTCTTTTCTTACTTATCGACAGGACCAAGACCCTTATAGTGACAGCCGTATGTGCCACCGCTCTTTCTCTCCTCCTCTCTGTCTCCCTCTCTATATATACCGTGCTCTGGTTCCTCTGCTGGCTACCCAGAGTTGTTCATTTCTCTCGTCGCCTTTTCTCCGTTGGTGCTTTCATTGCATACCCATTTCTTATTTTGGCATTTTCTAGTGTTCTGGGCGTTGCCCATCTCGAATTATCCTTTGCGTAGTTCCGCAATCCATGTAATGCCATTTGCTCTGTTCTTCGATAGAGTTTGATTTTGTGGGGAGTCTTGGTATTGTGCCAATACAGGGATCGCAATTCTTCACTTTATTTGTAGAATTTTCGGGGTTACCTGTATAGGATTACCTGTAACTTTGAGTTCCAATGGGGATTGAGCGGTTTTTAGCTGATCGGAAAGGTAATGAGTTTTGCGAATTGCCGAAGGTGACGAACAGTAAGTCCAAGAAAAACCGGCGACGGCCGAAGAAGCCGCCGCTGCCGCTCTCTCCGGTGCAAAGGCTATTTGAAACGTGCAAGCAAGTATTCTCCTTTGGTGGGACTGGCACTGTTCCCCCTTCCAATTATGTCGAGCAGCTGCGTTCGGTTTTGGGTATGTGATGCTCTTTACTATGCTGATCTCGAGCTTTTAACTCGAGATGGTAATAGGGTGCTTTGGTTTCTCTTGCTGTTTTACTTTGACTTTTCTTTCTTTCTTTTTGATATGTTTTATTATGGGCAAGCCTCAAATTTGAAATTTGAATTGCCTGCAAGATTTTTTCAATACACATCATGCTAGCATTATCGAGATTTGTCTATTTCAAGAGTTGGCATTAACCAACAATTCTTATTGTTGGGGATATTCGTGAATTGATTTAGGGGGATCGTTGCCTGCATGACGTGAATGTTTATTAGAGGCATCCATTTTATCTGTGTTGGGGAAATTTTGAAAAGAATTTTGAATTGTCATGACTCATAAGCTTGCCTTTTTTGCCGTACCTAACATGAATCAGACATTTCTAGCCCATTGTATAAAGATTTTTGTCTTCCTTTGTTGCATTATGCAGCTTCAATGTATTTGGCCGCAGTGGTGATGGTGCATTTCCGTTTCAAATCTGTTCATGTTCTTTGAACACTGTTTGTTTTATGTGCCAATCTCTGAGTGTCAGTTCTGAATTTGAAATACCCAATTCCGGTCAGCATTTTATTAAATAGAGATGCATTGCATCAGGGTCATAGATGGTTAGATACATGTTCTGGACATGTTTTGGGTGCTATTGTTTTAAATCTGTGGATTGTGTTTATCTTTCACAACAAAAGGCAATTTGAAATTCTATTCAGATGAATACAAAAACGCGTAAAGGTATTGTGCTCAACATTTGGCAATTTATAAATGCCAAGTGTTCACCGGTTTTAACTTTGTAACTTGAAATGCATCAATAATGCCATTGTATATTAATTGGTATCCACATGTATTTTCTGTTCATACTAAGAGGAAAAGCTGTAACTTTCCACTAAATTGTCGAAATTTCGTCAAAATTGTTGAAATTTTTGTTGGAATTTCCGATTTCTGTCACCCTTGAAATCGAAATGGCAGTCAATTTTCGTCTTGCATAGTTTCCGTCAAAATCTCAACAAATCATCTAAAATTTTTTAAAATCTTGAAATTTTAGCGAAGCTAGTTGATATTTGAACTATGTAATGAAATTTCCTTGAAATTTAAATGAAGGATTTAGAAGTAAAATGAAATTTCTCTTTTAATTTATTTTATTTATTTTTATCAAAAGAATTATTATTATAAGTGTTTTTGAAATTATATGAAAAAATAAAATTACAACAATGTTTTATTTACCCATTCATTTTCAAATTATCATTATTTGTATAATAAATAATATTGAAATAATTTATGAATTTCATTTGTATTAACTGATTCTCTAAATATATTTAATGTACATTATCTTGCGAATATGTTTGACGCACATATTATATTACAACTTCTCCACCTTATACATAGCACAGAGTATGTTTGATGCACATATTATATTACAATTTCTCCACCTTATACACAACATAGATGTATTTACTCGTAATATATATTAGTCTTAAAACTTACATTAGTATGTCTATTAATCATTTCTAAAGATTCATAAAAGAATTCCATGTTTTTCTATTTATTTCCATTATTTTTTCAAATTGAAATCAATGTTGACATCGAAATCGAAATTTCCGTTGAAATTTTCCTTACTTTTGGAGCTTCGAAATTTGAGTCGAAATCGAAATTTAAGACCTTGTCTATAACAAGGTCTGAACAATTGAGTAAGATTCAATAAGATTCAAAGCACCTATGGATTAAGTACTCAATCTAATCCTCCAACTTTTGCAGGTTTATAGATAACAGCTTCGTTTCTCTTTATTTATTTATTTATTTAATTTTTTGCATATTTATGGTGAAATGATTGTGTTTGTTAGCCCTTGTGTAGATTTATTTTTTGAGAGGGCTATTGTTATATGTGGTATTTGAAGTTGATCAATTATCGTAATTAGTCTCATTTGAAATGAGGTTGTCCTCATGGATTAAATGCTCATCTTAGGATTTCAAGGCTGAAGTATTTTGCATTTTTCTTTATATTTCTGATGAAATGGGGCGAGCTTATGATCTCCCTCCCTATCTTACTTGCACACACAGATTCATGCACACTGATGCTCTTGCTTTTATTGTTTGTTTGTGTGATGCTTGCATGAGAGCTGTTGATTGTTTTATGCGAAGCTCGAATGAAGTTTTATGATCTTTCTCCTATTTTTTGCCAATACACTTATTTATCTTGCTTCTTATATGTAGATAGCCTCAAACCAGTAGATGTTGGCCTCACTCCAGATATGCCATATTTTAGAGCAACACCTCCTGGACGAACTCCTGCAATAACATACCTTCACGTCTTTGAATGTGATAGCTTCTCGGTATGTAGCTACTTTTAAGGTATTTTGAGAATTATATGAGAGAATTTAAGGTATTTTGAGAATTATATGAGAGAATTTGCGAGTCCTGAAAGATATGTTCTTTTTCTCTTTACATCTGAAGTCCTTTCAATACTCACAGATTGGTATCTTCTGCTTGCCACCGGGTGGTGTCATTCCACTTCATAATCATCCCGGAATGACTGTTTTCAGTAAGCTTCTCTTGGGTTCAATGCACATCAAAGCTTATGACTGGGCATCTGATATGCTTTGCAACACAGCTACAAATGCCAACGGTGGGTTTAATTTTTCCTTCAAGGTTTACATGTAGCATCTCTCTGATCTTTATTCAACTTGGTTGTGTTATCTGTATTTCTGTGTGCAGAAAACAATTCGATTATATGTTTGTATGCTTGCATTAAAAAAGAATGCATGTTGTTACCATTAGGGGTCGTGGCATCATGTGATTTGGAGGATGGAAGGTCATGAGTTCGAATTTTCAGGGAAGGACGACTGATTTGGGTTGGGGTGTAGGAATGACTGTTTTTTAACCCATGACATTTAATTTTAGTCCTAGGATTCTATGCAACTCTGCCTTCATTGGAGTTGCGTCAGACGAGGACTCTTAACTGCTTTGAGGAAGTGTCCACAGTTCCTGGTGTGGGACCCTATGCCAAGGCCCATGGTTTAGGCCCTTTGGGCATTGATCCGTAGTTTTTTGTGTTCATAGCAATTTTGAAGGTTTGAACGCTCTACTTCTATGTAGGAATTTCTGATTAGTACAGTAAATGACACAAGAGCTGGTCTGTCAATTGGTTTTATGTAAGGTGGTTTTGACAGCCTTGTCATTTTTCAACCTTTAGTCTGTACTTGGATGGAAAAATTTCTTTTCTGCTTCATATGTGTTCTCTTGAACAATGCAGGTGAGGTCCCTCATGTCCGGCTGGCCACCGTTAAAGTGGACTCTGATTTTACTGCTCCATGCGGCACCTCAATCCTTTATCCAGCAACTGGGGGCAACATGCACTGTTTCACTGCATTGACAGCGTGCGCAGTCCTAGATGTGCTGGGTCCACCGTACTCTGATCCCGATGGACGGCACTGTACATACTACCTTGATTACCCATTTGCTCGCTTACCAGGTAATGTTCCTGCCCTTCTTTAACTTGCTAAGATTTTCTTGCTAGTCTTGCTAGGCATTTTGATTTGATTGAGAAAATTTCAGATATTACCTATTTTTGCCCATTATAGCCTGTGCCTCTCCTTGATTTACTCCTTTGATGTCTCTCGAGACCCGCAAGCTAGCTAGCGTTTCCCAACATCCCATTTACCCACCTGAAGAAGACAATGGGAAAGCAGTAGTCCGTATAGATTTTAAAGTAAAGCTCCATACCTGTGCCAACATTTTTTAGCGAAGAAAAACTAGTCTTAAGTGTTCACACATAGCCCACTTTTGCTTCAACCCCCTGACTAAGCTAGTGGATGTGTTTTCCAACATTTCCTCAAAATGTAACAAGAATGTCACTCTTTAGCTTGAAGTCTTGTGTAGCCTCAGGATTTCACCTTGTGTCTACAGTTCTACAGTGACAGATATATAAAACGAAATAGCATCTTCTTTTTAATTGAAGCAATTGAATTAGTATAAACCATTTTTTGTGTTGAAATCGAAAACAACTTTGCTGCCTCCAATCTAGCCTGCGCACATGGATCTTTAAATCCTCCCTTTTTGTAGGGTGACCATAACACGCCTATTGTTATGTGTTGCCTGTGTTGTTTGTCCATGGTTGCTAGTCACTTTAGAAACCCAGGGTGGTATTTGAAAATTTGAGTTGCTAGTTATGGTATGCAAAAGATGATATGTTTATCTTCTTGTATTGCTACACCTAATTTCCCATCATGGAAATCATGATTATCACCTTCATGAATATTTCAGTTGATGGCGTAGCAGTGCCCGAAGAAGAGAGAGAGAGTTATGCATGGCTTAAAGAGAGGGAGAAACCCAAGGACTTAACCGTGGTTGGGGCAAAATACAGGGGCCCGAAGATCGTTGACTGACTGATCTATTTCATCTCTCAAACCATGCTAGCTATGACCGATCTCACCTGTACTGGGCAGCTGGGGAACTTCTGTTTTGGTTCTTCTTTTTCTGTTGGGACACACCAGGCACTCGACCCCCCAAGCATTCTCCTGCTGCGGCTTTCTTTCTCCTCTTTTTTGTACATAAGCGAAAAATAGAAAGAGTTGTCTGTAAGTGCTCCAGAAAGAAGTTCCAAATTGTATGTTTAGAAGTGCACTTTTTTCCTTGAGCATAATCAGTATCCTGGGTTTTCTAATCATCTTCCATGTGGGTTTCTCTCTTTTTCTTTCTTTGTTTTTTTTTCCTCCAACCCTTTGGTGATTTTGTTGAGATATGCTTGAAAAACTGGAGGCTGATCAGCAGGAAGAGAATGTTTGTTAACCAACCTATGCTTTGAATTGGTTAATTTGGGTTCATGTATTGAATGCCCCATATGCATGGCATAGCCAAAGCCTAAAGTCCAACTGAAAGAGGACTATGTAGGGTACTTTTGGGGACAGACAGAAACGTCGGTAGGAGTAATTGCCTGCTGCGAATAATTGAGATGTGCCCCTTACATGCAGTTTGATTGGGGACAGTGACCCATTTTCTTGGATTTCTGTCACAAAAGGCATTTCTTGGAGGCCTGCCCTGCCATTTGTGTGCGCATGGATCTGGCTGCATGCAATAGTTCAGATTCTTTAGAACAGTCCTGCCTTTGAGATTATAATATAAATCTGTAGTCTATTGGGTGAATCATGAACAGGTGAAAACTGGAAATGGAGGCTTGATGAAAAGTCTAATGAAGCAGCTGCTTAGAATTTATCACAAAAAGATAAAATAGAAAACCTGGATTCCTTGAGCTTTATCAAGGACATTGGATTTGGATTTGGTCTGTCAAATATGAGATAGTTTCGTAATTGAGTTTGTCATTTGACCTTCACAGTTTGATGGTGCATTTCTTGGAAACTTGCGGGCGTGTAGGAGTATTTTTTCTTTAATCACTTTTTAAAAAGAAAATTTTATTGCTCTAGGAAAGTAAAATGAGTTCTATCTAATTTTTATTTATTATCTGTAAATTAAGATTGTTCTATCCAATTTTTCAGTATTTATGAATGGACTTTGAATAAATACTCAAATATGCTTGTTAAAACTAAAAACTTTGTATATTCTTTTGTGCATCTTAAACTATACAAGGGTCATCTTTTTATAAGTGAAGGAGGCAAACTCACAAAGGTAACTAAGTAATTACACAAATCATGGAGATTTGACAGTTAACTTAATTAGGAGATATGCTAACATCTCCCCTCAAACTCAAGGTGGTATCGAAGATGTCAACTGGAGTTTGCAGATTAAAGCACGATGACGACCAAGTGAATGAGCCTTTGTGAAAAGATCAGCCAACTGATTAGCCGAAGGTACTGACAAGGGGCGAAGTGTCCCCTCCTGAAGATGATGACGCACAAAACGACAGTCGATCTCAATGTATTTGGTGCGTTCATGAAAGACATCGTTATGAGCGATCTGGACAGTACTATGATTGTCACAATAAAGCAGAGTGCTCGAGGGCTGAGGAACACCCATGTCTTGAAGAAGCCAACGAAACTAGAGAAGCTCAGAAGTAGTATCAGCAAGGGCTCGATACTCAGCTTCAGTGCTAGAGCGAGCAACAACAGTCTGTTTTTTGCTCCGCCAAGAGATAAGAGAGTCACCAAGTAGAAAAAGCAAACTAGTGGTAGACCGACGATCAGTAGGGTCCCCTGCCCAATCAGCATCAGAATAAACCTGCAACGTCAAGGATGAGTGAGAGGAAAAAAAAGCCCATGAAATAATGTTCCCTTCACATATCGTAAGATGCAAAGAACAGCTGCATAGTGAACGGAACGAGGAGCCGACATAAACTGGCTAACAAGTTGCACTGCATAGGCAATGCTTGGTCTAGTGATAGTGAGATAAATCTAACTCCCAACAAACTATCGGTAACAAGTGGCATCGGGAAGGAGCTCCCCATCAGTAGGACAAAGTTTGATGTTGGGCTCCAGCAAACTGTCAGCTATCTTACAATCTGCGAGACCAGCACGTGTGAGAAGATTAGAAGCATACTTGGCTTGGGTCAAAGAGTAGCCATCAAAGGCAGGGGACACTTCTTAGCCGAGGAAGTAGCTAAGAGAACGAGGTCTTTTATCTCAAATTGCTGACATAGAAATTTCTTAAGCTCATGAATATCAGAAGTATCATCACTAGTAATGATTATATCATTAACATAAAGTAGTAGAACAGTAATTCCAGTAGCAGTATGACGGGTAAAAAGAGCTGAATGATAGGGACTAGAAGCAAACCCAAGCTGTGCAACACTGGAGTTGAACTTGGCAAACCAAGCACGGGGATCTTGCTTAAGTCCATATAATGCACGTCGAAGATGACAGGCTTTACCAGGAGAAGAAGGATACCCTGGAGGGGGCTGCATATATACCTCCTCAGCCAAATCACCATGTAAGAGAACATTCTTGAAATCCATCTGAAATAAAGGCAATCGTCGAGCAGAGACAACAACCAAAAGGGAGCGAACGAAGGTAATACGAGCCATAGGGGCAAATGTCTCCTCATAATCAATGCCATACTCTTGAGCAAAGCCTTTTGCCACTAAACGAGCTTTATGTCTTACTTTAGAATTGTCGGAGTTCGTTTTCCTTTTATACACCCATTTGTTTTCAACTACAGTCTTTCCATGAGGCAGGTCAACCAGGTACCAAGTATGAGTTTTGTGAACTGCGTCAAGTTCTTCAGACATAGCTTGCTGCCAAACAGGATCAGAACAAGCTTTGCAATAATTATGAGGCTCGTGAAAGGAGTCAAGAGTATAAAAACAATGGTAATCATTAAGGAATGTAGGAGGTTCCTTTACTAGACTAGAATGACGGACATCCAAATCAGAGGACTCAGGCAGAGTGGTAGAACAACGAACATCTAAATCAAAGGACTCAGGCAGAGTGGATGCGATGACATGATCATCAGACGGGCTAGGTTCAGGAGAGGTAGACGCGGAGTGATCACCTGATGAGTTGTTATGACCTGCATTAGAGGAAAAATTAGGAGAGGGATCTATGGCAAGGTTAGTGAAAATGGGAGAGTATGAGGGACAATTGGAAGAAAGTGGAGAGATACTAGTGAACATTTTGTGTTCCCAAAACTGAACATGCCGAGAGTCTTGAAGACACTTGGCTATGGGGTCATAACACCAATAACCCTTGTGTTCAATGTTATAACCAAGAAAGCAATAGAGACGAGAGCGAGGTTCAAGTTTCGTATGTTCATGAGGTGAGAGTAGAACAAAGCAAGCACAACCAAATACTTTGAGAAGAGAATAATCAGGTACCTTTCCATAGAGAACTTCATATGGAGATTTATTGGAAAGAGTAGGGGTTGGAACCCAATAAATAGTGTAAATAGGAGTAAGAGCGGCTTCGCCCAAAGGGATTTTGGGAGGGATGTAGAGAAAAGTTGAGAGCGAATAGTGTCAAGAATGTGACGATGCTTACGTTCTGCACGACCATTCTGTTGGGAGGTGGATGGACAGGATCAATGGGACAAGGTGTTAACCTATTTAAGTTTTTCAATGAAAGGCGTAGAAGTATACTCCAGGGCATTATCAGACCAAAATACTTTAATGGTGCAATCAAACTGAGTTTTAATCATATGCTTAAAATCACAAAAAGCATTAAGTAACCTAGTACGATCATGCAAAAGATAAATCCATGTATAGCGAGAGTAATCATCGATAAAAATGACAAAGTAACGAGACCCGCCCTTAGTAAAGATAGGAGTAGGTCCCCAAATATCAGAATGAACCAAATCAAAAGGTGTAGAAGACAAAGAATTACTTTCATTAAAAGGTAAAGCTTTCTGTTTCCCAAGTTGACAAGGCATACAATCAAAAGGTTCAAATTTAACATGTCCTAAGAAACCATTAGAAGCTGAAGACTAAAAACGAGACAAAGAGGTATGACTGAGAAGAGAGTGCCAAACACTGGAAGACACTGCAGCAGTAAGAGACGTAAGAGAACACGAACTAGGCAAATGCAGAGATGTAAGCTCGAAAAGGTGACCAACTTCACGCCTAGTCCCAAAGAGCTGGCCTATCTTCGGATCCTGCACATCACAACCTTTGTGAGAAAAGGTTAAGATAAAACCACTTTCAACAAGGTGACCAATAGAAAGGAGATTTAGAGACAAGTTAAGCACAACATATGTGTCAAGTACAGAAAAAGTAGGGGTAGAAACATGACCAAGATGACTTACAGACATATGTGAACCATCAGCAATATAAATTAAAGGAGCAGGATTTAAAGACTTCATATGTGTCACTAAAAAAGAATCAGAGGTCATATGATTGCAACAGGTAGAGTCAATAAACAAAGGTGTAGAGTTACCTGTGGACACTGATAAGGAAGTAGAAGCATGAGATAAAATTTGGGTGTAACGCCCCGAACCCTTAAACCTGGGTTCAGCACGTTATACCTGATAAAATTTCTGGTAATCCATAATCCATAATATACGCAACGGAAAACATAATCATAATCTCCATATAACATAATACCAGAGTTTACTAATTCTAACTAAAATCCATAATAAATCATCCGTCACCTGCATTTTCATAAATCTACATAATTCTCAAAATATTTTAATATTTTCACAATCATTCCTTACTCAACAGCCTTAAAACATAAAGACATAAAACATAAATATTTACATTCCCCAAAATTAACAAAGAAATATACCATTTTCTTTTTCTATTTCCCAATAATGCTATAAAAACCTCGAGCTCTCAAAACTCAATCTCGAGGTAATCCTGAAAAAAATAAATTCATATTCGGGTGAGACACATTTCAGTAAGGAAAGAAACAATATATTGAACACAGCGTGTGGCTAACGTGAGGTATATAAATATTATTTTAAATACATTTGCAAATCATTATCATAACATTAAAACCATTTTCTGAACCTAAACAATCACATGCAGATATTTACCCACGAGATTACCCAAGGATAGGGGTGATTACCCGTCCATACAAGTAGCACCCCTCTGCAATAATACTTAGGTAACCTTAAGGTCACAATTAAAGCATACCAGGGCACTCACCTTACTCAGTAAGCCCTTAAGTATAAGATTAATCTCGTACTTATACAGTTCAACAATAGTTTACCGCAAAAGGCCCTAAGGATAGGAAAATCTACTCACCTATACAAGTAGATTCCCTCTGCCCTAGTACGTTATGTGACTACTACCACATCTGTAGCTACTAGTACACTCGTCTTACTCAGCAAACCCTCCGGCGAAAGGTACGCCTCGCCCAATCGTAACATATTCTTTTTACATACATACTTCTAATATCATAATACATAATTCTTTCTATCATTATTCAATCATACACATCCGTTTATATTCATAGCTTAACATTGCATTGCATTTCACTTTAAGTGACTCTTTCCCATTTGTATCATTCACGTTTCACATTTCATTTCATTGCATTATCATTCCATTATCATTTCATTACATAACGTTTTCATTTCATTCCTTCGTACTACAGCTGGTCTTTAGCCATCATTAGTTAGTTCACATAGAAATGCGCTATAATCTGCTAACATAGCTCCTTTTAGCTTCCATCAATTAGTCCACATAGAAATGAGCTAGATTTGCTAACATGATTGTCTTTCAGCTGTCTTACATTTACATGATTGCATTTGACATACACAGACAACATTATCAATATCACATTTTATTCATAATTTCTTACTTACTTAGTCTGCATATCATACATTTAACATATATTTGTACAAAATCTCATGCCACACAATTTCACAGTAAAAATTCAAACATATTCTTATAAAATAGGCCAACCCACATTTAATATTTATATGTTGAAAATACATTTCTTTTCCTACATAATTCCTTAGAAATTACTTTTCACTTTCATTCATTTACTTTCACATATACATAACTACATAAGCAATCTTAGGCTCAAAAAATATATTTTTACATGGTTGACATTTTATAATTCACACCAAAACATACATATAATATAACATAATTTATTACCTTTAATTTCATAAAATTTCATTTAATATATAATTTTCTCTTACCTGATTTCTTGCACTATGCCAATAGGGACCCCGAAAAGATGCCTGTGGCGCTCACCCAGACCCTGATTAAAAAACTCTAGTTCCATTAAATTATTTCTAAATAAAATACTATTCTAAATAAAATACTATTTAAATATTTCCTAGGACCATAATTTTCAAATAAATAGTTACACTCGCAAATATAACCAATTTGCCAAATTTCCTAAATCTCACTCTTGCTTTAGAGTGGGGCCTAGAAAATCCCAATTAGGAGTTTACCTACGTCAAAATGACGACAATCGTGACTAGCATCACGTGGTGGTGCCCGATTGTCGATTTAACAACATATTTAAAGAGAAATTGGGAAAATGGAAAAAAATTACATTTTTCCAGGAGTAGTGCCTAAGCCGTTCCCACGACAATTCTACTCTAGTTGAAATGTCGGTGGCGAAACTAGAAATCTAACGGCACCTTCCGTTTCCCGATTCTCTACAAACTCATTGAGAGAGAGAAAGACGGAGGAGAATGCGAGCGCTACAGCAGAGAGAGCTCTCTGTAAATTTTTTTTTCAAATCCCTACCTGTAGAAGCTTATAGGTTAAGCTTCTTCATATAATTATATATATACACAATACTTTAACTATATTATTATAATAACCTTACATATATACATAAAACTTATATTATATTATTCTTATATATATACCTTTATTTCAATTAGTTTTTTTTATCCAATGTAATAATGTTTAATTTAATAACTAATTATTTAATTATTTAATTTATCTTAATTTAATTTAATTTTTTAATTTTTTTTTAAATTTTTCTCACACTATTCCTTTTATTTATTTATTTTTTATTTTATCTATTTTTTTATTATTTCAATCATTTTAATTTTTCAGGTCTTTACATTCTCTTCTCTTTAAAAAATTTCGTCCTCGAAATTTGTTACTCGATCTTTCATTTCCATAACTCTACGATTTACCATATCCCATATCATAATCTCAACAACACATTTATATAATTTTCAATATATATCTAAGTTCTCCTTATAAGGATTAGTCTCACGATTAGGAAACATCATCATCGATAGATTTGCCGTGGTTTTCTGAAATCGTCGATTGAATCAGAAAATCACAGAAGTCTGCCAAGAGATTTTTGCCTCCAACCTATAAGACAAAATCTTATATTTCGCTACACCATACCTACTTCTCAACACCTAACATAACCTATCCATCTACCATCCTTATCCTAACTATTTCCTATACTCTAGTATAAATTACCTCTAACCTAATACTCCAACATTCTCATATCTAGGTGATGTGAAATTATTCACACTTTCCGCTGGACATTTCTCTGATACCATAATGTAACGCCCTGAACCCTTAAACCCGGGTTCAACGCGTTATACTTGATAAAATCCCTGGTAATCCATAATCCATGATATACGCAGCGAAAAACATAATCATAATCTCCATATAACATAATACAAGAGTTTACTAATTTTAACTAGAATCCATAATAAATCATCCATCACCTGCATTTCCATAAATCTACATAACTCCCAAAACATTTCAGTATTTTCACAATCATTCCTTACTCAACAGCCTTAAAACATAAAGACATAAAACATCAATACTTACATTCCCTAAAATTAACATAGAAATATACCCTTTTCTTTTTCTATTTCCCAATAATGCTATAAAAACCTCGAGCTCTCAAAACTCGATCTCGAGAAAATCTTGAAAAAAATAAATTCATATTCGGGTGAGACACATCTCAGTAAAGGAAGAAACAATATATTAAACACAACGTGTGGCTATCATGAGGTATATAAATATCATTTTAAATACATTTGCAAATCATTATCATAACATTAAAACTATTTTCTGAGCCTAAATAATCACATGCAAAGATTTACCCACGAGATTACCCAAGGATAGGGGTGATTACCCGTACATACAAGTAACATCCCTTTGTTCTGATACTTAGGTAACCCTAAGGTCACAATTAAAGCATACCAGGGCACTCACCTTAGTCAGTAAGCCCTCAAGTGTAAGATTAATCTCGTACTCACACAGTTCAACAATAGTTTACCGGTAAAGGCCCTAAGGATAAGGAAATCTACCCGCCTATACAAGTAGATTCCCTTTACTCTAGTATGTTATGTGACTACTGCCACATCTGTAGCTACTAGTGCACTCGCCTTACTCAGCAAGCCCTCAGGCGAAAGGTACGCCTTGCCCAATCGTAACATGTTCTATGTACATACATACTTCTAATATCATAATATATCATTCTTTCTATCATTATTCAATCATACACATCTATTTATATTCATAGCTTAACATTGCATTGCATTTCAATTTAAGTGACTCTTTCTCATTTGTATCATTCATGTTTCACATTTCATTTCATTGCATTGTCATTCCATTGTCATTTCATTGCATAACGTTTTCATTTCATTTCTTCGTACTATAGATGATCTTTAGCCATCATCAGTTAGTCCACATAGAAATGTGTTAGAATCTGCTAACACAACTCCTTTTAGCTGTCATCAATTAGTCCACATAGAAATGAACTAGATCTGCTAACATGTCTGTCTTTCAGCTGTCTTAAATTTACATGGTTGCATTTAACATACACATGCAACATTGTTCATAGCACATTTTATTCATAATGTCTTATTTTCCTAGCCTGCATTTCATACATTTTATATATATTTGCATAAAATCTCATGCCACACAATTTAACAGTAAAAATTCATACATATTTCTGTAAAATAGGACAACCCACATTTAACATTTATATGTTGAAAATACATTTCTTTTCTTACATAATTTCTCAGAAATCACTTTTCACTTTCATTCTTTTACTTTCACATATACATAACTACATAAGCAATCTTAGGCTTAGGAAACATATTTTTACATGGTTGGCATTTTATAATTCACACCAAAACATACATATAATATAACATAATTTATTACCTTTAATTTCATAAAATTTGATTTAATATATAATTTTCTCTTACCTGATATCTTGCACTATGCCAATAGGGACCCCGAAAAGATGCTTGCGGTGCTCACGCGAATCCTAATTCAAAAACCCTAGTTCCATTAAATTATTCATAAATAAAATACTATTTAAATATTTCCTAGGGTTATAATTTCTAAATAAATAGTTATACCCGCAAATATAACCAATTTTCTAAATTTCCCAAATCCCACTCTCGCTTTGGAGTGGGGCATAAAAAACCTTAATTGGAAGTTTACCTTCGTCAAAATGACGACAATCGCAACTAGGACCACGTGGTGGTGCCCGATCGTCGATTTAACAACATATTTAAAGAGACATTAAGAAAATGGGGAAAAGTTACCTTTCCCAAGGAGTAGTGCCTAAGCCGTTTCCACGACAAATATGCTCTGATAGAAATGTCGGTGGCGGAATTAGGAATCTAACGGAACCTTTCGTTTCCCAATCTGTCGCAAACTCGTTGAGAAATTGAGAGAGAGACGGAGATGAACGCGAGCGTTGCAGCAAAGAGAGCTCTCTGTAAAAAATTTTTCAAATCCGTGCCTATAGAAGCTTGCAGGTTAAGCTTCTTCATATAATTATATATATACAATACTTTAACTATACTATTATAATAACCTTACATATATACATAAAACTTATATTATATTATTCTTATATATATACCTTTATTTCAATTAGTTTTTTTTATCCAATGTAATAATGTTTAATTTAATAACTAATTATTTAATTATTTAATTTATCTTAATTTAATTTAATTTTTTAATTTTTTTCTTTTTCCCACGCCATTCCTTTTATTTATTTATTTGTTATTTTATCTAGTTATTTTATTTTAGTATTTCAATCATTTTAATTTTTCGGGTCTTTACATTGGGTGATAATTGCCTCAAGGTCAGCTGTAGAAAGAGACGACAAAGAAGGTGCAGAAGATAAAGCAGAAGCTAAGGAGTTGGTGGAGACACCAGCAACAGGCTTGGAAGAGTAAGATGCCTTAGCTTTAAGAGCATCCCTAGCATCCTTAGCCTTCTTCTTAGGACAATCGGAAATACGGTGGCCGTATTCCTTGCAATAGTGGCATTGACCATTGAAATGACGCGGTTTAAAAGAAGCAATAGCTGCAGTAGGAGTAGCCGGGGTAGATGAGCTAGACAGAGCAGTAGCCAAGACCATATCAGTAGAATGAACCCGACAAGTCTGTTATCGTGTCTCCTCAGAAATGAGTTCCGCAAGAGCAACCTCAAGTGTAGGAAGAGGAGATCGATGTAACAAAGAAGCTTGAATATTCTCAAATTCATCTCGGATATGCATCATAAAATATATGAACTGACGACGATCTCGATTTGCAACAAAAAGCCTAATCGATTGCTCATTAGAAAAAACAGGGTCAGCTTAAGAAAATTGATCCCAAATGCCACTAACCTGAGCATGAAACTAGGCAATAGACTGTCCAGGTTCCTAACACATCTGGGAAAGCCGAGTTTCCGACTGAAACTCAAGAGGAGCATCACTACCATAGTTGTATCGTTTTGCCAAAAAATCCCAACCAAGCTTGGCATTACAAAACTTAGGAAGTAGACTTTGAATAGTAGGAATTGATATATTAATAAACCAGGAAAGGATCTTACAATGAGTACTTTCCCATTCATCAAGAGCCTCATCAAACTCCTCTGTGGTTTGCTTGTTAGTTTTTGTGGGCTCTTGTTTTGTTCCAGTGACAAAATGCCATAATCTCCGACCAATCAGAAAAACCGACATTTGTTGGGCCCAAGCATTGTAGTTGGAGCCATTCAAAACAATCTCTATAAGGCAAGCAACATTAGTTAAAGATTCCATAAAAAAATGGATAATATTGACCAATGTAGAGCAAAACTGGTGTGTCTCTAGAGAAAGAACGTTGCCAGAGAGAGCCGAATACGGAACTAGTCAAAGGTGAGGCGACTTGCTGTGGAGAGCTATCTATATATTGCACATGATGGTCATGTAGAAAAAAATGTAGGGACAATATTTAAAATTGGAATCACAGTAAAAAAAAGAAGAATAAAGTTGCGAATCAGTTCAGGCTAGCATCAATCCTTCAATTTTGTTTCGGAGGTGGCCTGAACAAAGCAAATGACGAGGAAATCGACTGGAGGGAAGGCTCTACATGTCCGAAGATGGAGAACAGTGCTTAATATTGTCCCGACAGAGCTAATGGATCCCCAAATGATGAAGGCCATGCAGAAGTTGTCTTCGGCCACTGGCGGCGTGAAGAAGCCCCACAGGTTCAAGCTGGGAACTGTGGCGCTGAGGAATAGAGCGGGACGAAGACGATGCCAGAAAAGATGAGAGATGGCTGGACAAGAGACTGTTGCGTGTGTTCAATAAGACAAGGACGAAGACAACGCTGAGGGACGAAGACAACGTGGAGTGACAACGCTGATAGACGTCGCCAGAAATTCAAAACAATCTCTATAGGGCAAGCAACATCAGTTAAAGACGCCATAAAAAAATGGATAGTACTAACCAATGTAGAGCAAAATTGGTGTGTCTCCAGAGAAAGAACGTTTCCAAAGAGAGCCAAATACGGAACTAGTCAAAGGTGAGGCGGCTTGCTGTGGAGAGCTATCTATATCTTGCACATGATGGTCATGTAGAAAAAAATGTACGAACAATATTTAAAATTGGAATCACAGTAAAAAAATAAAAATAAAGTTCCAAATCAGTGTTAGGCTAGCGTCAATCCTTCAATTTTGTTCCGGAGATGGCCTGAACAAAGCAAATGACGAGGAAATCGATTGGAGGGAAGGCTCTGCGTGTTCGAAGATGGAGAACAATGCTTAATATTGTCCCGATAAAGCTAATGGATCCCCAAATGACGAAGGTCATGCAGAAGTCGTCTCCGGCCATTGGCGGTGTGAAGAAGCCCCACAGGAGATTACGCGTCAGAACTGCGTAACTGAGCACTTTAATCCGGCCTTTACGACTTATATTTTTAATTATATGTCCAAATTTGTCCAATATTTTAATAAAGTTCCGAATTTATCATTTTTGAGTTTTATTGCACAATTTATGAATTTTTGGTAATATTTTATCGCAGGAAAATTCCCGGGAATCAAAACCAACACCTATTCGTATTTCGTGCATAACTTTTCCGTCCAAGCTCTGATTAAGACGATTCAAATTTTTAGAGAAAGAGGAAAATATTATCTACAACTTTTGTGTTTTGAGTTTTGAGCGAAACGGGTTCCAAGAATGTCAAACTTAGCAGTGATCGCAGAGAGCAAAAATGAAGAAAAAAAGAAAAAAAAATAAAATTAATATTGATGTGACCCGACCATGCATGGTCTGGTTGGGTTGGCTAAACCGGGTCTAGGGCTTTCCCCAATCCCTTTAAAATCTTCTTCTTCTCTCCCTTCTTTCCTTGGTAGCCTCGGAGGCTCCCCTCTTCCCTTCTCCTTTCTTTTCTTTGGTTTTCTTCTCTCTTTACTCTTTTCTCTCAACTCTTCCTCTCTCTATTGTAGTTTCTCTTGTTTTCTCTCCCTCTCTATTTCTTTCTTTCCCATTTATCCTCTTATCCCCCCCTGCTCTGTCTCCCTCCTCGATCTCCTTCTTCCCAAGTCTCCCTCAGCTTTCCTTTTCAATCCTCCGGCAACACCATCACAGCCCAGCTCCGGCCTCCATCACAGCAACACCAATTGCAGTGCTCGACCTCCTTGTTCCACCACAGCAGAATACAGCAGCCCGAGAACCAAAATTCCACACCAGCAGCTCCATGGCAGTACCAGTCTCCTCCGCAACCTGCTGCAACAGCCCAACTAGGCTAGCCGAGCACCATAGCTCCAACAGACCCGAGCTCCTAGCAGCAGTCCCTTGCTCTCTCTCTCTCTCTCTCTCTCTCTCTCTCTCTCTCTCATCTTTTGTTTTTTTATTATTATTATTATTATTATTATTATTATTATTATTATTATTATTATTATTATTTAAGTGACAATGTTAGAGTAGGGTTTATTTTAAAGTTTTGTTTTTTTTTACTTCCTTATTTCTTTCTTGCAAACAAATAATTATTTAAGTATTGTTAATTTGGAGTTGTTTATTTATTTATTTATTAAAGGCTGAGCTTTGAATTCCTCTTGGGTTATTGTTAGTAGGTTTAATTTATTTATTTTTTGTATGGTTTTGATTGTTTTAATCTTTGTTTAATTGGAATTTGGATTTTTACCCCATTTTCGTTCATGGTTTAATTATTAAAGGTTTAATTTAAGTTCGAGTTCCTAATTTGTATTAAAGTTTTGGTCTTTTAGTTTGTGTTTGAATTTTGTCTGTGTTCCCATCGTGTGTTTAATTTCATAGTTTAAGTTGCCATATTTAGTTAACGCGTGCTTCAAAGTTTCCTTGATTAGGTTAGGGTTTCCATTTTTACTCTTCAATTCATTGCATGTTAGTTTTAGGACTTTAAATTGCGTGTCATTTAATTTGTCAAAAGTGAAATTGAACAATCTTAAAGATACTCGAATCTGAATTAAGTTCAGTGCATTTTTGTTTTTGATTAGGTGAACGTAAATTTTGAGATTAAAACGCATTCCCTGAGGAGACGATCTAACCCTTGGACTAAATATTACATGACGTAACTCTTATACTTGGGATAGTTTCCGAACTGCTCATTTTTTGAGTGAGTCAAGTTTTTGGCGCCGTTTCCAGGAAATGTCGGTCTTAGTCTCAAATTTGCATCTTTTAGTTTTATGAAAAAGAAGAAAAAAAAAAAGCAGAAAAAAAAACAGAAAAAATTGAGTTTTAAAAAAAATGGCTACACATGCACCGCGCACGATAATGGACTTTTTTTAGCTTGAATGTGCCACTGCATCTTCTTCCACTATTTTGCCTTATGACGAGTTTAATTTCATGATGCAGCACGAGAGGACGTCATTGCTACCCGAGTTCTACGGATCGGAATCTGAGTGCCCCTATCAGCACTTAGTAGAGTTTGAATTAACTGACAATATGTTTTTCCCTCATGCTAGGACCGATGAATTTATTCGATTGAACTTTTTTCTTACTACTTTGCAGGATAGGGCACAGATCTGGTTTCATTCCTTGAGACCTCACTCTATCACTAATTGATATGATATGGAGCGTGAATTTCTGCATGCATTTTTTCCCTCACAAAACTCAATTTTTGCAGGAACAAATTCTTAATTTTGTGCAACAGTATGATGAGACATTTCGGGCTTGCTGGGAGTGATTTAAGAATCTGCTAAGTACTTGTCCACATCACGGGTTCGACACATGGAGGTTAGCTGATTGTTTTTATACTGCTCTTATCCCTGATTGCAAGTATTTTGTCCAGACCATATGCAATAGAGAACTCTTCAGCAATGAATCAGATCAGGTATTATTGTTCTTCGATTACCTAGTTGACAATGTCCCACAGTGCAATACACGATATTTTAAGCACCCATGATTGCACACCCTACCAGTACAATTAGTGCTAGAAAAGCATATGAGCCAACATATTATCCAGATGATTCTTTGCCTCAATACCAGCCACAATAGATCCCTCAGATGGCGAACATGCTTCAGCAATTTATGCAAACTCAAGTCAATCATAATAATAAATTATGGAATACCATTAATGCAATAAGCACGCAGTTGGACATCTTAGAAAACGAAGAATTGCTCGCGGAACCTTAGCCTAGTCTTCAAGAGTACCAGCAGCCACACCACCAAATACATGATGTTTCTCCTGAGATGGCAGAGACTGCCACTACTTCGAGAAGTGAGAAAGAAGTTCCCCAACCTGAAACGCTCATCGCCAATCAACAGTACTCCTCGCACCAGAAGTTACAGCTGAAATAGACGAATTCAAAGAAAAATAAGAGGAAACGGACCTAGAAGCGGAGCAGTTAGTTGATGAAGACATTGACACTCATACGGAGTACCAACCTGTGGTACCTTACTCCCAAAGCCCAGAAACTGTGGAACCGTCACTCCCACCTGAATAAGATGTTTAGGAGTCTAATGTGGAAGTGGATCTTTGCAGTGGGAATATAATTTTCAAGGAATCAGGTAAAACCTTTAATGTTAATGCATCTGAAAAATTACAGGTAATTGTTCCAATAATTTCCCACCACACGTTAGTTTGTAAAGAAGCAAATTTTCAGGACACGATGTTGAATAAAGACCCTTTCTTGTCAACACACGAGGGTCGACCTGCACACATATTGTTTAGTATTTTGACACATATTAATTCATTTAAGGTTGATTTTCATGCAGGTATGAAGACCGATTCATTGTGGCGGCTCAAATTTGAAGAACCGCCGGTGTAATTTATAGACCTGCGGCCACCAGAAAAAATTCCTCCTTGGCCTCCGCCATACAATTGTGATGTTTTTATTTTTCTTCTTGTTGGAATTGGTGTGATCCCAAGAGGAGGGGGGGGTGAATTGGGTTTTAAAATTTTTTTGGCTAATTTAAACAATTTGCCGATTCATTACAGTATCATATCCCATTCAACATGTATACGTGTATGTAAAGTGAGTTTAACAATAAAAGCAAACATACACATGTGCAGTATCTTATTTAAATCAAATGTGTGCATGAGAATAATTTTGACATTAAATAAACATTCATACACATGCTGAAATTAAAGTGCAGGAATTTAAATAAAATAGAAAGAGCGACACCAGATTCGTTATCGAGGTTCGGCCAAACCAGCCTACATCCCCGCCTTAGGCTTACCCCTAAGGATTCCACTATACCTACTCACTTAATCGGGCGGAGCAAAAGCCTTTTACATCCTCTCTTTATGGGGTGAGGAAAACCCCAGCTCAATTACTAAGCTGAGCCAAATTAGTCTCACTTGCGGGGCTGAGACTTCCCAGTTCAATTAATGGGCTAAACCGAACCGTTACAATAAAATCATTTTGTACATAAAATATGCTTCTGAAATACAAGTAGAGATGTACAACATTAAAATCTAATATGCATTCTCATATGATTTTGAAATGAAGCTCATGTAGAGTATGAGTTTTCTCTCAAAATATTTTTCAAGTAAAACTTGAGAGTTTGGAAAATGATTTTCTTTTCTAAAATGATTGACCTTTATAAAATAGAAGGAAAAGCCTCTCAAGCAAGTATATATTAAATTGATATATGCTCAGGGCTCTCTCAAGCAAGTATAACCTAAAGAAATTCTCTAACAAATGTATTTCAAGATAAGAGTAGAAGAATATTAGAGTTTTCTTCAAAATGATTGACCTTAACAAAATTAATCCCAAGAAGGCATTCAAGCAAAATATATGAGCGAGAATATTAGCCCAAGCCTTCAAGACATTTTTCACAATAAATTTCTCCAAAAAATATTTTTCCAATTAAAAGAATATGGGAGAAATTTAATCTTTGAAAAACATGAAAAATAGAAAGGCCTTCAAGCAATATACATATGAAGAATGTTATATGCTCAAGCCTCTTCAAATATAACCCCAAAAATATTTTCCCCAAAAATGGTTTTCAAAGGAAGAGAATGAAAGACATTTTAATTTTTGAAAATATATCGCAAATGAAAGAAGAAGGCCATCAAGCAATATATATGTATATGATATATGCTCAAGCCTCTTCACATAAAACCCCCAAGAATATTTTCTCCCAAAATGATTTTCAAATAAAAGAAGAGTAGGAGAAAAATAAGAATTTAAAGAACAAATGGGGTATAGAAGTGTGGGAGAATCAAAGAATGATAAACTAATTTAACAAAGGGATTCTCCAACAATTTTCAAGTGTTTTAGGGTTGTATTTATAGGTAAAAACCCCTTGTGACCGTTATATAGCCGTTGGGACCTTAAAATATATTTTTATTTCGAAAACTAACCTTTTTTCAGCCGTTGGGACACTTTCCCGAGAAGGTCGGTCGACCAGGCTCAAGGTACGGTCGACCGAGGCTTAAAATCAACGAGTTTTGTTCGATCGTAGTAAAGGTTCGGTCGACCGGCCTCTACTTTTCTACGCAGACTCTGTTCAATGTTTCGGTCATAACTTTTCCTATACAACTCCAAATTGGATGTTCTTGATACCAATAGAAAGGTAAGAGAAAATCTCACAACTTTCATGTTGAACAAATTTTAAGATAATGATGTTTAGTTTGAGAAAAATGTCCATCAATGAGACAGAAGAAACATGAAGGGAGTTTTTCTCTTACGGACACGTTTCAGTGTTTTGGCCATAACTTTTTATGTGTAACTCCAATTTGGACGTTCTTGGTATCAAACTCAAGCTATGGGAAAATTTCACAATTTTCATGTTGAACATGGTTTGATATGAGATCGAATTGAGTGAGAAAATTGCTAATTTCTAACATTTGGTCGACTAGCCGGTTGACCGACCCTTTTGAAAAATTTAATTTTTGCCTTCTTTTAACTTTAAAATCATTTAAAAACCTTTGTATAAGTTAGGCATTTTATGAAAAGAGTTTTCCATGTTATTTGGAGGTCATGTGGTCAGTCTAAGGTCAGGTAGAGCTTCAATTTTAAATCATGTAAGATGCATGCACATTCAACCCTAATTACTATTACAACCCATAAAATAAATAAGTTTTCGTGTCTTCTGCTCCTCAATGCTCCATGGAGTATGCCGATTGGTGTTCTTCTCAGTGCTCTTTACGACTTTCATTTTGCATTCATCACTTGTGCTTATAGAAATATAAACTTGTTCACACTCAGTTAGACAAGTGGGATACTGTGGTTTGTCATTATCAAAACAGAGATCGGACTCAAAAAGTCAACAATCTCCCCCTTTTTGATGATGACAAACACATGAGCAAAATTGGGATTGCTTGATAAGGCTCCCCCTTACAATGTGCATGAATTCAAAATGATATTCAAAAAGGCTCAATCATAAACATGAAGACTTCACAAATTTTCAAGTTTACAGTTAAGGTTAGTGGTTCAATATGCAGTTTATGTTTGAAGCTATTTTAACAAAATATTCAAGTTTGTGCATTTGTCATTTCCCATTTTGAATAACAAAAGGCAGAGAGATAAAAGGGGTTTATAATTTTGCTCAAGAAACATCTCCCCCTTTTGTCATCAACAAAAGGGCTAAACTGAGTAGAAAATAATTTTATCATTTAAAATATACTCAGCAAAGAGAACTCCCCCTTTTTTGAAGAAAAGAAAAGCTCTCCCCTTATGTGATATAACAGTTGGGCATAAAAATTTTATAACTGTTTTAAAGATATATGGCAGTTAAGCACAGAACAATTTTTATAACTGGTCATTAAGAAATTAAAAAGCATATGAAAAACAAGATCAGACCAGGATTATCCACAAACAATGACAAATTAAACATATCATAAGACTCGTGAAAGATTTGAGTTCAACACGCATGACATATGATAGAGAATGTAGGTTTGAGCATAAGAGTGGCCTAACGAGTTCAAATGCATTTTATATATGATCCATGAACAAGTTATATAGCACCCTTTTTAAAAAGATTTCATGACACAAAATTTCAAGATAATACAAGCACAGTCATGAAGACGTTTCAGCATACAAGCAAGACATAAAATATATTTTATATAAGTTCAATTCTTGCTTTTATAAATGTATATATATATATATATATATATATATATATAGATAAATATATGTATAAAAATATATCTCCTTTTAATAAATGCAGGGGGCTTATGCTTGCTGAAAAGGAAACTTTAATTAAAAGCTCAAGCAAGCATCATTTTCCTGGTTAAGCATTTAAGCACGACACAAAGTATGACCAGAAAAATGCAACCATATAGATCTAAGGATGTTAAATAAATTTAAGAATGGGGATCATATGGAAAAACCTAAACCACAGTGGCAAACAAAATATTTTCATTTATTATATTCAAGGAAGACATTAAAATTAATCACAAGCCACAATGAATTTAAAGCCAAATCTAAGCAGGAAATGTTGTGAGCACAACAAGAAAAAAAACAAAAAAAATTTCTAGGTGCTCCCCCTATCAATTTGAATGCGTGCTTAGATTCTTTTAACTACTTATACTGATATAATTTGTGAAAGTTCAAGTAGTATAAGTATTAATTTCATATTTTACTGGATATGTGTTAGACGAATAAATTTCACCAGTAAAATGTCCCTAAACACACATGTGCTAAATATCAAGTACTAAGTCATGCATGGTGTTCATGTGTACCCGAAACAATTCATATCAAAGATATTCAGTAGAGACGAGATATGATGTTGCCTAGAAAAAACTTTGGACTTAAAAAGTATAAACAATGAAAAATAATGAGAGTCCATAGGTCAATTGATTCTTATCCTTTTTCAAGGATGGGGCTTAACCTCCCCGGTATAGTCTCAAGCATACAAAAGTGCATTAACGTTCAAGGATGAATTTCATTTAAGCACACTTAACACATGTTCATCCTTCTAAATATTACTTAGCATGCAGGAGATTAAAGGCATTAATTTCATTTTCCTTAAAAGTGAGGCTTAAACTCTCCCATATATATTTGCATGCATACATACTTGCATTAAGTTCAGGATGATAGTCATTTAAGAACATTCCTAAAAAAATTCATCATTTCAAAAGATTTTCAGCATGCAGCAAATATAGACATTTTGCACATACTAACATGACATATTGCATTTCAATTTAAATACACAATAGTCAATCAAGGCTATACTCAAGGGTAATGCAATAGGGGTTCAATAAGGATGACACAACTCAAAATTCACAATGAGTGTGTGTGAAATGAAAAACTCCCCCTAAGTCATGCAAATTCCTTAGTCAATGAACCATCATCAAAATATGGAACGTTCAATTTAAAACGGGATGATGCTCTACCATTTGGTTCTGGAGTGAAAGTACATAATCCAAAGAATTTGACCAAATGGTGTCCATGAACTAAGTTCATCCTAAAACACAACCTAAATGTGTACATGTCTTCAAAATACATAGCAGTTTGGATTTCACATGTACTATCCCATGTAATTACTGTGCATCCTAGGAAGGGAAACGTGATGCTTATACTAATCAAAAATTGATTTCACTAGGTATACCAGATAGTATAAGCGGTCCTTTTAATGCAGCTATACTGGTTATCTGTTAAGAGATTTTGTCATATGTTCAGTATAGTCTTCCTTATAAGCCATAGATGCATCAGAAAATATATATAGAGGCATGCAATAATGTTCATGACCCAAGAACATTTCATATCAAATTATCAGACTTTAAGCACTGGATATAATGTTTAGGGTATTCTCAAGAGCCTCAGTATTCAATAAATGAAGATGATGCATATGAATCATTTTTGTGCTTCTTATAGGGATGGAGCTGGGCTCTCTTAGTTATTCGATGATTATGCAAGGATGAATTTTAATTTTCTATTAGGTTTCACTCATCCTTTCAAAAATGTTTTAACATTAATTTTATCATAATCATCTTTAGCACAAGGTTTTTGTTTGGGAAAAATCCTATCGAAATTTCGGCAGCATGCCGTCTGTAAATCGGACATTTCCCAATTTTACCATGTACCTAAAACCAGATAGATTCACGCAATCAACAAATAATAGTCCAGTTTAAGCATGCGAGAACCTATTTTAACTACCAGCATGCAATTCTCATCAACTGCATCCGCAATGCAGGAGGCATTCTAGACTAAGCATGCAATCAGGTAGTTCAATCAATATATCAAAAAAGAATATAAACTATCCATACGAAAATATGATCATTAGGCAAGTGATGGATAGTGGCATTCAGTACAAATAAGGTATCCATCAAATATAATTGAACTTAAATCAAAAGATGGATATATGCATTTATTTAAAACAAATTATCCATTCATGAGAAAATATAGTCATTTAAATAAGAATGGACATAGACATTTAGCTTACTTCTGATCAAATTTAAAATAATATCCATCAATCATAGAGTATATTCATTTAGCACAAATGGATATTTGTATTCAGCTCACATAAAGCATCCAATGTATATGATAAGCACAATATAAAAAAATGTATATTGGATGAATTTTCAAAACATGCTGCTCCCCCTCAATTATGTAGCCAAAGAATTATATGTTCAATTAATTGTATTTGGCATAACAAACATTTTCAAATATGAGGACGAGCTTAAGCTCAATTATGAGTTTAGGATTATACATTACATAGCATAAGATCAATTTCCTAAAACTCAATACTGTGTGATGGACACAGATATGCTATATTTGAGACATTCATACTAAAGCATATATAGCATCAGAATTCTTATAACAATTAAAACATTTTGTCCATTTGAATGAGATTTATTTAAATATGCTTATGAGGTTTAATTCAAAAGCTGATAATGACATAAGCATGCACTAGCCACAATATTATCATATATTAACCAATCATAATTATATGTATATATTAAGCTTAGATTGGATAAGGTCATTAAAACTCATATGTTGGCTAGATTTTCTTAGGGTTCTCAGTAGAATATTAGAGCATACTAAAATATAATCTTTTAAGTATGCAACTGTATTTAATCATTTAAAGCATTTTGATTCCTTATATATATATATCCTAAAATCTTATGAGTATTAATAAGATATTCTTCTCAAGTGCACCTTATAAGACATCATGCTATTATCATAAAAGATTTATCATGATTTATACAAAGATTTAACACAAGATATATCATACAAATCATGACAAGAAATTAATATAAATGTCATATGATTCACGACAACAAATAAATCAAACATAAGATATATCATGTGAATCATACTATGAATTATTCAATATAGTAGAAGGAGAAAAGATATACCTTTACGTTTTACTCCTTCTTAGTCATTTAAGCTTGGAGTGGTGTCATCTCTCTTTCGGTTCCTTATACCTCTTATGATTCCCAAAGGACTTTAGTACTCAAAAGAATGAACTTACAAAGGCATTAGTGACTAAGGCATATAAAAAAATGCATGGCACACATATGATATGCATTAAAACACATGTCATGCAAATTTAATTCATTTTCAAAATTTGGGAAATTTGAGATTTGAAAACATTTTCAATGGGATATGATAAGCATAACAAACACGAATACTTTCCAAATCTTCAAATTATTTGATTTTACAAAAAATATTTTCAGATTTAACACAGTAAAATCTATGCAATAAAATAGTGGAGGATTTGCAGAGCACTGACCTTTAAAATTGGGATACACCGAAAAGTTGAGCTGTTGCAATCTTTATGCATAAGCGGTTAAGCCTTTTGCAATGAGGCTCTGATACCAATTTTTGGAATTGGTGTGATCCCAAGAGGGGGGATGAATTGGGTTTTAAAAACTTTTTGACTAATTTAAATAATTCGTTGATTCATTACAGTATCATATCCCATTCAACATGTATACGTGTATGTAAAGCGAGTTTAATAATAAAAGCAAACATACACATGTGTAGTATCTTATTTAAATCAAATGTGTGCATGAAAATAATTTTGACATTAAATAAACATTCATACACATGCTGAAATTAAAGTGCAGGAATTTAAATAAAATAGAAAGAGTGACACCAGATTTGTTATCGAGGTTCGGTCAAATTAGCCTACATCCCCGCCTTGGGCTTACCCTCAAGGATTCCACTACCCCTGCTCACTTAACCGGGCGGAGCAAAAGCCTTTTACATCCTCTCCTTACGGGGCGAGGAAAACCCCAGCTCAATTATTAGGCTGAGCCAAACTAGTCTCACTTGTGGGGCTGAGACTCCCCAGTTCAATTCCGGGCTGAACCAAATCGATCACACTTGCGGGGCTGAAACTCCCCAGTTCAATTAATGGGCTGAACCGAACCGTTACAATAAAATCATTTTGTAATAAAATATGCTTCTGAAATACAAGTAGAGATGTACAACATTAAAATCTAATATGCATTCTAATATGATTTTGAAATGAAGCTCATGTAGAGTATGAGTTTTCTCTTAAAATATTTTTCAAGTAAAACTTGAGAGTTTGGAAAATGATTTTCTTTCCTAAAATGATTGACCTTTATAAAATAGAAGGAGAAGCCTCTCAAGTAAGTATATATTAAATTGATATATGCTCAAGGCTCTCTCTTGTATAACCTAAAGAAATTCTCCAACAAATGTATTTCAAGATAAGAGTAGGAGAATATTAGAATTTTCTTCAAAATGATTGACCTTAGTAAAATTAATCCCAAGAAGGCATTCAAGCAAAATATATGAGCGAGAATATTAGCCCAAGCCTTCAAGACATTTTTCACAATAAATTTCTCCAAAAAATATTTTTCCAATTAAAAGAATATGGGAGAAATTTAATCTTTGAAAAACATGAAAAATAGAAAGGCCTTCAAGCAATATACATATGAAGAATGTTATATGCTCAAGCCTCTTCAAATATAACCCCAAAAATATTTTCCCCAAAAATGGTTTTCAAAGGAAGAGAATGAAAGACATTTTAATCTTTGAAAATATATCGCAAATAAAAGAAGAAGACCATCAAGCAATATATATGTATATGATATATGCTCAAGCCTCTTCACATAAAATCCCCAAGAATATTTTCTCCCAAAATGATTTTCAAATAAAAGAATAGTAGGAGAAAAATAAGAATTTAAAGAACAAATGGGGTATAGAAGTGTGGGAGAATCAAAGAATGATGAACTAATTTAACAAAGGGATTCTCCAACAATTTTCAAGCGTTTTAGGGTTGTATTTATAGGCAAAAACCCCTTGTGACCGTTATATAGCCGTTGGGACCTTAAAATATATTTTTATTTTGAAAACTAACCGTTTTTCAGCCGTTGGAACACTTTCCCGAGAAGGTCGGTCGACCAGGCTCAAGGTATGGTCGACCGAGGCTTGAAATCAACGAGTTTTGGTCGACTGTAGTGAAGGTTCGGTCGACCGGCCTCTACTTTTCTACGCAGACACTATTTAGTGTTTCAGTCATAACTTTTCCTATACAACTCCAAATTAGATGTTCTTGATACCAATAGAAAGGTAAGAGAAAATATCACAACTTTCATGTTGAACACATTTTAAGATAATGATGTTTAGTTTGATAAAAATGTCCATAAATGAGACGAAAGAAACATAAAGGCAGTTTTTCTCTTACGGACACGTTTCAGTGTTTTGGCCATAACATTTTATGTGTAACTCCAATTTGGACGTTCTTGGTATCAAACTCAAGCTATAGGAAAATTTCACAATTTTCATGTTGAACATGGTTTGATATGAGATCGAATTGAGTGAGAACATTGCTAATTTCTAACATTCGGTCGACTGGCCGGTTGACTGACCCCTTCGAAAAATTTAGTTTTTGCCTTCTTTTAACTTTAAAATCATTTAAAAATCTTTGTATAAGGTAGGCATTTTATGAAAAGAGTTTTCCATATTATTTGGAGGTCCTGTGGTCAATCTAAGGTCAGGTAGAGCTTCAATTTTAAATCATGTAAGATGCATGCACATTCAACCCTAATTACTATTACAACCCATAAAATAAATAAGTCTTCGTGTCTTCTGCTCCTCAATGCTCCATGGAGTATGCCGATTGGTGTTCTTCTCAGTGCTCTTTACGACTTTCATTTTGTATTCATCACTCGTGCTTACAGAAGTATAAATTTGTTCATACTCATTTACACAAGTGGGATACTGTGGTTTGTCATTATCAAAACAGGGATTGGACTCAAAAAGTCAACACTTCTTTTTATTTATTTTATTTTATTTTATTTTTAGTTAGTTTTCGGGTCCATTCTTGTAGTTCAGTTTTTCTTTTCCACTACCCCGCTGTTCAGGTATGCCTTACCTTTCTCGTGCACAGTCTTTTCTATTTCCCCTATGCTTTCACATTGAGGACAATGTTTCACTTCAGTTGGGGGGGATGAGCATTCACATGTGACACTGTGCACGTACACATACCGGGTTTTATATTAAAAAAAAATCAAAAATCAAAAAGATAAAAAGAAAGAGGGAGAAAGAAAAGAGGAGCACTGAGAAATTACACTGTATTATGCCATGCTTAACACTGACTCATACCCTTCACGTACTTGCATATAACTTGAGAATAACACACTTACATCAATCATGCATAGTTTTCTCTTTATATGATTATTATGACTCCATGAAGAATTGATTGGTAGTACACTCGTATTAATCTGACTATATAATTTCTTGTATTTACACGGCATCTCACGAGACTAAATGGACACATTCACGTGATTCATTGCACTTAGAGTTTTCTGTAAGCATTGAGAGAACACTCGTGACGACTATGACACCTTGTGAGATATCCTTGAGCTATTTATCGTCCTTTTGAGCATTAATATTAAATCAGAGTTCACATAACTCAATTATTTTTTTTTTCTTTCTAGATATCCTTTGTACACTAGTCCCTGTCTTTGATTTGCTAGCCTAGAGGTGACACCTAGTGGGGAGATAGAAACCTAGGTCTTGTAGCCTACTCAAAATATGATGGCTGAGCCACCCATAGAGATAGACTTAGTTTACAGACCACTATTCGAGCTCAATTATCATTGATTGTTTGAAGATTACAAAAGAAGTGTTAAGATTGTCCTTATTACTCAAGAAAAGACAAAAATAAAAGAATGAGCAGAAAATAAAAAATAAGAAATAAACATATGCATGAAATGAAGTGTCAATGTCGGCCCAAATACATATCACAAAAATTCAAAGACACGACACATGTTTTCTACGTATGAAGATGCTTCAACTGGTGAATGCCTCAGATGTATTCATGACAAGTTTGTGAATAAGTTGATCTAGGGTGGTCTTGGTTGGATATGGCGAGTAAGTGAGAAGATGTTAAGGTGAAGGACCCGACACCTCATAGATAGGCTAGATCCTTTCCAAACTAGTCCACTCCATATACTTAGCGTTTGTTCCTTTTAATATGTGAGATGTTTGATCGCGACACTTCTCCTCACATATGACGAGTGAACCCATTTCTTTTGAGTGTTCTTGAGGGTATACTAGTTATGCCGAGTCAAAGCAACCATTCTGTAGGTGTCCACTGGTATCCTAGGTGTACTGAGTTACACACATCACACACACCTCGAGAGTTTACTTGTTTATACTCGGACTTATGTGACTGCATTAACTCTGAATTGTGCCGTTGGTTAACTTCATGTAAGTATTCTGTTCTTGAATGCTATATAAATGACGAAACTTGCATGAGTGACGTGCTTTGGAGTTGTATGTACTGAATATGAACAAGCCTGTGTGAAATTCAGTGGTATTCTTGTAGGTGAAACGATATGGTTATGTTGCATGTGCATTGATTTCATGATCACTGGAGTTTGTAGTTAGAGGCACTACCCTGAAATTCATTGACGTCATTTGCTAGAGACTAGTAAAACGTTAGTTGGGGGGTGTAATTACGTGTCAGAACTGCGTAATTGGGCACTTTAATTCGGTCTTTACGGCTTATATTTTTAATTAAATGTCCAAATTTGTCCAATATTTTAATAAAGTGCCAAATTTATCATTTTTGAGTTTTATTGCACCATTTATGAATTTTTGGTAATATTTTATCGCAGAAAAATTCCCGAGAATCAAAATCGAGACCTGTTCATATTTCATGCATAACTTTTCCGTCCGAACTCCAATCGAGACGATTCAAACTTCTGGAGAAAGAGGGAACGATTAGCTACAACTTTTATGTTTTGAGTTTTGAGCGAAATGGGCTCCAAGAAGGCCAAACTTAGCAGTGATTGCAGAGAGCAAAATGAAGAAAAAAAGAAAAATAAAATAAAATTAATATTGATGTGACCCGGCCATGCATGGCCGGGTCGGGTTGGCTAAATCAGGTGTAGGGCTTTCCCCAATCCCTTTAAAATCTTCTTCCCCTCTCCCTTCTTTCCTTGATAGTCCCGGAGGCTCCCCTCTTCCCTTCTCCTTTCTTTTCTTTGGTTTTCTTCTCTCTTTACTCTTGTCTCTCAACTCTTCCTCTCTCTATTGCAGTTTCTCTCATTTTCTCTCCCTCTTTATTGTTTTCTTTCCTATTTATCCTCTCAGCCCCCCAGCTCTGTCTCCCTTCTCGGTCTCCTTCTTCCCAAGTCTTCCTCAACTTTCCTCTTCAATCCTCCGGCAACACCATCACAGCCCAGCTTCGGCCTCCATCACAGCGACACCAACTGCAGTCCTCGACCTCCTTGTTCCACCGCAGCAGAATACAGCAGCCCGGGCACCACAATTCCACACTAACAGCTCCATGGCAGTACTAGTCTCCTCCGCAACCTGCTGCAACAACCCAGCTAGGCTAGTCGAGCACCACAGCTGCAACAGACCTGAGCTCCCTACAACAGTCCCCTGCTCTCTCTCTCTCTCTCTCTTCTTTCATCTTTTGTTTTATTATTATTATTTAAGTGACAATGTTAGAGTAGGGTTTATTTTAAAGTTTTGTTTTTTTTACTTCCTTATTTCTTTCTTGCAAACAAATAATTATTTAAGTATTGTTAATTTGGAGTTTTTTTTTATTTTTATTTATTAAAGGTTGAGCTTTGAAGTCCTCTTGGGTTATTGTTAGTAGGTTTAATTTATTTATTTTTTGTAGGGTTTTGATTGTTTTAGTCTTAGTTTAATTGGAATTTGGATTTTTACCCCGTTTTCGTTCATGGTTTAATTGTTAAAGGTTTAATTTAAGTTCGAGTTCCTAATTTGTATTAAAGTTTTGGTCTTTTAGTCTATGTTTGAATTTTGTCTGTGTTCCCATCGCGTGTTTAATTCCATAGTTTAAGTTGTCATCTTTAATTAACGCGTGCTTCAAAGTTTCCTTGATTAGGTTAGGGTTTCTATTTTTGCTCTTCAATTCATTGCGTGTTAGTTTTAGGACTTTAAATTGCGTGTCATTTAATTTGTCAAAAGTGAAATTGAACAATCTTGAAGATACCCGAATCTGAACTAAGTTCAGTGCATTTTTGTTTTCGATTGGACGAACGTAAATTTTGAGATTAAAACGCATTCCTTGAGGAGACGATCTAGCCCTTGGGCTAAATATTACACGACCTAACTCCTATACTTTGGATAGCTTTCGAGATGCTTATTTTTTGAGTGAGTCATAGAAGTCGTCTTCGGCCACTGGCGGTGTGAAGAAGCCCCACAGGTTGAGGCTTGGAACTGTGGCGCTGAGGAACAGAGCAGGACGAAGACGACGCCGAAAAAGATGAGAGATGGCCGGACAAGAGACTGTTGTGTGTGTTCAGTGAGACAAGGACAAAGACGACACTGTGGGACGAAGATGACGCGGAGTGACAACGCTGATAGATGTCGCCAGAAAGTCAAGAAGGCCACCAAGAGTTGCAGCAGTAGGGTCGATGAAACGGCTGAGAACTGAGACTACGCCAAAGATTGATGAACAGAGGCGAGCTGCGATCGGGTTCAGATGAGCTGAGCGGAAACTAGAGACGAGCCGAGCTGAAACTGGAGACAAGCTGAGCAAAAATTGGAGCAGTGCGTATGCTAGAGCTGCAACTGATACTAGCCGAGTAGAAGAAGGCCGATGGCGGCGGCAAAGAAAGAGAAAAGAAAAGAAAAAAATAGGTTAAGATCTAGGGCTTTGATACCATGTTAAAACTAAAATCTCTTTATATTCTTTTGTGTATCTTAAACTATACAAGAACCATCCTTTTATAAGTGAATGAGGCAAGCTCACAAAGGTAACTCAGTAATTACACAAATCATGGAGATTTGACAATTAACTTAATTAGGAGATATGCTAACAATGCTGATTGTGATAGCCAATTACACATCGAAAGGACTTTTGCAATAACAGGATGGAAGTATAGTGTGTTTTTACACAGTAACTTTTGTTGGAGATTCAAAACGATGAAATAATTGTAGCATAAGTATTATGAAGCTATAATTTAAATTAAAAATTAGTAATAAATTAAAATTTGATTTTATACACAGTTAAAATTTAATTTTTTTAATTATAGTAGAATATTTTTTATTACATTTCACTTTAAAGCAATAACTTAAAATAGTAATTGGTAGTGTGGGTATTCAATCTTGGATTTGCATAAAACTCAATATAATTTTGTACTACGTTTTGAATTCTAATTAAAATGCATTCATAGTATTATATTTCATTTACAAATGTATTCCTGAGCCTAATATCTTTAAAAAAGTTTTCCTTTACTTTGTATTTTTAAAAATTAAAAATAAAGTAGCCGACTTCAATTTTCTAAGGTAAAAAGGACAAGTTAGATGACTAATAGTTTGGCAGTCTATATTAGTTTGATTTTCAAAATTGTCACAAATGTTGGCAATCCAAACGGGCATTCAAAACTCGATGTCAACAGTTTTTTTCAAAGCATTCAAGTGATATTTGATTGAGCAAGTATCAATGACACATCATCCGTACATGGTTGGGTTGGCCCAAACTTATGAAAACCCGATTCATTATGTAATCTGCTGAAGGAGAAGGGGTTGAAATTTGTTAGGAAATCAATTTTTGAAAAGTCAATTTCAAGGTGACCGGTAGACTTACATAAACCATGCATAGTTGGGCTGATTAAGCCCCACAATAATTGACGTTTCAAAATTGGTTATACTTTTATTGCAACTTTTGGAAAGTTGGTAGTGCTTTAGCACAATTCAGTATATATTTATCCAATTGTCGTGTAATAATATTTTTTTTTAAAATAAAAAAACAATATTTATATTAAAAAAAAACTCAATTTTCTCCTAGAGATTTGACAAGCCCTCCAATTAACTTACACGAACATCACACAAACTGACATCCAACGCAGCAAATGTACACCTCCTTGACCATAGCAATAACACACCCAATTCACAATAACACAGATTTTTAAATAGACCCTTATACCTACACCACCCAATGAACTCATTTGTTTCCTTATGACCAATTCCGCACACTTCCTCCTTTTTTTAACTCCACCAAACATCTATTCTCCACCACAATGCTGTTTTTGATCCTTTTCTTTTTTTTTTTTGAAAATTATCTTTTTATAAAGTTTCTTCAAAATTAATAAAATATGGTGGCAACCCATTGTCTTCTGTTTTTAAGACGGTCACCCAATGTTTTATTTTTTTTTTAATTTTTTTAATTTTTAGAAAAAGAGGGCGTCACCTCCTATCTTTATTAGCTAACTCCTCAATTATGGTGGAGGAATACCGTAATTCCAATCTTGAGACTTGGAGAAAACAAAATCAAATCCTAAGAATCTAAATCTAAATTAACCAACTTATTCAAAACCAATAAATCAATGACCAACAATTAAATAAATAAATAAGAACTAAATAACTATAAGTGGAAAACAAACAAAACTCCGAAATATCTTGAGGGATAAACCAACCACTCCAACCTTCACAAACACCAGCACAAAGTATCACGAGTGCAAGGAAAGAAATCCCAACAAATCCAATCGAATCATTCTCTTGACTTGTTGTGGAAGCTCATCTTGACAACTATATGATCGAGATATACTATATTCACCCTACTTGGAAAGAAAATCCGCAATTTGATTCGCCTCCCTATAAACATGTTCTACTTTGTAATGAATGTCTCTCAATGCCAACACAAGCTTTTCCCATAATTGCCATAAGTTTCAAGCCGAACACTTCCCAGAATTAATCCACTGAACTAACAAAGCAGAGTCACAAGCAATCTCCACTTGATCAAATATGAGATCTTTGCACAGATTAATCCCTATAATAATCGCTTTCAATTCAGCCATATTATTGGTTCCTTAACCCAATAATGAGGAAAAAGTTGCTTTAAATAATTCTCTTTCATCTCTTATCACGCTTCCACCACCACAATTACCTGGGTTACCTCTATAGCTTCCATCCACATTCAACTTAACCCCAACCTATCTCAGGTTTGCACCATCTGACTACACGAGGAAGACGAACCCTCACATTTTTAACTTGAATATCCAAAGCACGAAGGACTGCAATATCCATGCAAGAAGCAGGTGCACATTTAGTTAACTTGTCTGAAATGGATCTCAACCAATATTTAATATCAAGCCACATAGTTCTCACCAAATCATGAATTGATTCCATCCCAACTCTACATCTACGAGTCCAAAGTCTCCAAATGATGAAATTAGGTATGAGACCTACCAAAATGCCTAACTGTGAAGCCCATCATGCACAACTAAACCAGAAATTAACTCTGACTTTCCTTGTATTCGTTGTCATACAACTAACACCCAATGCCACTCCTGCTTGTTTCCATACTTCCTAAGCAAAAGATCCCGTGCAAAACACATGGTCTAGAGATTCAATCTTGGCATTTGAACACCCAATGCTTGGTATGCATAAATGGAATGGAATAAAATAAAATATTATATGACAAAAACGTAATATTATAAGGTTAATTTTATTTCATTTCATTCCATTCTTGTGTACCAAACAAGTTTTTAAAGAAAGTGTCATCCCCATATTGTATTCACATCATAGCTCTAAAATACAATATTAGGGAATTTGTTTCTTATTTGTTGGAAAAAGTCTTTCCTTGCTTTTTCATGTTTCTCCTTTAAATCATTTGAGGATAAAAGTGTATTGTGTGTCAACATATAAATATATTTTATTGAATATGTAAGTCACAATGTGCGGACCTTCAGGAAGGGTCCCCTTGCTTATCCTAAGGGCAGGGAGTCTATAATCTTTACAGTTATACAAGAGGAATGTAACAACCCTAGATTTTTACCAATTATATATATTCTGCAACAATATGACATTACTCTGATACCCATAATACTATTCACTATAACATCTTGGACCCAAAGTGGTACTTAGGATACCTATTTATAAAACATACCATCTATGCAGCGGAAAACGTAAAAATACTTTAACCTTATTTACAATACCAGAATTTTAGTATTTCTCAAAATATACATATACATCTCCTAAAAGAAACACAATTTCCTAGGGCATACCCAAAAATACAACTCCCAACTCAAAACTTTACCCTGCAGTTAGGGCAGTACTAAAGTCCCCTCTATCTCGGAGCTCACTCCACACGTTGGTCTAGATTTCCTGAAATATTTGAATTTCTGGGGTGAGACACTTCTCAGTAAGACGAAATATGTTATTACTAGTGTGTGACAAATGAGTTTGCATGAATAATACATTTACTAATCAAGCTGTAACTGAGATAACATTTTAGGGTAAGGCATGTCATAACTCACACCTATGTCACTTAAAATACAAGTGTTTTTGAACTTTCTATTTAATCATACTTTTAGCTATAATAGATAAATCTTGATTTCTGTAAATCTACATACATATATAACTGTGAAAACTTTCCTGGATGGATAACTGTATGCATGAATTGACCCCGCATGCTTGGGTTGTGTGGCCCATGGGTTGGACTTAACTTTGGCTGGCCTACTAGACTAAGTCAAATTGTAAATCAATATAGTACGATTGGCCCCCTCAACCTGGTCCTGACTGCCAAGGAGCTCTTCGTCTCTCCTCTGGGTACAATCGACTGCCATTCCACACTCTATCTGAGAAGTGTGGTTGCACTATCTATAATATATTAGCTACGGTACCATGCTCTATAATCTATTATGGTCCATCAGGGATATGATACTATATAATACTATGTTTGTATATTATTGTTTTACTATGATTCTATATAATTGAAATAACCATGATTCTACATAAACTGAAATATCATGATTCTATAATATCTGTAATACCATAATTTTGTAATATCTATATTTCATGGTTTTGTATTATCTGTATTTCATGGTTTTGTAAAAATTGTATAATCATGGTAATATAAAAGTTGTGCAAAACTCTGTACTAAATTGATAATTTTCATGCCACACAATTAAATAAAACTCATGCACTATAATCGGTATTTTTTTATGTCTAAGAATAGTATATAATCTATAGATTTTTTTTTTTTTTTTCTGAAATATAGATTTCTAAATTTTCCTGAAAATACATAATTTCATACTCACAATGTGATACTTTTAAATTATCGAAAAAACATATTCTGAAAGCACATAACAATATCTATATTATATTTTACTGGTAAAAATTTTTAAAATAACTGACATAACATATTTCCCTTACTTGATTATTGAGAGCTTTGTTAAAAAGCTCCATACTCACTCTTGCGGCGTTCAGAACTCAAAAACCCTAAAAGCATGTATTTTCCTAGAATAATATCACATTAACATTTTCCTGGACCCACATATTCTATTTTATCAATGAAATTCCAAATAATTAAATATTTATCACCCTTACCTCATTCCCTGAGGAAAAGCCCGTAGGAACCCTAAACCCATGCCTGCGGCGTTCACATCAAAACCGTGTATTCCATAAATCCCAATTTATCAATTCAACCTCAGAATTATGTTCATATTCATATTCCTAGACTTATACAACCATTAAACTAGTTAAACCACCAATTAACATCCTAAACAACTTCCTTACCACAATTTTGGGGTAGTGCCTGGGATCCTCCAAATATAATTTTGCTCCAGTCAAATTGACAAGGATCGCCTCGATGCCTTAGATATGGAGTCTGATCGTCGAAGGGGCGAGTTTAGAGTGAGAAAATGAGGAGAGAGAGAGAGAGAGAGAGAGAGAGAGAGAGAGAGAGAGAGAGAGAGAGAGAGAGAGAGAGAGAGAGAGGGTGAGGGTTTTAAAATTTTTGCAAAGAAAAATGACCATACAGCCTTATATAGTATTCTATCCCTAGAAAAAACCATCAACGGTTTCCTTGGGCTCTCAAAAAACCGTTGATGATTTGGTATTTAACCAAACTTGTTTTCACTGTTTTACCCTTAATCCGACTGCAGTAGAAGTATAACCATCGACGACTTTCTTGGGCTCTCCCAAAACCGTCAATAGTTTGGTCCTCTCCAAACCATTTTCCTCTTTTTCTTTATTTCCTTATTCTTATTATTTTTCGGGTCACTACATTCTCCCCTCCGTATAAAAAATTTGTCCTTGAAATTTGCTATTTATTACATCTCCAACCTTAGAGAAAAACATTGCAATTTTATTAATTACCCTCACTTATAACGGAAGAATACCGTGATTACAAGGAAGAGTTTTGGGAGATTACAATCATTTAAAGAAAAAATAAAACTCTCCTAAAACCATTTATAACCTAAAAAAAAAATCACTAAATATCCTACCATATACTATACAAGTCAAAAATATATACACTGTTATTTTTTCTACTCTTAATATCTCATCTTTGATCTCCATTGAACAGGTGTGGATATCTCTGACGCATCTGTTCTTCTAATTCCCATGAAGCCTCCTTGACTGCATGATTGTGCCATAATACTTTTACCAGTGGAATCCTATTTGTGCGTAACTTTTATTCCTTTCGACCTAGAATTTGCATAGGCATTTTTTCATAAGATAAGGCATCACTAAGCTCCAGTGCTTAATATCTAATCACATGGGAGGGATTTGGAACGTATTTCCTCAACATGGATACATGGAATACGTCATGAATTCTGGATAGAACTGGTGACAAGGCTAACTTGTAGGCAACTAGACCCACTCTCTTAAGTATCTTGAATGGTCCAATGTACCTACGGATCAGCTTACCCTTCCTCCCAAACCTCATCACCCCTTTCATCCATACCACTTTCAAAAATACATGATCTCCTGCCTCAAATTCCAACTCTAGCCGACAAGTATCTGCATAACTTTTCTATCGACTCTGAGTTGTTTGAATTCTATCTTTGATGAGTTTGATTTTCTTTATAATTTTCTGAACCATCTCTAGCCCCAAAACCTGTCTCTCACCAGTTTCATCCCAATATAACAGGGATTGGAACCTCCTACCATATAACGACTCATATGGTGCCATCCCAATGCTGGTTTGGTAGCTGCTATTATAAGAAAATTCGACAAATGGCATGTACTGGATCGACCTACCACCAAAATTTAATACACAGGCTCGCAACATATCCTTCAGTTTCTGAATTGTCCTATCAGTTTATCCATCATTCTGAGGATGAAAGGCTGTACTGAATGTCAGATGTGTACCTATGGCTCTTTGCAAACTTTTCCAAAACTGCGATGTGAACCATGGGTCTCGGTCAGAGACGATGGACACAGGCACTCCATGTAGTCTCACTATCTCCTTTATATATATATATATCTCTGCCAACCTACTCATGGAGTAGCCAACTCTGATGTGAAGAAAATGGGCAGTTTTTGAAACTCGGTCTACGGCTACCCAGATAGCATCCTGACCATGAAGTGCTGGCAGCAACCGTGTAATGAAATCCATAGAAATATGTTTCCACTTCCACTCAGGAATGTGGAGTGGCTGCAATTGTCCCGCCAGTCTCTAGTGCTCAGGTTTTATCTGTTAGCACGTTAAATACTGTTCTACGTACTCAACTATCTCTTTCTTCATATTGCTCCACTAAAAGAATTCTCGAAGATTCCTGTACATTTTAGTGCTTCTGGGGTGCATTGTATACAAGGATTGATGTGCTTCCTCCAAGATGGTTCTTTTAATGTCAGTATCTGCAAGTACGCATAGTCTGGTACCAAACCTTAGAGCACCATCATCTGAAATAGTAAAATTAGCTCCCTGTCCACTCTATACTTTATCTCTAATCTTTACTAATTCTATATCTTGCATTTTAGCAATCTTAATTTTCTCTAGCAAAGTTGGCTGAAGTACCAGACTCGCAACAAATGCCTGGTGATCTCCCTTTACCAGCTCTATCCCAAGCCTTTCCAAATCCATTCTAATATGATGCCACATCACCACTACTGACATAGAGGCATTCCCTAATTTCCGACTCAAGATGTCAACTACCACATTTGGTTTCCTTGGGTGGTAACTGATAGTATAGTCGTAATCTTTAATTAACTCAAACCATATCCTCTGCCTCATATTCAACTCTTTCTATGTGAATAAATATTTCAAGCTCTTATGATCTGTAAAGATCTCACATTTCCCACTATACATATAATGCCTCCAGATCTTTAAAGCGTACACCACTGCAGCCAACTCTAAATCATGCGTCGGGTAGTTCTTTTCATATTTATTGAGTTGTTAAGAAGCATATGCCACAACTTTTCCTTGTTACATCAATACACACCCAAGTTCTCTCAGAGACGTGTCACTGTAGATCACATATGATAACTATGCTAATTGAATAGTTCATTTCTATCATGCAGCTAGTATAATCATCCTTATAGACCACAAATGCATCAGAAAAATAAATATTACGGCATACTGTAGTGCTCATAAGCCGAGAACAATCCATATCTATTTATATATCTTTAGGAGTCATATATGATGTTCAAGGTTTTTAGAAGAGCCTTAATACTTCAAAAAGCTAAACACGTGTGGTGCATATGAGTCCTTTAAATTAATGTTTTTTCTAAGGATGGAGCTCAACTCCCTTGTATGTATTCATGCAAATCATGTGCAATGATAATTTAAGGATGAAGTTTAGTATCCATTTGTCATTCACTCATCCTTTCAAAAATTTCATGCAACAAAGCTTTAGATATTTAGCACATAGTTTGTGGACTTTTAATCAAGTATGATATTTGAGTTTCACACGACATGATTAATCAATTTGGTCCTAAAAGAAGTTCAGAAGATAAAAATTTAGACCAAATTGAGTCCATCAATTAGATTTTCCTAAAACAGATGATATGTATATAATATAGAGCATTTAGGAAGGATATATTCTAACAAAATTTTGGCAGCACACCGTTTGTAAATAGATCATTTTTCCATTTAGTAGCATGCACAAAACCCTGGTTGTTACAACAACATTATAAATTTGCATCAATTGTGCAGATGGTGTTCAATCCAAGCATGGAACAACCTATAATCCACTACCAGCATGCAATACACATGATTCTGCACCAACCATGTAGATGGCATTTCAGTTTAAATAACATGCAAGTAATCTAATCATTTAGTACATTATGGATAGTAAGCTGCAATACTGTCCTCATAAAGGCATATGTATACAAACATCATGAGATCATGAGAGCATTTAATTTATATAGCCATGAAAGAGAAATGCTCCCCCTCAATTATGCACTCTACCATCTCATTCCTTATTCATCTTTTCATTCTTCAAATTCTTAGCCAAGTGCCCTAAATTTTTAGTAATTTAAACTTGGCTTTGAATGCCTATGCTTAAAGGACCAAAAAGTCACAAACAATATTTCTTCAAGGTCATACTAGCGTGTCCTAACCTTCTATGCCACAGCCAGCTAGCTTCATATATGACTGTTAAGCATGTGACTTCATGAGATATTAGATTTTTAAAGTTTATGCAATATACATTATCAACCCTATTTGTAGTGAATAGGATATCATGGTTTTCTCGATTTTCAACTACACACTTGTCTTGTTTATAGATTACATCAAAGCCTTTATCACTCAATTGACTAATGTTAAGTAGATTATGTTTTAACCCATCTACCAATAAAACATCATCAATAGTTAAGGAGGGTTCTTTACCTATTTTTCCGATACCGATAATTCTACCTTTAGCATTGTCTTCGATGGTGACATGTTCATCATCTTTTAGCATTAATGTGGTAAATTTTGATTTGTTTCCGGTCATGTGTCTTGAACACCCGCTGTCTAAGTACCATTTGTCTTTTGATGGAGTGATCCTAAAACACACCTGCAAGAAGGGTTCAAGGTGTTACTTTTGGTACCTAAGCCTTCTTAGGTCTTTTTAATTCAGTTTTAGCTTCAGTTTTAACTCTCCATACTTTCTTAATTTTAACATTTTTTCTTTTAAATGGACATTCAAACTTTATATGTCCTTTTTTCTTACATAAGAAACAAGAGGTATGTTCATATGCATTTGTTGAAGATGTGCTAGCAAAGTGTTTTGATGCCTTTACAAAATATCCCAAGTAGAGGTTCTTTTTATTTTTATTTTCAACTCCATTGAATCCAATTCCTTCTTTATCTAAGGAGATCCTTTGTGATCCAACTAGTTTATCAAAATTTTCTTTTCCTCTAGTGAAGTTGTAGTTGATTTTGTCTTTTTCTTCAATTTTCCTTTTAATATCACATATTTATGTCATCAATTACTTGAAGCTTTAATAAGTCTTGAGACATCTTGTTTATTTTACTCATAAGTTCATCAATGAGTAAGTCTTTTTCTTTTTCAGGTGATATTGAAGTCTCTAGTTGACTTTTTAGCTTTTCATTTTCTGATTCACTCGAGCTTGATCATCCCATGTGGTAGCTTTCATCGCCTTTTTTTCTTCTCCTTGGAGTCTTTCTTAAGCTGTGGACAATCATGTTTAATGTGTCCAACTTTCTTGCAATTATAGCATGTAGGAGGTTCATTCTTAGTTTCCTTTTTGCTAGTTTCTCCTTTATCAAATTTTGAGCCTCTGAATTTTTTCGTAAATTTCTTATTCTTTTTAAAGAACTTTCCAAGTCTTCTCATGATTAAGGCTACATCATCGTCATCTAGTTCGTTATCTTCTTCTTCACTAGAACTTTATTTTCCAACCTTAAGGGTTATTGATTTCTTGTTTTTGTTACCTTCAGAATTTCTTTCATTGATTGCCATCTCATATGTGAATAGTGATCCTATTAATTCATCTAGGGAGGTATTTTTAAAATTTCTTCCTTCTGTTATTGTAGTGGCTTTAGGTTCCCAAATTGGTGGAAGTCCTCTAAGGATTTTTTTTTAATCATCTCATATATAGTATAGTTTTTCCCCTAATGCATTTAGAGAGTTTATAATATGGGTGAACCTAGTTTACATACTAGTGATGGTTTCATCAGGGTTCATCCTAAATGCCTCATACTCGCTAGTGAGCATGTCAATTCTACTATCTCTTACATCAACCATTCCTTCATAGGTTATTTCAAGCTCATCCCAAATTTCTTTAGCTGATTTACATCCTATAATCCTATTGAACTCATTTACATTTAAGCATAATATAGTGTATTCATTGCACTAGAGTTTATTTGCAACAACTTTAGATCATTGTTAGTCATCTCTTTTTCTTCCTTTGGTATTTCTTTGTTGTCTATGTTTTTAGTAGGGATGAGGTCACCATGTGTGACTACTTTCCAAGCTTTCCAATCCATGGTTTGCAAATAGATTCTCATTCGCTGTTTCCAGAAGGTGTAATTTACACCACAAAAGATAGGTGGTCTAGAAGAGGATTGGCCCTCGGTAAAAGGAGATACACCTAGGTGTGCCATAGGAATCTTTACATTGCTTCTAGATTAAGATTAACTACAACTTTGCTCTGATACCAACTGAGAAGTAAAGTGTACTCCTAAGAGGCAGGTAAATTGGATTTTAAAATTTTCTTTGTAAACTCTTTAGTTAAGTATAACCCTTTTTAATTTTCATTTCAGTTATACAATCCTTTTTCAATTTACCAACCAACAATCCAATGTAAAGATTATATTATGAATTCAACTTACTTTAACAAATAATAATTCAAATAAGATTTTCTTTTCAGAACATATCAAAGGTAAAATTTCATAAGATTGATCTCAACTGTGTTTCCAAAAACTCAGTATTTATAATTTTTTAAATCACATAATCAATTAGTTTCTTGATTTTTGTATTGGTCAAAATCAGTATTTTAGAGAGCTACAATATTCAGTAGTTCAATATTCAAGTGTAATTTGATCAACCAATTAATATAGTTCCTTTGATCAAAGTTTTAGCAATTCCCAATAGCCAATTAGTTCTCAGTAATCAATTTAAACATATACGCAATTTATATACTTGCTGTAAATTAAAAAGATTAGGGAAGAAGTGCTATAGACATGAGTTTTTACAACGTTCGGCCAGTAGACTACGTCCTTGCCCCAAGCAACCGCTGTGAGGATTTTCCTTTCCAACTTTTTACCAGGAAAAGTTACAACCTCTCTTCTTATCAGGTGGAGACTCCTCTCTAACAAGAATACCCCTTTTTTCTAGGCAACGATCCAATCAACCTTGAATCGTCAAGAAAACAAGTAACAAGAACACTTTGGGTTATATAAGAGAAACTCTCAGTTAGAGCAGATTTGTACAAGTGAAAATCAATATACTTTAGCAATTAATCAATATAAATGAGTGAAGCCTAAGTAAATATCATTGGGTTTTTTATTTGATTATAAAATCTTAGTAGAAATGATTAGAAGCCATGAGTTGTATTGGCACAAGCACAACAAGAACTTCATAAAATACTTCAACAATAAAGCTTTGAGTTTGGAAGATGTGTATGCTTGATTGTTGTGATTGTTATCTTTGATTTGTGAAATTAACATGCATTTATAGAGTAATAAAGCATGTATTTGTGTTCCCCAAGTTACTTGTAGTGTTTCCCAAGTTTTCTCCAAATTTGGAGTCCAAAAAATCAAATTTGGAAACTTTCCCTTGTTGTTTAAAAAATTTAAATTACGAAGGTCAGTCAACCATGACGTGAGGGTTAGTCACCTAAGCCTTTATAGTTCAGCGAATTTTTAAAACACAGTACTAAGTCAGTTGCCTAAGCCTAAGTGGTCAATCACCTATCTCGGTTTTGTTGGCTTAACTTTATCAGCATAAAAATGTTAGTCGCCAGAGCTTACAACTTTTATGTATTTTCAAAAACTTTGATTTCAACACTTTAACCTTTGATCTTGGAAAACTTAAATGAGACTTTTAGAAAGTATTTTCCATGGTTTTTAAAACAGGTCTCTAATTCAAATATAGGTCTTAAGAGCTTCAAACAATTATATTGAAATCGTGAAGTACTTACATGAGACTTCTTACAAACTATAACTTTCTAAGCACTAAATGTAAGAACCCAAACCGTGATATATGGGTTTAAATAAATAAGAGAGGGGCATATTGGAAATTTGGCAGATTTCATTGACGAAGCCTGGATTTGTCGACGAAGTTCAGAGGCTCGTCGACAAGGGGAAGCTGAGAGATTTCGGGAAACCGGTGATATCAGGATTCGTCGACGAATTCACTATCTCGTCGATGAGCTGTCTATATAACCTCATCGACGAGGACACCATTTCATCGATGAGGACGCCCGAGTCAAGGGGCTATAAATAGAAGTTCTCTTTACTTCTCAGCTAAGAAAACTAAAAATCTTCTCTCTCTCTCTCTCTCTCTAGAACTCATTCTACTCTTCATCTCTCTAGATTTCTTCACCGTTCGTCTCGAGGATCATGAATCCAAAGTTACCACGAGGATCATGGAAGGATTCTCTACAAAACCTATGAATTGAAATCCTGTTTCGAAAATTTTTGGGTTTTGGATTAAAATTGAGGTAAGGCTCGATTTTCTTTTCTAATCTTGTAGTTGGATGGAGGACGGAGTTGTGAGTATCTTCTGTACTGTGATTTGTAGGTTTTGGAACTCGGATTGCTGTTTAGGGGCCTTAGAGTTCGGGAATTTCTATTCGAGGAAAAGGTAAGGGGAATTGTGTTTATATCGGTTATTTTTGAAATCGGACTAGGTAGAACTGTGGTTCACGATCCTGTGTGTATTTTGGCTACTCATTGGGGGGGAGGGGGAGATTTAACAGGGAAAACTATGGGTTTTTCATGATTACAGTTTTGAGAAAAAGGGGGACGACAGGCTGCATCCTTGGTTTTGTTGAAAACCAAATGTATATGCTGATTTATATTGTGTTATAGGGATGGTCGTGCCTTGACTTGTTTAAACTATACATGTTTGGAAAACCATGATTTTAGATTACCAAATGGGTGTGGTTTGTTTGGTTATATGAGTATGCATGTGTGCATGATTGGTTGAAATGCTAGTAGGAATGTGGTTCCGAATTGTTCTAGGTACTGAGAGTGTCTAGCTCTATATTCGAGGGCGTATGAAATCGCTGACCATAAATTGGTAGAGTGTCCAACTCTATATCCGAGGGCGTGAGCCTATTTTGGCAGATCAGGTCGAAGGGTATGGATCGACCGGTTTAGCGCCGGTATGATGCCATGGGAGTCGGAGACTAGCCATGTGCCGGTGGCGCCGTGTTATGTGGGTTGGCTACGGGCCAAAGTCATATGTTGCGGGCTGACTTTGGGCTGATGGGTGTGACGACACCGGGATTGCTGATCATGTGTGTGTGCATGTATACACTGTTGTGAAATTAGTACTAGAACTGCATTTAACTGTGTGTATGTTGCATCATGGTAACACTCAAATGCCACACACCGATATAACTTGTATTCTTCCGTACTGAGAGGTGTGTCACCCCTACTGTGCATACATTTTTACAGGTCCTTCGAGTAGCCGGAACTAGCGTCCTTGGGTCAGGAGCGTAGTAGCCGGTGTACTGCAGGTAGCGCTTGAGTAAGTGCTAGGGCTTGTATTTTGTGGGTTGCCACTTTGAGATGTGTTGGGCACCCAGTTGTATTTTGTTTGATGAAACCTTGATTCTGTCCTTGTATAGACTCTGGTATGGTACTGTATGTATATAATATGACTTTTTTTCAACTACTTATATTTTGTTATGTTTGGATGTGTATAGGGTGCCTGGGAACCCCATAGGGTCGAAACCTTATCTATTGTCCTGTATCTTTGGATGTTTTATATGATATAGGGACTGTTTGGTTTACATTTTCACCCTTGGGTTCTAATTTTGGGTTTGGGGCATGACAACTTGGTATTAGAGCTAACTAGGTTGTTAGGTCTTGTAGACTTGGATAGGTTTAGCTGTAGTACATACCAGAGTATAGGATGTTGGATATGGGTAGAGTTGGTTGAGGGTTGTTCCATTGCTAGACTGAGACTTGTTGACGGTATTTCGTGTTTTTCTTGGAATGACGATTTCAGTAAAAGCAGGGCAGACCATTGATGACTTTTATGTCGGTGTGATAGGACAGACCTGGACCTGGCAGGGAGTAGTTAACATCATTAGTTGTAGAACATTGTGTTAACTGTATGTGTTGTAGGGATACTAATAGATTCTTATTGTGTTTCAAAATGGAGCCCAAGGATAATGACCTTGGAAGTGGCTTCGCGGAGATTGCGAGTGACAAGTCTCCTTCTATGCCTCGAGGTTTGACGAGGCAAGTGTTACGGGAGATCGAGCAGAGTGTGAGGAGATGCGAGTGCTCTCCTATTGTCGCGGGGTGCACCATTGAGAGGTTCACACACATGCATCCTCTGATGTTTGCTGGGGGACTTGACCCGATGATAGTAGAGGATTGGGTGGAGAATACTAAGAGGATCTTGGAGGTCTTGCATTGCACTGATAGGCAGCAATTCCTTTATGCTGCCTTCCAGCTATTTAGGGAGGCAGGTTGATGGTGAACTGTGGTGAGTCTGCTCGAGAAGCAGAGAGCTGGTTCTGAGGAGATGTCATGGAGCCGTTTCAAGGAGGTGTTCTTTGAAAGATATTTCCCGGCTTCAGTATGTGATGCGAAGGAGGATGAGTTTTCTGCTCTGACTCAGGGGAGTATAACGGTGTAGGGGTATGCGGCTCGATATATAGAGCTATCTCGATTTGCGCTGTGTTTGATCTCGAGCTAGTATGAGAAGACTTAGAGATTTGAGAAGGGCCCGAGGAAGGATATCCGCAGACTAGTGGGTATGCTTCAGATCCGCGAGTTCTCGGTGTTGGTGGATAAAGCCACGGTGATTGAGACTAGTATCCAAGAGGATGAGGTGGATCAAGAATCGAGGAAGAGGGCATTACCTTCTGGTTCTCAGTTTGGATCTCGTCAGGGATCGTCGAAGAAGAGGAGCAAAGGCTCGGATTATCGTCAGAATACCGAGTGCCAGGATTCTCAGGGGAGCCAGACTAGTGGACTTTGTACCAGATGCCACAAATGGCATGAAGGTGAGTGCCGGTCATTTGGGTGTAGCTGTTACAATTGTGGCCAGCCAGGTCACATGTTTCGTGTTTGTCGTGCACAGAAGTGAGACGTGCCTGCATCTAGTGTGAATCGAGGGAGCAACCAGATACCTCGGGGAACCGTTCAAACAAATACAGCTCTGGCCAGAGTATACTCTCGTACTTCAGCAGATGCTGAGCATGCAGGGAACGTAGTGACAGGTACCTTATTATTGCTTTCAAATAAGGCTTCTATTTTATTTAATTCAGGTGCAAACCATTTTTTTATATCTGTGAATTTTGTTGGACAGTGTGGGGTTGAGACCTAAGTCATGAACGAGGTGTTATTTGTTACTACACCATCTAGGAGTGTATCTTTTATGGGAAGATGTTGGTTGATTGCCCAATAGTAATTCAGGGGAAGCTGCTACTAGTGAATCTTGTTGTATACGACATGTCAGGGTTTGATGTTATTCTGGGGATGGATTGGTTGTTCTCCAGTTATGCTGTGATTGACTGTCATAGGAAGATGGTAGTTTTCGGACCTCCTAGGGAGCAGGGGTACGAATTCGTGGGATCAAGTGTGCGTCCAGCGCCACAGATTCTGTTGGCACTACAAGCGAGGAGGTTACTCTTGGACGGGTGTCAGGGGTACCTAGCTTGTGTGGAGGAACCACCATGGGATGAGTTGAGACTCAAGGATATTCGGGTAGTCAGTGAGTTCCCAGATGTGTTTCCAGATAATTTACCCGGTTTACCTCCGGATCGTGAGGTGGAGTTTGCTATAGAGTTGCTACCTTACAAGGCGCCGATCTCTAAAGCTCCATACCGGATGACTCCAGCAGAACTTTGGGAATTGAAGGAGCAGTTGCAGGAATTACTGGACAGGGGTTTCATTCGACCTAGTGTTTCGCCCTAAGGAGCTCTAGTATTGTTTGTGAAGAAGAAGGACAGGTCGATGCAGATGTGTATTAATTACCGTGAGATTAACAAGGTAACTGTGAAGAATCGCTATCCTTTACCTCGTATAGATAATCTCTTTGACCAGTTGCAGGGGAAGCGGGTCTTTTCGAAGATCGACTTGCGGTGAGGATATCATTAGGTGAGGATCATATCTGAGGATGTGGCGAAGACTGTTTTCCGAACCAGTTACAGCCACTACGAGTTCTTGGTCATGCCATTTGGGTTGATGAATGTTTTGGCGTTGTTCATGGATCTAATGAATAAGGTTTTCCATGAGTACGTGGATTGAATCATGGTGGTATTTATTGACAATATTTTGGTATACTCTAAGAGTTTGGAAGAGCATGATAACCATCTGAGGTTAGTGCTACAGACTCTATGGGAGAAGAAGCTGTATGCTAAACTGAAGAAGTGTGAATTCTGGTTGAGTCAGATTGCATTCTTAGGCCATGTGGTGACTAGTGATGGTATATTAGTTGATCCTAGCAAGATTTAAGTTGTGGTTGACTAGGTGAGGTCGAAGAATGTGTAGGAGGTTTCGGGTTTTCTAGTACTGGCGAGTTATTATCGTCGGCTTGTGGAGGGGTTCTTTAAACTGTCTGGGCCTCTGACTCAATTGACCAGGAAGGGAGTGCAGTTTGACTCGACCAGTGATTGCGAACAGTGCTTTCAGGAGTTGAAGCACCGGCTGGTTACTGCTTCAATTTTGACCATTCCTTCGAGGGATGGTGGGTTTGTGATTTATAGCGACGCGTCCCTGAAGGGTTTGGGATGTGTGCTTATGCAATAGGGTAAGGTAGTAGCTTATGCTTTTCGGCAACTTAAGGAGTATGAGAAGAATTACCCTATGCATGATTTAGAATTGGCTGTTGTTGTATATGCACTGAAGATCTAGCGACACTATCTGTATAGGGTGCAGTGTGAGATCTTCACTAACCATAAGAGCCTCAGGTGTTTCTTCACGTAAAAGGAGTTGAATATAAGGTAGAGACGGTGAGTTGAGTTGATCAAGGACTATGATTGCATGATCAGTTATCACCAGGGGAAAGCTAATGTGGTAGCTGACGCGTCGAGTCAGAAGTCAGAGCATGTAGAAGTATCTGCAATCGTAGCTTAGCATCACGTTAGATGGGATCTGGAAAGCCTTGGCATGGAGTTGGTGTCTGGTGATCATCAAGCTTTCATTGCTAGTTTGGTGGTCCAGCCAACTTTGTTTGAGCGTATTAAGGCTGCACAGGCTAGTAATGCAGAGTTGGCAGAGGTTATGGAAAAGGTACAGCAGGTACTGGCTACATAGTTTAACATCTCTGAGGGAGGTGTGCTGAGGTTTGTGATCGGGTTATGTGTTTCGGACGACAAAGAGATTAGAAAGACAATTTTGGAGGAAGTGCATCATCTTTGTATACGGTACATCTTGGTAGTACAAAGATGTATCGTGACTTGTGCGAGACCTTCTGGTGGCTTGGTATGAAGAGGGATATTGACCAGTACATGGAGCAGTGTCTAACGTGTTAGCAGGTGAAAGCTGAACATCAGAGGCCGGCAGGGCCGTTGCAGTTTTTCCTATTCTGGTGTGGAAATGTTAGCATATTTCCATGGACTTTGTGACCGGATTGCCACCAGCACTTCACTGGCAGAATGCTATTTGGGTGATCGTAGATAGGTTGACGAAATCTACTCATTTCATACTGATCAAGGTTGGCTATGCTTTAAGTAAGCTAGTAGAGTTGTACGAGCATGAGATTGTGAGAATGCACGGGGTACCGGTATCCATTGTGTCAGATCGTGATCCGAGGTTTACTTCTCGATTCTGGATGAGCTTGTGGGAGGCACTAGGGACGAAGCTTACTTTCAGTACAACGTTCCACACCTAGACTGATGGACAGTCGGAGAGGACGATACATATCTTGGAAGATATGTTGCGAGCTTGTGTGTTAGACTTTGGTGATAGCTGGATACAATTTATGCCACTAGTAGAGTTCGTTTATAATAAAAGCTTCCAGGCTAGTATCGGGATGGCATCGTTTGAGGTTTTGTATGGTCGAAGGTGTCGATCTCCTTTGTATTGGGATGAGGTTGGTGAACGTCAGGTGTTAGGACCTGAACTTGTGCAGCGGGCATCTGAGAAGGTGAGTTTGATCCGGGAGAGGATTAAATCGGCAGAAGAGTTACGCAGATGTTCGCTGCCATGATTTAGAGTTCAAGGTGGGGGTAAGGTATTTCTGCGTATCGCTCCAATGAAAGGGGTGATGAGATTTAGGAGGAAGGGCAAGCTGAGCCCGAGGTATATCGGACCATTCGATATTCTTGAGCGAGTGGGTCCGGTAGCTTACTGGATTGCACTACCCCCAATATTCTCGAGGGTCCACGATGTGTTTTACGTATCCATGTTGAGAAGGTACGTGCTAGACCCATCACATGTTATTAGTTATGATGAGTTGGAAATTGGGGATACTTTAGTGTATAAGGAGATACCTGTTCAGGTTTTGGACTGTAAAGTTTAGAAGTTTCGTACTAAAGAGATATCGTTAGTGAAGGTATTGTGGCGGAACCACGAGGTTGAGGAAGCTTCTTCGGAACTAGAAATGGAAATACGCCAGAAGTATCCACAGTTGTTTTGAGTACTTGTGATAGGTGGTTAGTCGTCAGGAGTGTGTGTATTGTGAACTCCTGAGACAGGTGTATACGTAACCACAGTATTCCTCCGCTGTAAGTGAGGGCATGCATGTATATGTATGATGGGGCTACGCTGTAGTAGTCGCCAGTTTTCTTTGGAGTTGCATGTAGGTGTTTAGTTGTATGTATGAGTTGTGAATGAGAGATGGCAAATTTCGAGGACGAAATTTTTTTAAGGAGGGAATATTGTAAGAACTCGAACCATGATATATGGGTTTAAATAAATAAGAAAGGGGCAAATTGGGAATTTGACAGATTTCGTCGATGAAGCCAGGATTCGTCAACGAAGTCTATGTAAGTCTCGTCGACGAAGTTCAGAGGCTCGTCGACGAGAAAAAGCTGAGAAATTTTGAGAAACCGGTGATATCAGGATTCGTTGACGAATCCACTATCTCGTCGACGAAGTTCAGAGGCTCGTCGACGAGAAAAAGCTGAGAAATTTTGAGAAACTGGTGATATCAGGATTCGTCGACGAATCCACTATCTCGTCGACGAGCTATTTATATGACCTCATCTACGAGGACACCATTTCGTCAACGAGGACGCTTGAGTCAAAGGGCTATAAATAGAAATTCTCTTTACTTCTCAGCTAAGAAAACTAAAAATCTTCTCTCTCTCTCTCTCTAGAACTCTCTCAACTTTTCATCTCTCTAAATTTCTTCACTGTTCATCACGAGAATCGTGAATCCGAAGTTATCACGAGGATTGTGGAAGGATTCTCTACAAAACCTATGGATCGGAATCCCATTTCGGAGATTTTTGGGTTTTGGCTTAATATCGAGGTAAGACTCGGTTTTATTCTGATCCGGTAGTTGGGTAGAGGAAAAAGTTGTGAGTATCTTCTGTACTATGATTTGTAGGTTTTGGAACTGGGTTCGCTGTTTAGGGGCCTTAGAGTTCAAAAATTTCTATTCGGAGAAAAGGTAAGGGGAATTGTGTTTATATCGGTTATTTTTGAAATCGAACTTGGTAGAATTTTGGTTCGCGATCCTGTGTGTGTTTTGGCTACTCATTTGGGGGGGATCTAATGAGGAAAATTATGAGTTTTTCATGATTATAACTTTGGGAAAAAGGGGGGCAACGGGCTGCATCCCTAGTTTTGTTGAAAACCAAATGTATATGCTAATTTATACCATGTTATAGGGATGGCCGTTCCTTGACTTGTTTAAACTGTATGTGTTTGGAAAACCATGATTTTAGATTAACAAATGGGTGTGGTTGTTTGGTTGTATGAGCATGCATGTGTGTGTGATTGGTTGAAATGCTAGTAGGAACGCGATTCCGAATTGTTCGAGGTACTGAGAGTGTCCGGGTCTATATTCGTGGGCATGAGCCTATTCCGGTAGATCAGGCCGAAGGGTGTGGATCCACTAGTTTAGCATTGGTACGATGCCATGGGAGTCGAGGACTAGCCATGTTCCGATGGCGCCGTATTACGCGGGTTGGCTGCGAGCCAATGCCGTATGTCGCGGGCCGGCTTCGGGCCGATGGGTGTGATGACACCAGGATTGTTGATCATGTGATTGTGTGCGTGTATGCACTGTTGTGAAATTAGTACTAGAACTGCATTCAATTGCGTGTATGTTGCATCATGGTAACACTCAAATGCATATGGCTAGGTTCCCAAATATTGGGTAGCAATCTCTTCATAAACCAAGACAGTTTACGCCTCACTTTCTAAGCTTGTTCAATTGACCCCTTGTCCAAAATCTTTGTCCACATCATTATGTATTTACTACAATAAGAATTTGAGAAAGGAAATTTTCTCATCATCTATGTAGAAATACATAAAGAGGGGCAATTGTTCACACCAAATTTTGTCCAGGTGTCAATTCACCAAGCATGCGAGGCACATTGCGACCAAAGGCCCAAGGTAGATCTCAGCAAGTCTTCTTCTTTTTACTTTCTTTTACCTTTTTTCTTTTGCATTTTTATTTTTTTTTTCCACTTTTCACTATCTCGAGTAGTTAAAAACAATTCGAAACGTTTAGGTGGGGTTTGATAACGATTTTGACCTTGGGCACGCAAATTAAGGCACAAATCTTGTCATTTCGAGCTCTTCGAGTATCTTTTTGCCAAATTTACTTGCACCTGATGATTTGAAGCAATTTGAAATGGTAAGAAAAGGTCCTACGGCGATTTTGACTTCAAGCACTTAAATCGACGTAAAACCTCTATCATTCCATACTTTTCTGGTCTCTTTTACCAAATCTGACTGCACAAGGTGATTCGAGGCAGTCTGAAATGGTAAGGAGAGGTCTAATAGTGATTTTGACTTTAAGCACATAAATCTAGGCAAAATCTCAGTCATTCCAAGATTTTCTGGTCTCTTTTAGCCAAATATGATTACACTGGATGGTTCAGAGCAGTCTAAAATGGTAAAAAGAGGCTTATCAATGATTTTGACTCTAGGTAAGCAAATTGAGGTGAAATCCCATCACTCCTGCCTTTTCTGGTCTTTTCCCACTAATTCAGACTGTGCCAGGTGAGTTAGAGTAGTCTGAAATGGCAAAATAGTGTCATTCAGTAATTTCACCATCTCGCACAAAAATCAAGATAGAAATCCCATCATTTTGAGCTTTTCAGCTCACTTTTTGCCAAATATGACTGCATTGGGTAATCCAAAGCACTTTGAAATGGTAAAAAGAGTCAATTTATAATTTTGGTCTTTTGCATAAAAATCGAGGCAAAATTCTAACTTTTCTGCAATTTTCTGACTTTTTTGAACACTCCTAGAATTTTTCGCCATTTTTTGTGGATCCCACGTGCTTTTTCTTTAATTTAATAATTTAAAAATTGCATTAAGTAATAGATTTTAATAATATTTAAATTTAAAAAAATGAAAATGAAAATAATTTTTTTTAAAAAAAAAGAAAAGGAAAATGATTTTTAATATATATATTATAAAATCATGTTGGCGCATATACACACATGCCTGCATGCGGGCTCTTATTTAACAAAACAATGTCGTTATAGGGGTAGTTTAAAAATAATAAAAAATAAAAAATAAAAAATAAAAAAGCAAAGAAAACGACGTTGTTTTGCATCATTTTCCCTTTCTTCTTCCTCTCTCTTTTCCCCTACGTGTGGCCGGTCGTATTCCGCCATTAACGTTGGTTGGGGGGCCTTTTCCTTTTCTCTCTCTCTCTCTCTCTTTCCCTTTTCTCTCTACTCCCTTCACATTCCCGTGTCGCCTATGACACCTCAGCCAGTTTTGCCTCCCATCTTCCTCACCTTTCCGCCTCCAGTGTAGCTCTATTAGCTATATTGTAGTTGCACTACCTCCCTCTTTAAAAAAAAAATAATAATCATTTTTTCCCTCTCTCTCTATCTCTCTCTTCTCCCCTATCTCTTTTCCCTCTCCTCTCTATAAAAGCCCTAAAGGAGGCTCAAGTGTAATGAGAGGTCTTTGAGGTTCTCTCTCTCTCTCTCTCTCTCTCTCTCTCTCTCTCTTTTTCTTCTTCTTCTTCTTCTTTCCATCCTACTTCTTATCCTGCTCCTGACCAACCCCCCTAACTGCAAGTAATTGCTCTCTCTCTCTCTCTCTTCTTCTTCTTCTTCTTTTTTCTCCTTCTTCTTCCTTCCTCTTTTTCTTCTTCTTTTATTTTTTCTTCTCTAGTTTTCTCCAACCCTCGTGCATGTGTCTTTGTGTTGTGTGTGTGTGTGTGCGCGCGCGCAAGTGTGTGCTATGTGTGTGTTGTGTGTATGCAAGTGTGTGCTTGGGTGTTTGTGTTGATCGATTTGTGGCAGTGTGTGAGTGTATGCATATGCATGCGATCATGTGCATGATGGTGCATGACATTATGTATACATGCATGCATGTATATATGACCTATGTTGATGTGTGTCACATGTATGTAGGTGAAGATGTGTTTGCATGTGCATGAGCATGTACATGGTGTGATATGCATGCATTGATGTGCATTCGTATGATGATGCATGATGAATGTCTATATGCATGTATGTGTGTATAAATTCATAAAGGTGAATGATGCATGCTTGGTGGGTTGATGCATATGCATGGTTTGCATGTTGACATGCATGGGTGCATGGATTTGGGCATGGATGTGTGTGTGTATACTTAGGATGTATATGAATATTATATATATACACACACATGGTTGTATTTACATTTATAAGTAAGCTTTTATATATATATGTATGTGTGCATGTACGTATATATTTGTATATGTGTGTTGTTTTAGTGTATATGTATTAGTGTGTATTTCATTCTACTTTTATCAAAAATTTCAACAAAGAAAAAGTAGAAAATTATAGAAAAATCCCAAAAATAAATTTTTTGCAACGTTTTTCTTGATTTTAAATCAGGATGATGATGAAGCCCTAAAATTTCAAAAATCATGCATCTCACCACATTTTTCAAGTCACCATTTTTCAAAACTTGCGCATTTCATTTACCTATTTCATTTACTAGTAATACAAGCTTAGTCTTTCTTTTCTAAAACTTTGGTTTTCCAGGTCGATGATGTAAGTCCAATGCTCAAAGTCAACTATTTTCATGCATTTATCAATCGTCACCATCACCATCATTACATTTTCAGCAAAACTTAGGGTTGTGAGGTCAACCCCTTTTAGAGTAATATTCTACGCTCCTTGAAGCTATATTGGAGTGTTCGGATAGTAATTTCATCACTGAATGACCAAAAGGAGTCTTTCACTCTTTTATTTTCTTTTTCTTTTCTTTTTGAAGGCAATATCTACAATATTGCAGTTACCATTCTGTGAACAGGTGTAGTAAGGGATGCTAATACCTTCCTCTTGTACAAATATACTCTTGAATTCAATTTCTGATTTTCATAGACCTTTTGCAAGTTTTTTCTTTATTGTCCTTGTTTTTTCAAAAAAATAAAGTGGCGACTCCATTTTTTTGTTTTTTTTTTGTTTTACCCCTTTCATCAAAACCTCTTTCTTTCTTGTTTGGGGACCACCATTCCCTCTTCATTGGCATCCCATGAAGAACCTGGTATCAACATGTCTATTCATGAACATAGTTCATATCACCTTGATAATCCTAGAGGATAAAATTACTCCACTGTCGAGCTCCATTATTAGGTTAATTAAGTAATTCATAAAAAAATAAAAAAGAAATCATGCAATTAGGAATGTCTAAGAAAACCTCTACTGGAGGATGGTTTCACTATATAAAATATTCCCCCATAAATGACATATAGGTAAGATGTAAAATAGTTCGTAACCTTTTGTTTTGATTATCAAGGTCCATGGATACACAAAGAAAATAACCATGTAAAAGTAAGGTAGGCACAAGTGTCATCCAAATGCACCTAACATGCAAGAACTTATCAAAATTATTTTCTAAGTTTCTAGAATTCTTTAGTTTTTCCACTTTTTTAAAGAATTTTTAAAAAATTTTTAATTTCTATCAATGTCTAAAACTCTATAAATTCAAGAGCAACTTTTGCTGAAATTAGTATTTTAGTTTTCTAAACTAATTTTTTTTTTAAAATGAAATTATTTCAATTTTCTTCGAATTTTCTAGTGCATTTTAAGGTAAAAAAAAATAGAAAATAAAATAAAAAGAAAAAGAAAAGAGAATTTGGTTGAAATGGTGACATGAGAAAGGGAGATGTCACCTCCTACTTTAAAACATAAAAACTCTAAGGGAGCGTCATTTGGTAACACCATCAAAAGTTATGGAAAAAAATTAAAAATAAAAATTAAAAACCAAAAATAAAAAACTAAAAATAAAAAATCAACAACCTATTTGGAATATCGCTAAAAGTAAATGAAATTAAATGATATGATTAAACAAATGCTTATTTTTGTACTTGAATCACGTAACAATTAAAAAATATGATTAAAGTAATAAAAATAAAAAATACTATAATAAAAATAAAAATTATTATAATTATTTTATTTAATTTTATTTTTAAAATTAACTTTACAAGAACAATCTTATTGTAAAAGATAAATGAAAAATGCTAAAAGTATTCATTTTTTTTGAGTTTTTTTTTTTAATTTTAGTGCATTTTAATTTTAATTATGTTTTAAAAAATTCATATGATCATTTTTTTTAAGCTTTAATTAAAAAGTTGAGACAAAATGAATCCAAAAATAAATTAATTCTAAATACTAAAATATTATGTCAATAAATTACCAAAACAAATAAAAACCACAAAATTTAGTTTTAATTTTTTTTCACAAACAATTGAAAACTGTTAAAAAAAAAAAGGCAACAAATTTGCAATATAAATAATTTTTTTTTCATAATCTATTTATTCATTGTACCAAAAAAGATAAAAGTAGAAAACACAACAAAAACAAGACCAACAACCCCTAAATTACTCTAACACCCCCACCCCCTAATGGAAAAATATATCTCTTGTATGGTCACCTTTTTTGGTCTGAAAACTTCACACCTTGTGAAGAGCAATGTAGCACTAGTTATAATACTCTTGCTTAACTAGTCAACCAAAAGTATACCATGCTTTCACCACATGAACAAATGTTTAACCATTGAATACAAAGTTAGTGGAAGTGGTAAACAAGTAAGCAAATAGACAAGAGACATGCAGTAAACTGGAAAACAATGTAATTTATTCTTGACACCTTCGTTTGTTTAGCGAGGGAGGCAAGTAGATTAAACATGTTTCAAATTCTAATGAGTTTTACCTTGATTGATGAACACTCATCCTTATCTACAGTATTCTAACTCTATCACTAAGAAACATAAAACCGACTAAGGAGTCATACTTCCATTTTACACTAAGGCATTATCACACTCAATGAATGAAATATATACTACTATTAACATAATATTTACTCATCTCTTGTACACAAGACAAGTGGTCACAAGTAAGAATAATGTCTTAAAAAAGTTCAACTCTTGACATTCTCCCCCACATATACAATCAATGTCCTCGCGAATTTTGACACTAAGTACTCTTCACGTTGTCGATGAACAATTCTTATGTCTTTTGTTGAAATTCACCTAATTTCTTCATCTCCAAAGCCTTTTAACTTCACTAAGAATTCTTGTCACTTCTTCCTTGATGATGCAAACTCTCTATCTATAAAGATGACTTCAACCTCTCTTGTGTGAGGTTATGCTTTTTTAGTGGTGTTATGGTTGACTGACTTCCACTTGGATTTTTAGTGTCAACAATGAATGAGGCACTTGAAATTCAGTTTGCACCTTCATCCAAGGTAAAGGATCAATCTTCCCAACTTTAGCCAACATGAGAACTGGTTCTTCATATTTGCAAAGTACTCACCTGAAGTAACCCGGAAAGAAAAAAAAGAAATTTAAAATTAATTAAGATTAATTTTTAATTAATTAAATAAACAAATAAAAGAAATAATATGAAAAAAAAACTAATTAGAATAAAGGTATATATATATATATATATATATGTAAGGTTATTATAATATAATAGTTAAAGTATATATGATATAATATATACCAAAGCTTCTTGAAGAAGCTTTCTTCTTCTCAAATTGAATTTGGGATTGCCATCTAGTAGAAGCTCTCTCTCACGCCTCTCTCGTCCATCTATCTCTCCAATCACCACTTCTCTCTCTCTCTCTCCTCATTTTTTGGTAAATATTTGGTCGATCGAAAAACAAAAAATATTGCTGGAACTGACATTCCTACCGGAGTGGATTTTTTGTAAGAGCGTCATAGGCACCACTCCTAGGGGTAAGGTAAGCCTACTTTTTCTCAATTTCTCTCAAATCTTCAGCCTCACTGACGATCTGAAACCACCACGTGGTTCTGGGAGCATTTCTTTACAAGTCTAGTGGAACAGATTTTTGAATTGGATTTTCCCGATACCAATCCAAGGTTAGGTAAAATTTAGGAAATTTAATAAATTTGTGAATTTTGGTAATTCAATTATTTATTTGAAGTCTATGAGTTTAGGAAATGTTAAAATAGTATTTTATTTGGGATATAATTGATAAATTAGGATTTATGAATTCAAAGTTCGGTGAACGCTGCAAGTATAATTTCGGGATTCCTGCAGGCGTAGTTCATGAAATCAGGTAAGAGAAATAGATTAAACCAATTGAAATGTAAATTTCACCGGTTAAAATAGAAATTATATGTGTATATAAATATACATGTTTAACATGTGCATTTTAAAAGAGAGCCAACTGTTTGAACTGTGGTTTTTGAGCCTAGGGTTATAGTTACTATTTGTGAAAATGGAATGATTAAAGTAATGTGTTTTCTGGAAATTGTGAAGATAATTTGATGTGTATCTTCAGTAAAATGGATGATGAATATGGGTTGACTTACTATTTTAATGAGATATAATTATGCTTATTATTTGAAATGTGTGGCTTGAGTAAAATGAAAATACTAAGTTGAGTTGTGAATATATATGTATGACATGTTGGAAATACTGAAATGTACTGGAATTATTTGCATATGTATTGTTAATTAGAGTTGAATGTGAATGTTAAATTGTAATGTAAGATTTGAGAACTTCGGTGGACCATAGTGAGGCACAGCACTGCTGCGTATGATTTTTGGCAGAGATTAGTGCACCCACACGTCTTAGAGAGAGCGTGAGATGGGATGGTCGATTATGTTGTGTAGGGTAGAGATTCCCCCTACAGTCTAAATCGTTTTGGGAAAGCCAATCTGACTTATAGACTGAAGTGGTTGTTTTCTGATTTAACTCTGGTGGGCCGAACAGGGTTAAGTCTAGCGTTCGGGCCGCACAACCCATCATGGGGGGAAGCATGATAGTGATTATCCATATGGTAGTGAGTTCTAAATACATAATTGTTTAATTTAACCAGTGAATAATATGAGAACATAATATATGAATGCAGATATGAATACAGTGTAGCATGAAATCATAGTAATACGAAATGTGAATGTAAAATGTGGATGATATGAAATGTGGAAGTATGAAATCAGAGTAGCACAAAATCAGAGTAATGTGAAATGTGAAAGTGTGAAATCAGAGTAGCACAAAAGTCAGAGTAATATGAAATGTGAAAGTGAATTATGTGATGTGAAATACTAAAAACATGAAAAGATGAGTAATACAAAGATAACATATATAGAGTAAAGTCAATATGTATTATATATTATAGTATTATATTTATTTGGGACGAGGTACATACTCTGCCCGAGGGCTTGCTGAGAAAGGTGAGTGCCTTTTTTAGTATCTGATGTAGCCATACTGGGTTGCATAACGTATTAGGGTAGAGGAAAACTACTTGTATGGTCGGGTAATCTTCCATATTCTCAAGAACTTTTGCTAGTAAACTTTTGTTTGAATGTGTGTGTGATTACGAGATAAACTATTCACACGAGGGCGTAGTGAGTAAGGTAAGTACCCTGATATGCTTTAGTTGCAGCCATAGGTTGCGTAAGGTATCAGAGCAGAGGGGTGCTACTTGTATGGGCGGGTAATCACCCCAATCCTTGGGAACTCTCATTAATAAAATACGCTGCATGTGTGTGAGTAGGGAAAAAGAATGATTTCATAATTGTGGATTAATTTGTAAATAATGAATACATATTTGTACACAAACCTCATGATAGCCACACATTGGTGCTAATTTATTTCATCTTACTGAGATGTGTCTCACCCGTTATACAATTCATCTTTTTCAGGACTTGCGCATGATCGAGCTTAGCGAGCTCGGGGTTGGGTTTGTTGACATAGTATTTTTGTGAGAGGGTACAGATTTTGGATGTATTTTTGGTTTATGTTTTTAATTTTTTTGATATATATATATAAGGATATTGGATGTTGGGAAATACTGTTTTGGGATGTTTATATGGTACTCTGGTATATTATTGAGGATGTTTATTTATTTTTCCACTGCGTGATTGAGGTTATGGTATCAGAATTTTATTTATTTTTCCGCTACATGATTGAGGTTATGGTATCAGACATAATTGATTGAATCACATCACACCTCGGGCCCCACTTGGTGGGTTTGGGGTGTGACAGAGTGGTATTAGAGCTTTAGGTTGTTAGGTTCTGTAGACTCTAGGATGGATTAATACCAGATTATAGGATCGAGTTAGGATGAGGATAGGAATGGGTAGATTAAGATACTGTTAGGAATTTTAAGTTGTTTTTTGTGGCTTGGAGGTAGAAATCCTTTGACGGACTTCTGTAATTTTTTGATTCAATCGTGAGTTTCAGAAAACCACCATAAATCCATCGACAGTGATGTTTCTGAGTACTAACCCCGGTTTTCGATGTTTACTAATTTTTTCGCTTAATATTTGTATTTCGACTAGTGTGGACATTGCCATGGCACAGGAGCAGATAATAAATTTATATTATGAGATAAACAATAGTTATTTCTAGTTTTAGATTAATGTAATTATTTATAGTTATAAAGTATATTGGAATATGTGTATAGGGTGGTTCGTTATTAATAGAATCTAAATAGAATTATCGATTCATGAATTTCGAGGATGAAATTCTTTTAAGAAGGGAAGTATGTAGTAACCTAGAAAGAAAAGTAAAAATTTAATTAAGATTATTAATTAATTAATTAAACATTATTACATTAATTAATTAAATAAACAAATAAAAAGAATAGTATGAAAAAAAAAAACTAATTGGAATAAAGGTATATATATATATGTAAGGTCATTAAAATATAATAGTTAAAGTGTGTGTATATATATATATTATATACTAAAGCTTCTTGAAGAAGCTTTCTTCTTCACAAATTGAATTTGGGATTGCCATCTCTCAGAAGCTCTCTCTCACGCACTTTTGTCCATTTGTCTCTCTAACCGCCACTTCTCTCTCTCTCTCTCTCTCTCTCTCTCTCTCTCTCTCTCTCTCCTCATTTTCTTGGCAAATACTCAGCCGATCGGGAAATAAAGAATACAACTAGGTTCCATTCTCTGCCACCGACATTCCTACTGGAGTGGCTTTTTCGTAGGAGCGTCATAGACATTACTCCTGGGGTAAAGTGAACTCATTTTTTCTCCTCAATTTCTCTCAAATCTTTAGCCTAACTGAAGATCTGAAACCACCACATGGTTCTAGGAGCGTTTCTCTACAAGTCCAGTAGAACACATTTTTGAATTGGGTTTTTCAGGCACCAATTCAAGATTAGGGTAAGATTTAGGAAATTAAGCAAATTTGTGATTTTTGGTAATTCAATTATTTATTTGAAGTTTTTGAGTTTAGGAAATATCAAAATAGTATTTTTTTTTGGATGGAATTGATAAATTAGGATTTACGAATTTAGGGTTCAGGTAAATGTCGCGGGTATAATTTTGGGATTCCTGCAGGCGTAGTTCAGGAAACCAGGTAAGGGGAATAGATTAAACTAGTTGATTTGTAAATTTCACCGGTTAAAATAGAAATTATATGTGTATATAAATATACATATTGAACATGTGAGTTTTAAAAGAAAGCCAACCGTTTGAATTGTGGTTTTTGAGCCTAGGGTTATAGTTACTATTTGTGAAAATGGAATGATTGAAGTAATGTGTTTTCTGGAAATTGTGAAGATAATTTGATGTGTATCTTCAGTAAAATGGATGATGAATATGGGTTGGCTTACTATTTTAATGAGATATAATTATGCTTATTATTTGAAATGTGTGGCTTGAGTAAAATGAAAATACTAAGATGAGTTGTGATATATATATATATATATATATATATATGTGTATAACTTGTTGGAAATACTGAAATGTACTTGGATTATTTGCATGTGTATTGTTAATCAGAACCGAATGTGAATGTTAATTTGAAATTTATGATTTTAGAACTCCGGTCGACCATAGTGAGACACAATACTGTTGCGCATGATTTTTTGAAAATACTGTTAGGGATGTTTATATAGTACTCTGGTATATTATTAAGGATGTTTATTTATTTTTCTGCTGCGTGATTGAGGTTATAGTATTAGACACAGGTGATTGGATCACATCACACCCTGGGCCCTACTTGGCGGGTTCAAGGCGTGGCATCACCTATCTCGACCACATAGTGACTAGATTTGTTTTGAATAAAGCTTAACAAGCACCAAGTGACCCACTTTGGAGTGCAAAAAATTTCCTCCCTTAATATACCCACTTCTTCATCATCTTGAAAGCTTTCTTTAGGTTAGCTCGAGCAAACTTCGAGTTCTATCTCCATTCTTTGGTGAAGATAGATTTATGCTCTCGAAATCTTTCTTATGTACAACTCATCCTTTATGTAAGGCAATAGTAATTGTTGGCTATAATAATCTCCAAATGACTTTTTATTTTTATTTTTATTGAGCTCTTTTGGGCATTGAAACAGAATTAAGCCGCGTTGAGTAGCTGGACCCAATTCTTTTGATTGGTGGTAACATAATGCCTTAACTACTTCTCTAATAGCTCATTGAATCTCCTTGTCTATCGATTTGTTTGCAGATGGGTGCTTGAAGATATGTCAAGTTACAAAATAAGGATTTTGAGAAATTCTATCCAAAAATTTAATGTGAATCTTGAGTCTCAGTCATTGACATTGTCTTAGGAAAAAAACGCCAATATGTAACAACCTGAAAATTCTACTATATATATATATATATTCCACATATTAAACTCTACTTCCACAAAATATCAACAACGTCAACCCGGACCCAAAGTGAGGTACGAAGGATATACCTATTTATAAGTATATACTATCTATGTAACGAAAAACATAATATACCCAAACCTTATATACAATACCAAAGTTCTACTATCTCCATAATTATACAAGTACATCCCCAAAATCCATAAAACATCCTAGGGATTACACAGATCATATTCCCCAGCACAAACACTTACCTTGAAACTAGGACAGTACCACAACCTCCTCTACTTCGGAGCTCGCTCTGCTCGTCTGTCTGGATTTCATGAAATGTTTAAATTCTTGGGGTGAGACACCTCTCATTAAGTGAGGATAGATTATTGACAGTGTGTGGTAATATGAGTTTTAGTGTTTCAAATATGCAACCATAATTTACCTTTCCTGTCACTATGAAATCATGTAAAACTGTTTGCATATATATATATATATATATATATATATATATATATATATAAGTATATCTGTAGAGACCTAAAAAATAGTAATTAATGAAATAATAAAGGAAAGGAAAGAGTTGGTTTGGCACAGGTCCAAACCGTCGACGATTTGAGGCTATCTCAGAAAATAGTCGATAGTTACAACTACCGAGAGTATTTTAAATGCCAAACCATTGACTGTTTGGTAAAGCTCAGGAAAATCATCAAGGATTTTGAGTTATTGCGGCCAAATAAAGGTAAAACAGTAGAAATGGTTTGGTTAAAAGGCCAGATCGTTGACTTTTTCCCCTATGCTAGCAAGCCTATATAAGGCATTTAAGTTAGTTTATTGGTAGAGAACCAGAAAATAATGGCCATTAAATAATTAAGAGAGAGGAAAATAGGTGGAAGGAAAAAGAAATTCAAAAAGGGAATTAAGTAGGATTTGTCGACGAACTCCCTCTTAGGTTCGTTGTGCACCACGTGTGTCGTCGACGAAAAAATACTAAAAGGGGTTATATCAGAGCCTGAAGTTTTTAGACGAAGGTTACGAGTTCGTTGACGAACTCTCTTCTTGGACTCGACGACGAGGCAACATTCTATAAATATCCTAAACTCAGGATTTTAGCGAGAATTTGCATACAAAACCCTATCTCTCTCTCTCTCTCTCTCTCTAAAACCCATCTCTCTCTCCTTCTCTCTTGGATCTTGACTTCAATTCTCTCCGGTTTGATGATTGGAAGTCATCATATTACTCCTGGGAAGATTCTCTACAATACTGCCGGATCAGAATTTTGATTTGGAGTATTTGGGCACAATCCCAAAATTTGGGTAAATTGGTTATTTTAAGTTTTATAAGTTATTGGGTATTTCTTGATCGAGAAAAAAGTGTTGGAAGGTGTTTTACTGGTATATGTTGATTGGTTGGAAAATGTGAATTTTAGGGTGTTGAGTTGGGAACACACAGGGTAGGTTTGTTTAGATTTGTGGGCTTCTCAGTAAATCAGGTAAGCGGATAAATTAAGTCAATATTTTTCATGAAATTATTTGTAAATATACAACATTTATTTTTAGAAATTATACATTTATTTGTGGGTTTGAAAATACTGTTGTTGAATAGGAAAATAGATTTAATACATTTTATCAGAAAATATGAATTTAGATCAGATTTTATGTTTAGAGTACTATTCATATTTTTGTGGCATGAGTATAAATTTTCATGAAAATTATGTTATATCGGAATATTATGATTTTTTAGAATAAGCATGTTATAATAGTTTTCCGAAAAAACATGAAAGTAGTATAGAAACTATGGTTTAAAATATTATGTTAAATAGTACAAAAAATTCATGTTCAGTATGTTATGATATGGCCGGCATAAATGCCGTGATTTATATGCTATGACATGGCCAATGTAGATGCCGTTATATTTATGTTATGATATGGCCAGCATAAATGCCGTAATTTACGATCGGTGCAGATGCCGTAATTATGTATGATATGTTAGAATCCATGAAAATATGATCATGTCAGATATTACTCAGAAATACGAAACAAATTTGTATCAGAAATATGAAATGTACTATATATTTTTAGAACCAGGATGGCTTAATTTAGTATTTCAGAGTACGATATCGTAGCTATACGTATAAGTTTAAGTTTATGTTAGTGCTACCACACATCTTAGATAGAGTGTGGGAGATGGCAGTCGATGTGGCTTCAGTGTAGTGGAGGTGATCCACTGATATTCCAGAATAGGTGGGACAAGCTCATTGTACTTACAGACTTATGTTTGACTTAGCGTGGTTGGCCAGCCATTGCTAGGTCCTGCCTTCAGGCTGCACAACCTTATCATGTGGGGGGTAAGACATGACATCAGTTAACTACCCGTCCTGGGTATTATTTCAGTATTGTATAGTTATAGAAGATGTTTTACATGATTACATAAATTAGTATGATATTTATTATGATATGATGAATCATGTTTGTCTCAGAGTTTATACAACTAGTTCTTATCAGATATACATATTATGTATAGTTCATGTTTAGGCATGATAATACTCATATTACCACACAATGATATTAGTTCATCTCCTTTACTGAAAGGTTTCTCATCCCAGCATTACAAACATTTCAGGAAATTCAGATAGAAGGGCGGATAGAACTCCACAGCAGTAAAGGTTGACCAGGCTACCCTATCAGAAGGGTAAGTAGTTGAGTTAGGGTCAGATTGATTTTTTTGGGTTATGACCCTAGGGTACTTTTTGGTCCTTTTGTGGATGATTGTATATATATGATAGGTTCAGTAGAATTCTGGTATTGTGCCCGTTGTTGTATAACATGTATGTAATTTATGTTTTCCACTGCTTAGGTATCAGAGATATGTGACAAGTATATCCATGGTACCCATGGGTCCGGGTTGATCATGACTATATCAGTTAGTAGGATATCAGAGTTATTATGAATGTTATGTATGTAGGAAAAAAATATATATTGTAAAATAGGAAGGTCATTACATTATTGGTTAAAACTAAACTCTCTCCTTTCTCTCTCTTAGGGCTGTGGCCTCCGTACTCTCTATTCGATTTTCGCACAGATTCAGCGTGAATGGAAGGATAAACGTAATTTTAGGATCCCTACTACGATTCTCCGCTGTTTAGCCTGAATGATTTTTCTATTCAGGCTTACCAGACACCACTCCAAACCTAGGGTAAGGAAGTTATTTTTCAGGTTTAATTAATTATTGAAAGAATATGGGCTTAAGAGTATTAAAAGGTAAATATTTTGGGTTGAGCTGATTAAGTTAGGGTATATGAATACAGGTTTATGCGAGCGCCGCAGGCATAGTTTTGGGTTCCCTATAGGAATAGCTCCAGGAAACAGGTAAAGGGAATAAGTTACGTCAGTTAATTTAGAAAATTGCACTGATTGAAGTATAGCATGCGATTACATGATTATAGAGTATGAAAGTTATGGGTATGAAAATTATAGTTTTACATATATGTACATATTTTGGGAAAAGCCTGGTATTTGGGATTTTGATAAATCCTAACGATGATTATATTATTATTTTAGAGTAGAGAATTATAGTTTTTCCCATATAGGAGGGAAAATACAGTTTTTCTCATACGAATTATTATATTATGAATACAACTCAAATTGTGTGGCATGAGAAATGATAGTTTTAAATATAGAGTTCATATACAGATTTTACAGAACCATGATATTACAGATTTATATAGAACCATGATACTTAGTTTTATACAGATTCATAGTATTACAGTTTATATAGAATCATGGTATTACAGTTTATACAAAATCATAGTATTACAATTTATACAGAATCATGGTAACATAGTAATATTTATAAATAGTATTATATAGTATTAGAACCCTGACGGACCTGAGATTTACAGAGAGCGCGGTACCAGTGCTACACAATTATAGTAGTGCAACCACACTTTCAGATAAAGTGTTGGTAATCAGTCGATAGTGACAGAGGAGTGTAGAGGATCCCCTTGGAGTTCGTACCAAGCTGGGTAGGCCAATTGTACTCATAGTTACAAATACAGTTAAATATACAGATATAGTTTGACTTAACCTGGTGGGTCAACCACAGTTAAGTCTAGCCTATGGGTTGCACAATTCGATCATGCGGGGTTAATTTATGATTACAATTATCCATTTAGGGAAGTTTTCACATTTATATATATACATATATTTAAAAAATCAGAATTATTTATCATAGTTAAAAGTATGTTCAAATAGAAAGTGTGTATTTGAAATGACAAAGGTGTGAGTTATAATATATGTATATACACAGAAATGTCTTTACAGTTATAGTTTAATTAATAGCTATGTATTGATTATACAAAACTCATCTACCACACACTGATATTAACTTATTCACACTTATTGAGAGGTGTCTCACCTTGAGAATTCAAACATTTCAAGAGATTTAGGTAGACAGGCAAAGCGAGCTCTAAGGTAGAGGAGGTTGTGGTATCGCCCTAATTTTAGGGTAAGTGTTTGAGCTGGGAGATATGTTATTGTATAATCCCTAGGGTATTTCATATATTATTGAGGATGTATTTGTATATGTATGGAGGTTATAGCACTCTGGTATTGTATATATGAGGTTTGGGTACTTTTATGTTTTCCGCTGCATAGATAGTAAGCATTTATGGACAGGTATATTCCCGGTACCCCACTTTGGTCCTTGTTGATTACGTGTATATTATATTTGGTATTAGAGTACACATATCATAATATTTTATAAAAAAGATAGAGCAAAATTTTCGGGTCGTGACAATATCTCAAAATACATACTTTACTTTTCACATCATACTCTGTATAAGATAATATCTCTGTACAAGTAAATATACATATATGTATAGAAGAACTGCCCTAGATGGATAAACAATAACGTCATGTATTAATCTCACATGGTTTGAGTTATGTGGCCTGTAGGTTAGCCATGTTGGCCTGGGGGTAACGCTACCTTGTAGGCAATTGGACTGATTCTTTCCAGTATCTCAAACTGCCCAATATACCTAAGGCTTAGTTTTCTGTCGACTCTAAGCTATTTTAATTCTTTCTTGAATAAGCTTGATTTTTTAAGAAGTCCTGTGTACAATCTCCGACCCCAAAATCTGTTTTTCATCAATTTCATCCCAATATAACAGAGATTGACGCCTCCGACCATACAATGCCTTAAACAGGGCCATTCCAATACTGGTATGGTAGCAATTATTATAAGCAAACTCCACTAGTGACAGATACTGAATCCAGTTGCCTCCAAAATCTAACACACAAACCTACAACATATCTTCCAGTATTTGTATGGTCCTCTTTGTTTGTCCATCAGTCTGAGGGTGAAATGTTGTACTGAATTTCAACTAAGATCCCAAGGCTTCTTGTAGACTCTTCCATAATTGAGATGTGAACCGTGGGTCTCGGTTAGAAACGATGGACACTGGCACGCCATGTAGTCTAACTATCTCTTTTATATAAAACTCTACCAATCTACCCGTGGAGTATTTAAATTTGATGGGAAGAAAATGGGCAGTCTTCGTCAACCGGTCAACGACTGCCCAAATGGTGTCCTGCCCACGAAGTGCCGGCGGTAACCCCGTGACAAAATCGATATAAATGTGCTCTCACTTCTATTTAGGGATATGAAGTGGTTGGAACAATCCCGTCGGTCTCTTATGCTCAGCTTTCACTTGTTGATAGGTCAAACACTGCTCCATATATCGGGCAAATTCTCTTTTCATATTTCCCCACCAGAAACATACCCGTAAATTCCTATACATTTTTGTACTTCCTGGATCTACCATATACAAGGAACGGTGCGCCTCTTCCAAAATGGTCTTTTTAATTTCAGCGTCATCAGGTACACATAACTTGCTATGGAACCTCAAAGCTTCATCATCTAAAATATAAAATTGGCTCCCTATCCACCTGGCACCTTATCTCTAATCCTTACCAATTCTGCATCTTACATTTGTGCAATCTAATTCTCTCCAACAAAGTCGACTGAAGTACCAGATTAGTAATAAATGCCCGGTGATTTCCCTCAACCAGCTCCAAACCAAATCTTTCTAAATCCATTATGATTTGATGTTGCGCCATCATTGCTGTTACTAAGGCACTCCCTGACTTCTGCCTCAAGGCATCACCTACCACATTAGCCTTTCTTGGGTGATAACTAATGGTGTAGTCGTAATTCTTTATTAATTCTAGCCATATCCTCTACCTCATATTTAACTCATTCTACGTGAAGAAATATTTCAAACTTTTATGATCTGTAAATATTTCACACTTCCCACCATACAGATAATGTCTCCAGATTTTCAAAGCATATACCACTATAGCCAACTCCAAATCATGCATAGGGTAGTTCTTTTCATATTTTTTAAGTTGCCGAGAAGCGTATGCAATGACCTTCCCCTGCTACATAAAGACAAACCCGAGTCCCTTCCGAGACGCGTCATTGTATATCACAAATCCACCATCTCTGGATGGAATAGAAAAAACTGGTGTAGTGAAGAGTCACTACTTCAAGTCCTGGAAACTCTACTCGCAACCATTAGGTCACTCAGGCTTCACATTTTTCCTCATTAACCGTGTTAGAGGACCTCGATAGTCTGTAAAAACCCTCCACAAACCACCGGTAGTATCTTGCCAAACCCAAGAAACTCCTGATCTCCTGAACATTCCTTGGCCTCGCCCAATTCACTACCACCTCTATCTTGCTCAGATCCACATAGATACCATCCTCGGATATCACATGTCTGTCCTTCAGCCACAATTCACATTTCTTGAATTTAGCGTACTACTTCCTTTCTCTCAACACCTGTAACACCATCCTTAAGTGATCTTTGTGCTCCTCGGGGCTCTTTGAATAGACTAGAATATCATCATTGAGAACCACTACAAACTGGTCCAAGTATTCATGGAAAACCCTATTCATTAGGTCCATAAATGCCGCAGGAGCATTGGTCAGTCCAAAAGGCATAACCAGAAATTCATAATGGCCATACCTGGTTTGGAAAGCTGTCTTTGAAACATCCTTTGCCTTGACTTTCACTTGATGGTACCCTGATCGAAGATCAATCTTTGAGTAAACCCGTGTTCCCTGGAGTTGATCGAACAAATCATGGATACGGGAAAGAGGATACTTATTCTTTACTATCACTTTATTGATCTCCCTATAGTTGATACTGTAATGACCTCAAATTTCTTAATATAAAATGTAACATATTAAATAGAAAGGTCAACCCGAACCCGTGGGTAACAGGGATAGCCTAACATAAACAGCGGAAACCTAGCAGCAGTAAAAATAATTTACATCCATCAAACCATTAATTACATAATACCAGAGTTTACTATATCATCAAAATACTATATTTATATACAACCTCCAAAATATCAAAATAACTCTAGAATCATACAACACAATCTCCTGATCCTAGATCAAAATCTTACCCTCCTTATGGGGTGACTTAACCCACTTAACGGCGGCCACGACCCGCCGGCCTCTTAGGGTCTTCTGAAAAATTAATTTAAGTTGGGGGTGAGACACTTTTCAGTAAGGGAAAATAAACTAAATAAAGTTGTGTGACAACATGAATATATAATGCAGTTATATATAGACAATACATTTCATATATCTGTAAACATTCGTCATAACATACTAATTCATCATATACTTTCATATTTTTCTAGTAATTCATATAATTCATAAATCGTCTTTTATATCTGATAATTCTAAAAACATACCCAAGATGAATAGTTAGCTGATGTCATGTATTACCCCCCATGACGAGTTGTGTAGCCCGAAGGCGGGACCTGACAATGGTTGGTCGATCACTGCAGAGTCAAAAATATCTGTAAGTACGATGGGCTCACCGCACCCTAGTTCGGACTTCCAAGTGGATGTCTACGACTCTACACTGAAAGCCACATCGACTATCCATCTCCCACCCCCTCGTGGGGTGGTTAGCACAAGTCTAAACATAGATATCTGATCTATATAGCTATGGTACTGTACTCCTGAACTAAACTAAACTAACATCCGGGTTCTGATAACATATAATACATGATAATATAACATTTTTTCATAGTTTCATAAATATGGCCTCGTGCCAAAATCATTTCATAAATACGGCCTTGTGCCCTATATAGCTACGGTACCGTGCTCCTGAACTGAACTAAACTAACATCCGGGTTCTGATAACATATAATACATGATAATATAACATTTTTTCATAGTTTCATAAATACAGCCTCGTGCCGAAATCATTTCATAAATACAGCCTCGTGCCAATCGTTTCATAAATACGGCCTCATGCCGATCGATTCATAGATACGGCCTCGCGCCGAAATCATACATAAATACGGCCTCGCACCGAAATCGTACATAAATATGGCCTCGTGCCGAAATCATTCAAATATATATATCATTCGGAAAATAATCAATTTATCATGTATTTTCAACATCATAATGTACTGTATTCTTTCATAATTTCTCAAAACATACTTCATTCATATCATGATATTTTTCCACGTAAAATAATATTCATGCCACACATTTGTTGTATAAAACCATACATTGTATTCTAAAATCATAGTTTTTGACATCTCATACATACATATTCATTTCAACATATTAACAGTATTTTCCCAAGTGTACAATTCCTTCATAATATACAGATATAATACATGCTTTTCTGAAAGTAAATTTACTCATACATAATAATAATTTGCATGGAAAATAACTGCTTTAGTTTATTCCCTTACCTGGCTACTGAGAAAAGCCTCTATAAACTCTGGTCTCACACTTGTAAGATTTCCTGCTCAATACCTTGAAAATGAAAACTCTCAGTACTAAACTTCAGTATTTTCATGCGTATATCATTTCCTATAACTACCGTAAGACCAAATTTGGCTTAAAGAGCCTTACCTCAACTCAAGGATGATTTTCAACTCAACTCCACTGACGATTCGCTCTGATTGATATGGAGAGAACTTCCCTAGGAGCGTCGTGGTGGCTTCAGATCATCGATCCGGCGAGTGACGGAGTCGAAATCGAAGAGAGAAGAGAAAGAAACCATAGGGAGAGAGAGAGAGAGAGAGAGAGAGTGAGAGGTTTCTTAATGGTGAAGTTAAAATCTGAATTTTTGATATTTATAGGACTGGATTTGTCAACGAGCCACGTCATCTCGTCGACGATTCCTTTAATAATTTTGTCGACAAAACGCACTCCTCATTGACGAAATTCAGACTGCTCAAAACCCCTTTCGGTATTTCCTCATTGACAAATCTTGCCTTTGTAGACGAGGTCCTCTTATACCCTTATCGACGAGGCCTTGATAACTTTTCTCTGTTATTCCTTCCAAAATTCAATGTCGTCAACTTCCTCCTTCAGTTACTGTCTCCATTTTCCACCCTTTTAATCATTATTTATATACTGTTATTCTTCGGGACATCACATATACACATCCTCATCGTTCCGTCTTTCTTTTTCACAAATAGAACTGGCGCTCCATAGGGTGACACACATGGCCTGATAAACCGCTTATCTCATAATTCTTGTAATTGTTCTTGTCGCGACGTCCCGAAGCGCGTGCCCCAGGCGGCGAAATAAAAATGAATTTTAATTTTTAATTAAAAATAGGTAATGTCGGAGTCGCCACTAACCTTTTAGTGTGGTTAGAACACATGATTACTACCCTGTTAGGGGTAGAATGGGTCTACGTTACCAGAATTAGGCTCGGGAGTTCGATTACGCGAGGGGAAGGTACAAGCACCCCCTACGCGCCCGTTCTTACGAACGGTACCTAATTAATTGGAAATTATCCATAAGTTAATCTAATAAATCTTTAAATTACTCATTCTTATGAATTTATAAATACATATGAAAAATAAATAAATAAATAAATATAATATATACATATATATTCCTTCAGAGCTTAAGGTACGTGGAGCTTGAAGGCTCATACCCAGCATTAAAATCATAGGGATAAAAAAAATCACAAAATTAAGAAAATAAATAATAAAAATAAAAAATATTAAATTAATACAAATATATAATAGTACAAATAACACAATATATGATATAAACAAAAATAATAATCACGATAAAAATAATGGTAAATATTAATACTCTAATAAGTAATGCTAAAACACTAAAAAAAAATATTAGTAATAGAATACATGACTCTATATATATATACTAAAAAACACTATAGTAAGTAATGAAATATTAATATACTAAATATACATAATACTAAACATTTAAAAATGAATAATAATACTAGATATATTAATATACTAAAAATAGTTGATACTACATATGTTAAGATACTAAGTTTATTGATATATTAAAGATAGTTAATGTTAAATATATTCCGACATTAGAAATAGGTAGCACTAGATATATTAATATACTAAGAATAATTAACACTCAATATATTAAGATACTAAATATATTAATATACTAAAAATAGTTAATACTAAATATAGTAAGATTCTAATAATGATTAATACTAAACATATTAATATACTAAAAATAGTTAATACTAAAAATACTAAGATACTAATAATTAATACTAACTATATTAATATACAAAATAAAAAAATAAAAAAAAGGTAATTGATGCTAAACTTGAACTAAACATTACAAGTACTAAACATTTAACAAATAACAAACCCTAACATATAACAACAATAAATAAAAACTTAATATCTAAATATTGCACATTAAATAACAATAACCACAACCCTAAATATGAGAATTGAACAATAATAAAAATCCTACACTAACAATATTGAAATTAAATATATGCAATGAAAACCACAAAGATCTAAATCGGAGCAAAAATAAAAACCCTATAATAACAAAATTGCACATTCAATATACAACAAATAACAACAAAAATATAAACATAAGTATATAAAAAAAAACCTAATATAAGTATTTCAAACATAAAACCCTACCATAACAAGATTATGCAATAAACACAAAACATATAACCAAGAACATTAAAAACCTAAAATAGATATTTCAACCATAAAACCCTACAATAACAATTTCAATAAACCCAAAAATATGAAGATTGAATATAAAAAAAAAATAAAATAAAAAAACCCTTCAATAACAATTTTAATATATACAGTAATATGAAGACTGAATATTAAAACAAATCCTTTAATAACAATTTTAATATACACAATAATGATAAAATAAAGAAAAATTAAAACTTTAAAACATAAGGTGTGTGTGTGCAGGTGAGAATAAAGGAGGCTCACCAAGGTAAACGTGGCCGTGCGGTGGAAGCAGATGGCCCGAGAGGGTGTGCTATGCTCGGGAATTTCCGGGGGGCTGACTGGTGTGGTTGCAGCAGAGGTGAGGCAGAGGAACTGTGGTTGCTGTGATGGGCCACCGGAGATGATGGCTGAGAGCAGGGGAGTTCTGTTGCAGAGATTTACTCGGGCCTCAGTGGTATGGTTTGCAGCAGAGGTTGGTGAGGGCGAAAACGGCGAGTGATGGGGACGACGGCAACGGCGACGATGACGGTTGCTGAGCAGAGAACAGAGACGCGTCAAGGCCTTTCCTGTGATTGCCGAAATCAGGTTAAGACGGAGCAGGGATGCCCGGAGGGTGGCAGCGGCAGGATATTAAAACTTCTGGTGTGGTTACAGCACAGCCGGAGGATGGCTGGTGCGTTGAGGCCCTCGGCGGTTTTGGTTGAGATGGCTGGTATGCTGGAGTTGCAGGAGGAGATGGCACGGTTGCCTGCTGGTGTCTCGGTGGATGGCGGCAGCGGCGAAAGGATGAAAGCTTCATCTTGCTGGAACTTGGCTTTCGGGGTGACTGCTGGAGACGACACCGCTGTGTTGCTGTGGGAATGGAGAGATGATGGCCAAAGATGGGCAAGGCTTTCTGTGCGTGAGGTAAGGTGAAGCTGGGAGATTGAGGCGAGGAGGAGGCAAAGGTGAGGATGGATGGCCGTGGGAGACTGGAGCGGGTCTCTGGAAGAAGAAGGAGAAGAAGATGAAGCAGGCTTTTTTTTTTTTGTTTCTTTTCTTCTTGCGCTGCCCCGGCTGTGCGCTGCGCCCCATCTCTTTTTATAACTTTTTTCCCAAAACCCTAGCTCCTAATAATAATAATAATAATAATAATAATAAGGTAATAAAAATAATAGTAACAAAAGTGGTAAAAGTGATAATAATAATAGTAATGATGATGATGATGATAAGAATAATAGTAATAATAATAGTGATAAAAAATGGTAATAATAATAATAATAGTAATAAAAAATAAAAATAATAGTAATAATAAAAATAAATAATATAAATAATAATAAAAAAAATAATAATAAGAATAATAAAGTATCAACACTAATAATATATAAGATAATAGTATTAATAATAGTAATAGTAATAATAGCATAATAATAATAGTAAATAATAATAATAATAATAACAATAACAATAATATATCAAAAATAATAATAGTAAAGTAATAATAATAATAATTAAAATAATAAGAGGGGACCCCTTGTTCTATTTGGTTAGGGCAAAATAATAAGAGGGGACACCAAAGTCAACAATTAGTATCAAAGCCTTGTCACCCAGACTTAATTGTTAGTTTGTAAAAAGATCATGATGGCTCGTGTTGGTGCATCCCCATCTTGTGAGAGAAGGTTATTTATGAACCCTCCAGTGTTTTGCAGTGAAAATTTCGCCGTATAAAAATTTAGAATGACTATATTTGTTAAAGCCTTGCATTGAAGGTTCTGGAACATCACTGTCCAGGGAGATAATATACCAGTTAAAGTCACTGATTGTGTTGATGTTCGTAAGTATGAAATTGAGCTAAATGATATTGATAGGAACTTAATGCAAATAAATTTTGTTGCCATGAACACTTTGTTGCATGTTTTAGATTTTTACATTCTCTATGAGGTTATGGTATATAATAGTGCTAAAGAGATATGGGAGGAACTTGAAAAGAAATATGGAGCAACTACACAAGAAAAGGTGATCACTCCTTGTGACTCAAGCTCAACGGATCTTGAAGGAGAATAACGGTGCTTTATAGCTTTAACCGACGATGAGGTAAATATGTCACCATCTGTTTTATTTGATAATCTTGGTAATGATTCATGTGATAATTCTAATGATGCATTTGACACTGAATCATGTGATGGTTGTGATATTGAAAGCATGCTTACTTATGAAGAATTGCAAATTGAATATGTTATAATTCATAAGTCACTTGTTAAAGCTAACAAAAGATATATTGCATTGAAAAACAAGTATAAGGCATCTTTGAAAGAGTGTGAGTCAAAAGTTCTTGTTGATAGGGAAAATGATTTGAAAATCAAACAATTAGTAAACAAGAATGAAAATTTGGAAAAGGAGTTGAATGCATTAAGATCTCAAACTTCAAATGATAATAATAAAGATCTTCTTATTGCAGAACTTGAATGTAAAACAAACAATTTAACGAAAGAATTTGTTAAATTACAGGATGTTTGCAAAGGTCTAAAGAACTTAAAAATGCAAGATCTGGAAAATAAAGTTGAAGACCAAGTTAAGATCATCTATACGCTCACTAGAGGCAAAGACAACTTTAATAAGTTGTTAGGATCACAGAAGATGACTTTAGATAAGGAAGGTATAAGATATAATGGAGTTAGAAATAGAAGAAGGAAGAATTTGTACATGGGGTACTTCGTGAGAGAGTCCGATCATTATGCCAGTACCTCCTCCAACCCTTATACCCATACCTATTGTGCATTGTGTAAAAAGAAGGGGCACACAAAGTTTGATTGCCCATTTAAACAAAAAGGGGTCAAAATGAAGCAAATGTGGAGAGTCAAAGAAAAACCCGATTTCATCTCTCGTTGACCCTAATAATGATTCAAGTGTCAATAGGTTAGAATAGGTGGACTTCATAATCCCTAGGTCATGTATCAAAATCTTAGGGGGTCATACAAATTAAGAAAAAGTCAAAAGAGGAGAATTGGACTTGGTTCGGTCGGCTGAACATTTTCAGCTTAGGCCATTCGGTTGACCAAATATGAAGTTTGACCAGCATGTTTGACCACATCTAGATGCCTAAACATTCTAGTTCAAAACCTGTTTGGGTCACCGAACATGGTTCGGCAGTCCGAACAAATTTTTGGGCAAAAGAATCCTGGTTCAACCAACCGAATTGAAATGGACTAAGTTCATTCGGGCTACCAAGCGTTGGAAAATGGAAAAACTTTTGAGATTTAGCCAACTGACCCAGTGCTCGGCCAACCAAACAAACTCTGCATCTGGAGTAATTATGATGGTTCGGGCGACCGAACATTGGATCAGGTGACTGAACTACGATCTATATATATTTTTGCTCGCAAAAATAGGCTCATTTTTTCATCCTTCTTGAGAGCTCCTCGGGTTTTCTCTCTTCCTAATATTCCATACACCCATCCTAAGCCTACTTTTCCTTAGAAAAATACTCCTAGCCATGTCAAGAGATCAAAGGTGCATAGAATTCGACATTGATTTCGAGCAGTGGTTTCTTATGATAGAGAGGAGAATCAAGTACGAAAGGGTTTTTTAGCTCAAAGAGCCCATTCTAGGTAAAGTCCTCGATATTGAATTCATGCAGACTCATTTCAATAATGTGCTACACCTGTTTCGGTATCAAGTGTGGTACGAGTTGATCAGCTATCAGCCCAGGGGGATATACCCCATCCTTGTCAAGTTGTTTTATGCTAATCTTGGATAGGACGACCAGGGATGCTACTCCTGGGTCTTTAAGACTGATATTCGATTCGACGATGGGTATGTGGCTGAGGCTCTCAATATCTAGAGAGGAGATTTCGACTACCTTGACTCACTCTCGACTTGGATCAACGAGCATGATTTCACTGTGAGTACCTTTGTGAATTTGGTTATGACTAATCCTGTGGTTGATTTCAATCACACCCCCAGCTATAGGTTGCTGTCTCTAGAAGATAAAGTTGTGCACCACTTGATTTATTATAATATCTTACTGAAGTTTGGGTCTAAGGATCATGTTTCATACCTAGACTACTTCGTGATGTGGTGCTTGCTTTCAAGAAAGAAGTTGGACTTGCCAAGACTGATCTTGAAGTGGATGTTTGTGAAGACGGTGGGCAAGAGGATCATTCTACCATACAGGGGCATCTTGACTAAGATTTTTTGTCAGAGAGAGAGAGTCACCAGGACTCCATATCCTGTGTTGAAGAAAATTAAGAGCACAAACACTTTCTCCTCCACTACCCTAAAATTGATAAGATACGAGCTAGCTTGCAACATGTGGTTGCCTACCATACTTGAGAGAAGACCAGCACCTCAGGAGGTTCCTCAAGAGCAGCCCCATATGCCATCCAATGTAGAGATTATGGCAGTTATCACTGGTTCATTGCATCCTTTGGTGAGTTTAGGACTTCTATCTAGAATGAGATCAGGGATCAAGCCTCCTCATCCCAGGTGAGGCATTCCAAGTTTTATGCCGATTTCTCAGAGTTCTAGTCCATGGTAAAGGCGAACTTCCACATCCTTGGCGAGCGCCTGAGGGAGATGAATGATGAGGATGATGGTGAGGAGCATATGGACGTGAGCGGTGACGAGGAAGGGTCTGATGATGGAGAGGTTTAGAGGAGGTTGTGAGGATCAGCTCTTATCCATCTTATCTTATATTTTACATACATACATCTGGGTTTGTAATAACTTTATAGTTTCTATTCTGCATTTTGCTTTACATTCTCACCACACTCACACACAGATACATATACTTACTGTTTTGTGGTGATTGATTTCAGTCTATATATGATGACTTGCATGCATGTTTTATTTTAAAATGTCTTTCATTATCATGTTTGCCTAATTGATGCCTCCTGCATGGCAGATGCAGTTGATGTGTATTGCCTGTTGGTAGATATGTTAGGCTCTCACATGCTCAAAACTATATGATATACTGTTTTCTTGGATCCTTTTTATGTAGGTTAATATGGGAAATGTCCTATTTACAGATGACATGTTGTCGAATTTTCGTTTGAAATTTTCCCATAATTTTCAAACTCATGCTAAAGTATTGATGGATGTGCATGCAAAATCTGCTTTTGGATTTTAAATATCTTGCACTTAGTTCAATTAATCTAAAAAATATCTGAAGCTAGTGCATGGGTTTAAATGTTTTGTAACAGGCAGGTATCATGGGAAAAGATGTATTTCTAGACAAAATGCTGCCAATTTTTTTTTCCTTTAAAATTCACTGCACATATCCTATGTTTTTATAAAAAGTGAACATTTTAAACTTAGGTTGTGTTTCTAGTTTATTTCAATATTTTTGCTGGACTTAAATTCAATATTTTGTAGCAAATTCTATCCACAAAACACTTGTTGACTATTTCAAAAGGGGGATTTCTTTTAAAGGTAAATTTGCATGAAATGATCTTAAAAGATAATCTTTTTTCATGCAATGTATTTATAAGTCTTTAAAATACTTGCGTCATATGATCAAGTATTGCATAATCTAAAGGGGAGCCACTTCACTTAGAAAAATATGGCTCTGAAATATTAAATATTAAATGTTATCTCACAAATATTACTGCTATACTCTACATCTTGTGAGATTGTCTTTTAGCCATTGTGTGCTGTTTGATCATATTATATCTTTGACTTGACTTCTTAAATTGAGTTATACTGGACTGTTTGAGTTGATGTAAATTGATGTATATTATGTGTTGAACTCAAACATGTCACTTAGATACATATATTTTTGGGAATATGCTCTATTTTCAAACGACATATTGCTGAAATTTCAAAAAAACTTCCCAATCATATCTTGTATTTAAATGATTCATACTCCATGCCTTGCCTATATACTTTCAATTTATTATGACCCTTTTTTCTGTTACCAAAAGGGGGAGAAGAGGCAAAATTGGGTACATTGGGTAAAATTGAGCTTTTAATTATCTTTATGCATATAGTCAGGGGGAGCCTTTCTTAGCTGTACCTACTTTTACGTAAAGTATTTGTCATCATCAAAAGGGGGAGATTGTTGACATAATTAGTCATATCCCATTTTGATAATGACAAATACACTTGGTATTGATGTTTGCCTTGAGCTTGCATGTAGGTTCACTTTACGCATGGAATTGAAAAGAAGACTATCATGATGGCATATGGTGACCTCAAGGAAGGTTGAAGAATATTGTAATTTATTTGTATATGCATTTTTATATTCTTCTTTCCAAACTGTAACGCTATATAGCCTGTCATAACTGCATCATACATGGTAGGACTGTATGCCCAAATTGGCCTTAGATGGACCTTAGGTTCCTGCACTTAGTGCACAAGACCCCACTATAGTTCACATGTCCTCAAGGGTAAAATTAAAATCAAGTAATGGACCTTGGGCTAATTTCATAAGGACTTTGTGTGACCGAACCTGGCAAGTCAAAATTGCCTTTGTCAACCAAACCATGGACTGGTTAAATAGTTGACCTGACTTCAGGTGATCGAACCAAAAAGGACTTCACCATCCTCGGTTAACCAAACTTGTACCCTTACTTTTCCATCGTCCCTGGGCGCTCGAAGTTATAGTTCATTTTCACCTCGAGCAACCGAACTTGGCAGTTCAGTAGACTAAACTTTGGTTCAAGTGATCGAACCTTGGACAAAATGGAAAATCGCCTTGGTTAGCAAACTGAACCCACATTCAGGCACCTGAAATTCAAATTCACCTTTTCCTATTGTGTCTGTTCGAGCGACCGAACCTATGGTTCGGTTGACTGAAACACTCGGGTTGGCCAAATTTTTACCACAGTTAATTAGGATAAAACAAGGTTAATTTCTTAAACTCATTTAAAACATTTTTAATAATTCCCTATATGTCCCAAATGGTTATATTTTTGGCCTTCTCTATATTATGGGTTCATTCGCAAAAATTAAGGGTGATTAACAATTTCAATTAGCAAATACTCCTATAAATTTCCAATAGCAAATTTTTTCTATACCAAGCTCATATACTCACTCTTTACTATTCCCTTGATAGATCAAGTCTCTAAAGAGTGTCCTTGAGTGTTTCAAGTGCTTAAACTCTCCTTATTATTTATCGCAATATTGTTTTTGATTGAGAGTTTTAGCTAGGGTTTTTGCCCCTAATTTAACTAATAAATCTTTGTGTGGGAAAACCCTCATAGCTAGTGAGTCTTTGCATCATTGTTGCAAGACTCATTAAGCTTGTGATTTTTGATTTGCAAAATATTTTTCACAAGCTTATTTATTTTTACAATATCTCTTGAGCTATTATTTTGAGAAAATCATTTCTGAGATATTTTGAATACACTTGTTGGAACTCTTTGAAACTTGCTGTGATTGATTTACATTAATACTTAGTTTCAAAGATGGTTTGGAAAACACTCTAGGTCTTGATTATACATTTACATCAGATTGAGTGTTTAGCACACGTTATTGGCACTGGGCATATTTACTATCATATGTGCGTGCATATTTATGTGGACTATATTGTGGTACATCTCTGCTTGTGTAGAAGCACTTTATTTGTATGTAAAAATTATATTGATTATTGTATTCCAGGCATGGGTCTAAAGAGGGAGACTTGCCCTTGTAAAAGTCTGGAACTGGCTTCGACCGGTTAGGAAAGTTAGGTGCATCATCCTGGTAAGGTGTTGTAAATGGTGCCGCTCCACACGTGAAGTGAGCCTTTAGTGGAATCCTCGTGCTTGTGAGCCAAGGCGGGGACGTAGGCAGGATTGGTCGAGCCCCGATATCATATACGGTGTCAAGTTTACATTTCCAGCATTATATATTGTGTTTTGATTGATTTAATTTCCTTACTGAATATACCTAAAATCTGATTGGCACGGTATTGCATTTGATTGGGAAATACTGGAATTGTATTGTATGTTCTAAAAATTGTTTAATATATCATATCTACAATTTTGTATACATTTAGACTACCCCTAGGTTGTGAAATACTGTATCTAGACCGATTGACCTAGGAACAAATTTTTAGATCTCCAATTCACCCCCCTTTTGGCATTACCCCAAAGTCAACACGATCAATATCTAAATATATAGCTTTAAAAGTTGGATATGATGTTCAGGGTTCTTAGAAGAGCATCAATATTCAACAAGCAAAACATGATGCATATGAGTCCATTTCGTTCTTTCTATAGGGATGAAGTTAAGCTCCTCTAACTATTTGATGATTATGCAAGGATAAAACCTAATATTCAATTAGTTTGCACTCATCATTTCAAAAATATTTTAACATAAATTTTATCATAATCATCTTTATACATGGTTTTACTTGGAAAAAATTTAATAAAATTTCGGCAGCATGTCGCTTGTAAATCAGACATTTTCCCATAGAACCTGTATTTGAAAAATGTTTGTTTTTCAACAAAATAGTTCATAAAGCAGTTTATATAAAGCATGCAACAACCTATAATCTACTACTAGCATGCAATTCTCATCCACTGCATCTGGCATATAGGAGACATTCAATTACAAGCATGCAAACCAATAGTACAATCAACAGTTCATTCAAAAATATAAACTATCCATTAAAGATAGCATTATCAATAAACCACAGAGAATAGTTATAAATTCATTGCAGTATTCACATGAACATTTAGGCATAAATGATATATGCACATATAAAAATGAGAGTATTTTAATTTATATAGTCATGAAAGATAAGTGCTCCCCTTGAGTTGTGCACAATTACTATCTTATGCCTTTTCAATTCTTCAAATTCTTAGCCAAGAGTTCTTAAGATTTTCAATGACTTGAACTTGGCTTCGATTGCATTAGGCTTATTGGACCAAAAAGTCACAATGGATATTCGTTAAGATGACAAGCCTATGTCTGCCTCTTTTCTTATGAATCTCAAAACATATGAGGTCCAAGTTTGAATGACTCTTAATTTTAACTGCTCGTGCATAGGTTTCTTAGAAATTTGAATTCTCTTTAAATTAAAACCTAGTGCAATCCTTTTAGCCATTCAACTTCAGGGATATAAATCTCTAAACGTTTTGATTTAAAGTTTGAGAGCTTGAGAAGGGAATTTGAATAAATACTCTTAAAGATTTAAATCATTATTGAGTTTAGAAGAGTATTCCGAAGTGAGCATATGTGGACAATGTTCAAAATATTTTCATGCTAGCAAATATGTCTAGGCTTGGGTAAAGAGCATATAGGAGAATAAGATTTTTGACTATAGCTCTTTGGAGAAATGGATGTATCCTTTAAAGACAATTACGATTTAGAGCAAGGATACAGACTGATGGATAGGTATAATCTTTACCAGATATGATGGTTAGGTAAAGAGTCTTATGGATGGGATGGTGAACCAAAATAGATGATTTTTATATTTTAAGCTCAGGGAATATTTTGATTTACTTAGATGAGGAGCTTGATTCTCTTAGTGGATGCCTCTAATTTTGATTATGAGAAGGGTGTCTTTTAATTTGCACTTGTATAATAGGCATTTACGATCATCAGTGCTTAAACTTGAAGTGATGACTGAATTTTGATTAAGGCTTTTAGGTTTAAAGATAAGCTTAGGGATAAAGGATATATAGTATGATACGAATTCCTAAAGCTCAACTTTGTGAAATGGGCAAAGTACACTTAACTTAAGATGTTTATATTAAAGCATGAGTTAAGCAGTAAGAAATATATACAAGGCACAATTGCCCTATCCATTTGGAAGCGGATATGTATACTAAGCTTCTATATTTTGAACCAAAGCCACCTCCCAAGCCTATTGACATTACTAACTCCTAAATCTAATCATAGGGCCTAAGGGAAAATCAACTAGTCTGATAAATTTAATTTAAATCCATTTTTCCTTAGGTCCTACGAGGTTTGCTTTGATGATTATCCATTTCATTTTTTTTTAAAGCCTCGAGCACTTCTAAGTAAACAATTAAACCATATGTGCCACAATGTTTTGCAAAATAAGAAGGTATTGAATATATATAACATATTATGCTTATTTATTTTGTTTTTACCTGGTGAGACATGATTGTGGGTTTGATAGATAGAGCATGAACTCTTTTTAAAATTATTTTTCATTTTAACTACAAAGGGTCTATTGTGATTATTCTTTTCATTTATAGCTTTGATTATAACTCTAGAATAATCATTTATTTCTTCCTCTAAGTAGATGATCTTCAAAATTTTCTCAATTTTTTCTTTTCAAGAATAGCCTGATAATCTTTTCATTTGTCTAATTGCTTTGTTATCCTTTTATTCTCAATTTTCAGAAATAATTTCTGCTTAGATAACTTAACTAGAAAATTATTCATTTTCAGTAAAGTCTTTTCTAGTTTTCCATATGACAACATGCTTTTATTATTTAATTTCACACATGATTCATCAAAAGAGTTAACACTATAATTTTCACATGAATCATTGCATGCAGCAACAATAGTATTTTCACAAAATTCGACAGATGATTCACCACATGATATTTTGCAACAATCAACATAAGAATCATCAACTGCATAACAAACTGAAACAAGAGGTGAATCATATACCTCCTCGTTGATAACTATCTCATGATTCACCACTAGCGGATCATTTAAACTTTGTGTAATGTCCTACTTATCTTAATTATATAATAAAACATAATAAATAAAATAGTCAACCCGAACCCGTGGGTAGCAGGGACACCTGTCATACACAGCGGAACCTAGGCAACAGTAAATGTAAATCACATTCATCAACCAATAATTACATAATACCAAAGTCTACTACATCACCAAAATACTGTGTTTATATACAATCTCCAAAACATCAAAATAAACCTAGGATCATACAAAAAAAAGCTCCTGATCCTAGGTCAACACTTACCCTTCTAACAGGGAAGCTCAACTTACTCAGTAGCGACCCTGACCCGCGTCTCTCTGGGTTTCCTGAAAATCATTTAATGTTCGGGGGTGAGACACTTCTCAGTAAGGAAAAATAAACTAAATACAGCTGTGTGGCAACATGAATACTTAATGATAATATAGATATATAGTACAATCCTCATACCAGAAAACATTCATCATTTAATAATTGCAAGAACGTATACTTTCATATTTCTAATACATCATACTAATCATAACCGTTTGGTATAACTAATAATACTGAAAACATACCCAGGATGAATAGCCAACTGATGTCATGTATTACCCCCCATGACAGGCTGTGCAGCCCGAAGGCGGGACCCGACAATGGCTGGCCGACCACTACTGAGCCAAAAATGTCTGTAAGTACGATGGGCCCGCCACACCCTGGTCCGGACTGCCAAGTGGACGTCTACAATCTACACTGAAAGCCACATCGATTATCCATCTCCCACCCCCTCGTGGGGTTGTTAGCTCCAATCTTATCATAGATATATGATCTATAAGCTAGCGTATCGTGCTCCTGAATTGAACTAAACTAACACCCGGCTTCTGATAACATATAATACATGATAATATAGCGTTTAACATAAATGGATTGATAGCATTTTTTATAATTTCATAAATACGGCCTCGTGCCGAACATTTAATAAATACTGCCTCGCGTTGAAATCTGGGTTTTTGCTATTTATAGAGTCAGATTCGTTGACGAGACACGTCACCTCGTTGATGAGTCCTATAGAAACTTCATCGATGAACTTGCACCTTCGTCAAAGAATTTCAGGCTTCTCCAAAAATCCTCTCTCGGTATCTTCTCATTGACAAAACTTGTCTTCATCAACGAGGCCCTCTTGTACCCTCGTTGATGAATCCCCTGTGTTTGTCGACGAGGACGTGATAAATTTCCCTTCGTTATTTCTCCCCTGTGATCCCCTACCTTCTTCTATTTCTGTTTCCATTTCCCTTCCTCTTTATTATTTAAATACCATTATTATTCGGGTCATCACATTCTCCCCTCCTTATAAAATTTTTTCCTCGAAATTTACTATCTATATAATTCATCATCCCTTAAAGCAAAATGGTCTACTTATTTTATTACTTACCCTTATTTATGGCTGAGGAATACTGTGGTTACATTTCAAGTCCTGGGAGATTACATAACCAAAAGAAAATTCCTCCAAAACTAAAATGCCACTTGCTACTAGAATATTACATGTACCTGCAAAAGAAACATTACATATTTACTCACATTTCTTAATTATATATGGATTTCTTGGAAGAATTGCGGGAATTTATGTCTAATCTATTCCTCAAGCTCCCAAGAAGCCTCTTCTACTGCATGATTCCTCCATAGAACCTTTACAAGAGGAATCCTTTTATTACGTAGTTTCTATTCATTTCTGTCCAGAATTTGCACTGGTACCTCCTCATAAACTAGCGAATCACTGAGCTCTAACTCACCATAGCTGATAATATGAGAAGGATCTGGGACGTATTTCCTCAACATGGATATGTGGATTACGTCGTGCATCCTGGATAGTGTAGGTGACAAATGAACCAATAAACTTAGGGTTAAGTTTACCCTTACTACCAAACCTCATAACCCCTTTTAACGGAGCTATCTTCAAAAATACATGATTACCCACATAAAACTCCAAAATTCTGCGGCGATTGTCGGCATAACTCTTCTGTCAGCTCTGAGTTGCACTGATTCTATCCTTGATGAGCTGAACTTTATCATACGCCTACTGTACTAGCTCTGGTCCCACAAGTCGCCGCTCACCCATCTCGTCCCAATATAACAGGGAATGACATTTTCTACTATATAAAGCTTCAAATGGTGCCATGCCGATGCTGGACTGGTAATTGTTATTATACGCAAACTCTACCAGTGGCATGAACTGAGTTCAACTACTCCCAAAATCTAAAACACATGCTCGGAGCATATCTTCTAGTATCTGTATCATCCTCTCAGTCTACCCATCTAACTGAGGATGCAATGCCGTGCTAAATGATACCTGAGACCCTAGAGCTTCCTATAAGCTTCTCTAGAATCGTGACGTAAAATGCGGGTCTTGGTTTGACACAATAGATATGGGCACTCCATGAGAATAAACTATCTCCTGAATGTAAATTTTCGCTAAACGGTTGAGGGAATAGCTGATCTTGATAGGGAGAAAATGGGCAGTCTTAGTCAACCGGTCTACTATCACCCAAATCACATTCTGGCCATGCAATGTCGACGGTAGTCCTGAAATGAAGTCCATGGAGATATGATTTCACTTCCACTCTGAGATAAATAACGGCTGCAACTGACCTACTGGCCTCTAGTGCTCAGCTTTTACCTACTGGCACGTCAAGCACTGGGCTACATAATCGGCAATCTCTCTTTTCATACCACTCCACCAATAAAACTTTCGCAGATCCCTATACATTTTCGCACTGTCGGGATGAACCATATAGAAAAATCTGTGAGCCTCCTCCAAAATAGTCTTCCTAAAGTCAGTATCGCTAGGAACGCATAATCTGGAACGAAACCGTAAAGCTCTGTCATCTGCAATACTGAATTTCTCCCCCTGACCACTCTCCACTCTGTCCATCACCTTTACTAATTCTGGGTCTTCTTTCTGGGTGGCTTTAATTCTTTCTTATAGAGTAGGCTGTACCACAAGGATGCTGATACATACTGGAGTATTGCTCTCTATCAATTCAATGCCGAATCTCTTTAGATCCATCATGGTTGGACGCTGGATCTTCATAGCTGCCAACACTGATTCCCCAGACTTTCTGCTCAGTGCATCAGCTACCACGTTTGCTTTCCCTTGGTAGTAACTAATAGTATAATCAAAATATTTAATTAACTTTAACCACCTTCTCTGTCTCATATTTAATTCCTTCTAGGTGAATAAATACTTTAGACTCTTTTGGTCAGAGAAAATCTTGCACTGCTCGCCGTACAGATAATGCCTCCAAATTTTCAATGCGTGTACCACTGCAGCCAATTCAAGATCGTGGGTAGGGTAGTTCTTTTCATATTCTTTCAACTGTCTAGACGCATGCGCCACTACCCTACCATGTTGCATCAATATACAGTCAAGCCCCTTCAAGGACGCATCATTGTAGATAGTATAATCATCACCCCTAGACGGGATGATCAAATCTGGTGCTGTGACTAGCTTTTGCTTCAATTCCTGAAAAATCTGCTCACAGCTATCAGCCTACTCAAATTTGGCATTCTTCCTAGTCAGTCGTGTCAGAGGCACTGATAAAGTTGAGAACCCCTCGACAAAACGTCGGTAATATCCAGCTAACCCCAAGAAACTCTTGATCTCCTGGACGTTCCTCAGTCTAGCCCAATTCACTACCGCATCAATCTTATTGGGATCCACAGAAATTTCGTCTCCTAAAATAACATGTCCCAAAAACACAACTTTCTCGAGTCAGTAGTCACATTTGCTGAACTTTGCATACAACTTCTTTTCTCTAAGCATCTGTAAAACCTGCGTTAAATGTATCTCGTGCTCCTCGTAGCTCCTCAAATAAACCAGTACATCATCAATAAAAACAACAAAGAACTGGTCTAAATATGGATGAAAGATCTTATTCATCAAATCCATAAATATCGCAAGAGCATTCATCCGGCCAAATGGCATAACCATGAACTCGTAATGTCCATATTTGGTCCTAAAAGCCATCTTCGATACATCCTCTACTCTCACCTTTACCTGATGGTAGCCTGATCTGAGGTCAATTTTATAATATACCCGTGTACCCTGAAGCTGATCGAATAAGTCATCGATGCGGGGTAGATGATACTTGTTCTTAATGGTCACTTTATTAATCTCCCTGTAGTCTATGCACATCCTCATAGACCCATCTTTCTTCTTCACGAATAACACTGGAGCTCCCCACGGAGATACACTAGGTCGTATGAAGCCCTTACCAAGCAAATCCTGCAACTGAGCTTTCAATTCTTCCAACTCTGCTGGCATCATTCGATATGGTGCTTTAGAGATCGGTGCTGTACTTGGAAGTAGATCAAGAGGAAAATGCACCTCTCGATTAGGTGGCAAACCTGACAATTCATATGGAAACACATTAGTAAACTCCTTTACTGTTGGTGTACTGGTGAGTTTTACTTCATTCCCTATTGTTTCCTTCACGAAGGCCACGAATCCCTGACAACCACTTAACAGTAGTCTCCTCGCTTGAACAGCTAAAACCATTTGAGGTAGAGATTGCACTTGTGACCCTATAAATCTGAATTCTGGTCTTCTTAGCGATTTAAAAATTACTTCTCTCGCATGACAGTCTATACTAGAAAAATTAGCTGCTAGTCAATCCATGCCAAAAATAATATCAAATCTATGCTTGTCTAGTACTACCAAATCAATAGATAGAATTCTCCCCTGAACATTAACTAGACAACCACGAAGCACCCTACTACATCTCACTACTGACTCGGTTGGTGTAGCTACTAGTAATTCAATATCTAATGTTTGTGTTTCAGCCCCACATAATTTAGCACACTCCACAGATACAAACAAGTGTGTGGCCTTTGATTCAAATACTGTAATAACTTTAAATGAAAACATATTAACCGTACCTGTCACCACATCACCGGCTGTCTCAGCATCATACGGCGTTAAAGCAAAAGCCCTAGCTGGGGCTATATTCCGCTGCTGGCCTCCATGTGGTGCCTGGTAGCCTCCTTGAGTAGGTCTAGGAGCAGGAGCAGCCCCAATCTGAGCCTAACAGTCCCTCATCATATATCCTGGTTCCCCACATCGATAACAGACACCTTGCCCGGCACGACACTCCCCCACGTGTCTCTTCTCGCAAGACGGGCAAGCTGGAGATGGCTGCACACCCTCAAAATCGCGATTCCCAGTCTCCTGCCTCCGATATATGTAGTAGCCACCTCTCATCCATGAACCACGGTCGGCTACCTGCGGGGAACCAGAAGGTGCGGATCTCTTCTTCTGCCTCTACTCCTCTGCTTTCAACAACTTCCCAATCTCCGCTATAGTGGCTCTATCCACTAGCTCAGCAAAATCCTACAACTTCAATATCGACACTTGCTTATAAATTTCTCTCCTCAGACCTTTCTCAAACTGTCGTATCTTATTTACTTCAACTAGTATGATGTATGGGGTGAAGCGAGATAATTCGATGAACCTCGCTGCGTATTGCTGTACGGTCTGCTGTCCCTGCTTCAGGTTTAGGAACTCCTCAATCTTAGATTCCCTAGATGAGGCTGGAAAATACCTATTGAAGAATATCTCCTTAAACCGCTCCCACGTCATCTCCACAGGTACTGTCCTCTGCTGTTCTAAAAGTTTCACCACCAACCACCATCTCTCGGCCTCCGCAGTGAGTCTGTAGGTAGCAAATAGCACCCTCTGCTCCTCTGAACACTGCAGCACTGCAAATATTTTCTCTATCTCCTGCACCCAATTTTCAGCGACTGTAGGATCTGTTCCCCCTAAGAAAATCGGAGGATTCATCTTTATGAATTTCTCTATTAAGCTATCTTGGCCTGCTGATGGACCACCTATTCCCTCGAACTCCTGGAAATTTTGACCATAACTTGCTGTGCCACACTACGTAAAACTGCATCTGAATCACTGCCTACAGCACTTGAGGGTGTAGCACCCTCATTCCCACTAGCGTGGGCACTACTGCCACCAGGGTCCATCCTGAAAAACAAATAACTTAACTCAGAACCTCTTCACTATACATATATCCTCCAACCAATATAGTATTTATTCCTAATTAATTCATCTATACTGATCTTAATTGAAGGTTCAATCTTGCAACCTAGATACCCAACTCGACGATAGTTTACCATGACTTTCCTGAAATCGTCACCCTAGGAAAATCACACAAACCACCATAGAAGTCCTGCATCTAAACTACAAAACCAGACCTCAAATCCCCTTAACCTATACTCTAGTATTATTACTGCTGCACTCTAGAGTCTACAAGACCTAGTATCCTAGGCTCTGATACCAAACTGTAATGTCCTTCTTATCTTAATCATATAATAAAATATAATAAATAAAATAGTGAACCCGAACCTGTGGGTAGCGGGGACACCTGTCATACACAGCGGAACCTAGGTAGCTGTAAATGTAAATCACATTCATTAACCAATAATTACATAATACCAGAGTCTACTACATCACCAAAATACTGTGTTGATATACAATCTCCAAAATATAAAAATAAATCTAGGATCATACAACAAAAAGCTCCTGATCCTAGGTTAACACTTGCCTTTCTAACAAGGAAACTCAACTTACTCAACGGCGGCCCTGACCCGCCGGTCTCTCTGGGTTTCCTGAAAATCATTTAATGTTCAGGGGTGAGACACTTCTCAGTAAGGGAAAATAAACTAAATACAGCTGTGTTGCAATATGAATACTTAATGATAATACAGATATACAGTACAATCCTTATACCAAAAAACATTCATCATTTAATAATTGTAAGAACGTATACTTTCATATTTCTAATACATCATACTAATCATAACTTTCTGGTATAGCTAATAATACTGAAAACATACCCAGGATGAATAACTAGCTGATGTCACGTATTACCCCCCCTGACGGGTTGTGTAGCTTGAAGGCGAGACCCGACAATGGCTGGCCGACCACTGCCGAGTAAAAAATGTTTGTAAGTACAATGGGCCCACCACACCCTGGTTCGGACTGCCAGGTGCACGTCTACACTCTACACTAAAAGCCACATTGAGTATCCATCTCCAACCCCTTCGTGGGGTGGTTAGCACCAATCTGATCATAGATATCTAATTTATAAGCTACGGTACCGTGCTCTTGAACAAAAGTAAACTAACATCCAGGTTCTGATAACATTTAATACATGATAATATAGCGTTTAACATAAATGAATTGATAGCATTTTCTATAATTTCATAAATACGGTCTTACGCCGAACATTTAATAAATACGGCCTCGCAGCGAAATCATACGTAAAACACGGCCTCGGACCGGCTATCAATCATGGCCTTGTGCTGAATATCTCATGCATATCAGTCTAAATAATAAATCAATTATTATGTATTTTCAACATCATTTTATACTGTAATATTTCATATTCCTGAAAACATGCTTCATTCATAACATAATCATATCATAATACTTCTCATGTAAAGTAATATTTATGCCACATATTTGCTATATAAAACCATACTTTATATTCTAAAATCATAATTTCAGGCATCCCATACATATATATACATTTCAACATAATAGCAGTATTTTCCCAAATGTGCATTTCCTTCGTAATATACATATATAATACATGCTTTCTTGAAAATTAATTTACTAATAAATAATAATAATTTGCATGGAAAATAACTGCTTTAGTTTATTCCCTTACCTAACACTGAAAGAAATCCCCTAAAATTTTTGGTCCTGCACGCACAGGGTTCCCCATTCAACTCCCTGAAAACAATAACTCGCAGAACTAAACTTTGGTATTTTCACGTGAATATCGTTTCCTATAACTACAGTAAGACCAAATTTGGCATAAAAAGTCTTACCTCAACTTAGGGATAAATTTCAACTCACTTCCACCAACGATCCGCTCCGGAAGATTTGGAGAGAACTTCCCTAGGAGCGTCGTGGTGGCCTCAGATCATCGATTCGGCGAGCGACGGAACCGAAATCGAAGAGAGAGGAGAGAGAAACCAAAGGGAGAGAGAGAGAGGGTGATTTTTTCTTAATTTTTTACGTTTAAATTTGGATTTTTTCTATTTATAGGGTCGGATTTCTCGACGAGACACATTACCTCGTCGATGAGTCCTGTTGAAAGTTTGTCGACGAACCTGCACCTTCATCGACGAATTTCAGACTTCCCCAAAAATCCTTTCTCAGTATCTTCTCGTTGATGAAACTTGTCTTCGTCGGTGTGGCCCTCTTGTACCCTCTTCGACGAATCCCCTGTGTTCGTCGACGAGGACCTGATAAATTTCCTTTAGTTATTTCTCCCAAAGTCTGCTGCCTCCTTCTGTTTCTGTTTGCGTTTCCCTTCCTCTTTATTATTTAAATATCATTATTATTCAGGTCGTCACACTTGGTGCTTCTAGAGTGGTGATCTCCCTCTCCTAGGATTCTCCATATTTCTTTTCGAGTTCATCCTAGATCTCCTGTGCACTTCTACATGCCATGATCTTAGGAAAAATGTTAGAATCTAAACCGCAGTATAGCATATGCATGGCATTAGAATTAATCAAGTTGAAATCATGTTCAGAAATTTGTGCACCACTTCCTTTAGCATTCACTTGCCAAGCCTTCCAATCCATTGCTTTTATAAATATGCTGGTTCTAAATTTCCTAGTGGTTTAATCAACACCACAAAACACTGGAGGACTGAAAGGTGATCCTCCCTCGATGAATGGGGATACAGCAATGTGAGCCATTGTGATCTTTTACAAAAACGTTTAAGTCTATGCAACGAGATTCTGATACCAAGTTTTGGAATTGGTGTATTCCCAAGAGGGGGTGCATTGGAAATTTAAACTTTCTCCTAGGTCAATTCAGATTTTTCAAACAGTATTGCACAAACCTAGGGTCTTTCTATACAATCATAAACTCAATCAAATATTTAGACAATTAAACGCAAACATTCAAGTGCCAAAATTTGAAGTGCCAAAATTAAAAGTAGGCATATGAAATGTTATCAGCATTCAACCAATATTGCCTATGTCCCCGCCTCAAGCTCACAAGCAAGAGGATTCTACTATGGCTCACTTAATGGGTGGAGTGGCACCTAATACAACACCTTAACACGATGGTGCACCTAGTTCTCCTAATCGGGTCTAAGCCAGTCCAAGACTTTTCATAGGACAAGTCTCCCTCTTTCGACCACACGTCGGGAATACAACAAATATGAAATTTTTCGTACAAAAAAAATATACTTCTTACACTAAGCAGATATGTACCACAATCAATTAATGCACTCACATATGATAGGATATTAAGCTCAAGTGAGATTTTGTTAACCAATGTGTTAACTCTCAACAATATGTGTGTCAATATATATGTGTGAGAGTGAAACCTTTGATTTCAAGATAACGTATTTGCAATGTAAATTTTCAAAGCATCTTTAGAACCCTAAGCAAACATCCCAAAAATATTTTTCAAATATCAAGCATAATGGATATTAGGGTTTAAGTTTGCTAAAAAATTATTTTATCAAAACACAAAGCAAGCTTATAAAACTAGCAATAAGGATGCAAGTTCTTAAGCAAATGAAAAGTTTTTTCCAATCTAATATTTATAAGTAAAACACAATAGGAAAAATTTAAGCTACTCTCCAAAATCATCAATCAACAAAAGCAAGTATGGGAGAGTTGTTAGCTTGCAAAGAGAATGAATGAACACTCTCAAAAATAATCTCTCTCAAAGATATGTAACTAAATGAGTATGAGAAAGAGATTTTGCAAAGAAAAAGTTTACTAATCTATATGTTAATCACTTTCAAATTATAACAAATGAGGTGGTATATATAGAGTTGGGAGAAATTTTAACCGTTAGGGACATATTAGGTATTTTGGAAAATATTTAATGGTGTTTAATTAAAAATAACCATGTTTTACATGCAGAAAAAAATGTCCAACCCAAGAGGGTTTGGTCGCCCAAACAGACACATAAAGAAAAGACATTTTTAAAGTTTGGGTGCCTGGTGAACGTTCGGGTGGCTGATTCTAAGGCGATTTCCAAAATGCTCGAGGTTCGGTCGCCTGGTCCTAAGTTCGATCTGCCAAACTTGCCACTTCACTCACCCGAGGTATTTTTGAACATCAAGTTCGGGGCTCGGGGAAGGTGGAAAAAGTTACGGCCATGGTTTGGTTGACCGAGGAAGATATGTTCATATTAGGTTCGCTTGCCCAGGCCTTAGTCAACTTTTTGACTTTCTATACATTCGGTCGATCAAGGCATTTTCAACGCACACGGTTTGGACACCTAAAGTCCTTTCAAACTTAAATTTTGGTCCTAATTTTGAGTATAAGTTACCCCTGATTGGATAGATATTATGTGTAAGATAGTTGAGATTTTCCCAAGTGATTGTGCAAGGACCTAATAGTCGATCTAAGGTCTTGGCTTCTCAATTAAGCCCAAAAACCTGCCATCGGTCGATCGAATCCCAAAGGTCATTCTACGGTTTTGAGCATAAATACCTATTATACATGATATGCAGATTATTACAGACCCAAAATATAAAACAAAATGCATTTTACAATAAGAACAAATGTCTTCAATCTTGTTGCTCGTGTGTCTTCATGGAATGCGCCAGATACATATGATTTTGGAGTTTCTTATGGCTTCCAAGTCCCTTGATTTTATGTGTGCTAAAATTTAGACCTGTTCACATCAAAATAGAAATCAGACTCAAAAAGTTAACAACGGGTGCATTAGCTAGCGGCACACGACAGTCTCTTGCAATATGACCAAGCCGACCACACTGATAGAAGGCATTTGATCAAATTCACCACTCCCCCACCCCCTAGTGCCTCCGATCACACCTAGTACAAGTAGGGGTGTTGGATTACCTTAAGGGGCTTGGTCTCCCACTGGCCCCCATCATATCTTCTCTGCTAACCCTGATTGGTACCTGCTCGGAATTCAGAAGGCATAAGCCTCCTCCCCTTACTCTGTACTCCAACACCTCTCTGCAAGCCGGTCTTTATCACTGTGGTTTTATCCACTAACACTGAAAAAGCATGGACCTGGAAAGCCACCACGTGCTCATAGATACTCTATCTCAGACCCTCCTAAAAAATCCTCGCCTTCTTCTCCTCGACTGGCACCATGTATGGAGCAATTTGGGATAGCTCTATAAATCTAGCTGCATAGTGTTGGACCGTTAGATGTCCCTGAGTCAAATTTAGAAATTCCACCACTTTAGAATTTCTTGTAGTAACGAGAAAGTACCGCTCAAAGAATATCTCCTTAAAAGCGGCTCCAAGTCAATGCTATAGGCACCAGCCTCTACTCCTCCAGCAATATCACTGACCTCCACCAACGTTTAGCCTCTGCTATCATCTTAAAAGTGGAAAATGACACTCTTTACTCCTCGGTGCAAGGGAGAACTGACAATGTCTCCTCAATCTCCTCAACCCAATTCTTTCCTATGAAGGGGTTGGCTCCTCCTGAGAAAAACGGGGGATTCATATGAGTGAATCGATCGATGATACAACCCTGGTGAGCTGGTGGGCAACCCTGCTCCCATAAATTTCTTGTTATATCTACCATTACTTGCTGGGTGACACTTCGCAATACTACATCGGAGTCACTGATGCCCATACTAGAGAGTCCTACATCATTACCACCACTAGTGTGTGCATCATCGCTATTCTCAGGGTCCATGCTGAAATAGAGTAAAAATAATCTGAGATTCCTAACTTCATAACACAACTAATACATAAATATAACTAAGAACCACAAAGTATCCTCATACCACCAATCAAATAAACATCCTTATCCCCAATTTAAGGTTTAGTATTAACACTCAGAAACAAAAATCGATGATAGTTTACCATGTTTTTCTTGAAAACGTCATTTCAGGAAAATCACAGAAATCTTCACAGAATTTGTACCTCCAGACAGTGAGACAAAACCCTAATCTCTCATTTGTACCTTCAACAATAACTTTCTGAAATTCTTATCAACCCATTTCCTACCCTCATCAAGATCCATTCCTATACTCTAGTATTGTTTTCCGCTCTGCACTAAAGTCTACAGAACCTAGAAACCTAAGCTCTAATACCAAACTGTAATGACCCCAAAATTCTGCTATATATATTTTTTCCATATATTAAACTCTGATACCACAAAATATCAACAACGTCAACTCGGATCCAAAGTGAGGTACTAGGGATATACCTGTCCATAAGTACATACTATCTATGCAACGGAAAACATAATATACCTAAACATTGTATACAATACCTGAGTTTTACTATCTCTATAATTATACATGTACATCCCCAAAATCCATAAAAGATCCTAGGGATTACACAGATCATATTTCCTGGCTCAAACACTTACCCTGAAACTAGGATAGTACCACAATCTCCTTTACTTTGGAGCTCGCTCCACTCGTCTTTCTGGATTTCCTGAAAAGTTTAAATTCTTGGGGTGAGAGACCTCTCAGCAAGTGAGAATATATTATTAACCATGTGTCGCAATTTAAGTTTTAGTGTTTCAAATATGTAACCATAATTTACCTTTCCTTTTGAAAAGCTAAGGTGTACTCCCAAAAGGGAGGGGGAGGGGGGGTGAATTGGGGTTTTAAAACTTTCCTTTTAAATTCTTGTTTTACAAGTTCTTTTAGTTAAGTATTAACCCCTTTTTCAATTTGATTTAATTTGTAATCTCAACAATCAACTTCACAATCACTTAAACCAATCAATGCAGTAAGCTTGATATTGCAATATGAAATAAATTAGAAAATCCAACCAAGTTTCCAAAGTTCAAATATTGGTATTAATTAAGTATCTTGAATTTAAGTACGCAACCAACCAATATGTTAATGAGTTTTGGTATTAATCAATCAATGTACTCCCTTGTGGTTTCCACAATATATTGATCAATCAACGTACTCTCTTATGGTTTCAACAATTTCCAAAAACAAATTAATATCCAGGAAATTAAGTACACAACTGTGTAGTTTATAAGTGCTGAAATTTAAGAGAGTAAGGAAGAGAATGACACTGAGTTTTTATGAGGTTCGACTATACCTGCCTACGTCCTTGCCTTAGGCAACACACCTAAGGATTCCACTATACCACTATTTTACGGGCAAAGCAAACCTTTACAGCACTACTTCAATAGGATAAAGCCCTCCTCTCCAAGTGATACTCCACGCTCGATACAATGATCCAACAGCCTGAACCGTTCAAAAAAACAACAAGAAACAAGAAAAAATTCTTGTGTACAAAAACACTCTCACAATAGAGCTGATTAGTACAAGTTAGAGCACTAATATACTTCAATTTTAAATATCAATAAAGAATGAATTTGAAGCTCAAGAAATTAATCACCAAGTTCTTCTTTAGATTGAAAGAAGCTTTGTAAGTACACAAAACCCAAGAGTTTGTATCAGCAGGAATTCAGTATAACTTCAACAAGAGTAAGTGAGCAAGAAAGCTTCGAGAATTAGAGACTTTGATTGCTTGATTGCTTGCAGTTGTTGTTGTAAAAATCCTTTGGTTTTCCAAGTATTTATAGAGTTCTAAAAGTAATTCCTTGTTGCCCAAGTTTACTTGGAGTATTTCCCAAGTATTTACAAAGTTTGGAGCTCAAGCAAATATTTCTGAAGACTTTTCAACGCTGCTTTATTTTAAAAAATATGAATGTCAGTCACTGACAAACATTAAAATTAGTGTATTTCAAAAGTGAGTGCTCATTCAGTCGCCTGACGGTGTCTTGTCAATCGCCTGAGAAAGATTTGTGAGGCACTTGTCATGGTTTTATTTGTATTTCTTAAAAACATATAAGCTGTTAGTCGCTTGACAGAATTTAGTCAGTCGCGTGAGAGTGCAATCTCACTGTTTTTAAGATTTTGGTTCTGAAAACTTTTTTGGCTTTTAATCTTCGAAACTTTTGATTTGAAATTAAAAAAAAAAAAATGTATTTTCCAAGGTTTTTAAAAAATGGGTCTCTAAGGCCATAATCATTCCTGAAGTGTTTCAAAGCATCTGTATTGATTTTAAATTGAAGTACTTACACAAGACTTCCTTAAGACTTAAAACTCTCTAAGTGTGAAGTCTTCATGAATATCCTTCGTTGAGTCCATCTTGACTTTGAGTTTCAATATTATTTAAGCTTTCATAAGATTTTTCAAACTTTGATCTGTTGATCTCTCTTTTGATCACTTGGTTGGAATGTAGGCTATCAATGCACTCTTGATCTTGAACTCTAATGTATGTTTCATGAAATGTCATCACTTTATCCAAAACAAGTTAAATTACCTCGTTTTGTTATCATCAAAATAAGATTCGTAAGCCTTGTTAAGCCAACAATCTCCCCCTTTTTGATGATGACAAATAAGGAGTAAAAGAGAGTGAACCAAGACAAGGCTGCCCTTACAGTAAGCATACTTTCAACAATGTTTTGAAAAACAAATCTTCAGCTATAATGTAAGTTCATTTTTCATCAATACATCAAACAAGTATCAGTGCATTATAAAACAAGTATTAGTGCATTATAATATATCAATAAAGTATTAGTGCATCAAAATTCATTTCATCATATCATCAATAATATCATATCATATCTCATATTCTGCATTGCTTATGCTTTCTTATCATTGCATTTTGTCTCCTTAATTTTGCTTTCATTTTTGCTCAAACTTTCTCCCCTTTTTGACATCGATCAAAAAGAGAAAAGTAACTTAGTAAAAGTAAATGTACCACATAAAAGATATTCATATTCATCTAAAGGTGTACATAGTGTCAAAAGCATCTAGGGATACAAACCAAAGTATAGAAAGCTGAAAACTGAAATTTCAACACAAATACATATGGATAACTAAGATAAAAAGCAATAAAAAAAATAGAAAAAGATATCAATCATCATTAGCTACATCATCATCCTTACAATTTTCTTCATCTTATTTATCTTCCTTTGATTCTTCATCAGATGCATCATCACTAGGAGGTGCAGAGCTGATGCCCATAGGATCTCTAGTGTGTGAGAAACTAGCCAAAAGCTGTTCAATACGTCCAATTCTATGATCAAGTGAAGAATAGTTTATCTATAGAGAGGCAACATTTTCTTGAAGAGAGTTAAGTCCTCTCCTTATGTCATTATTGAAGGTGAAGAATTGATGATAGAAAGGAAGGAACCATGAATGACTATCTTCTTCTTGAGGAGCAAACTGCTGCTATGGATACTAAGTAGGAGGTTGGGGATTAGAAGTTTAGTAGCATTGCCTTCTTCCTTTGGGAAACCACCTTTGTTCATATTTTTCATATCCCATCATCCTAAGGGTAGTGACCAAAAAGATGTCATAGTGAGTTTGTTTAATAAAAGGGGAGAATGGTGTGGTGAGATGATAGTGTGCAAATATCAAATTGAAAATCCCACCATATGTAAGAACAATACGATGAGCTTCTTCCCTTGTAATCATCCACCTGAGAATGAGGCTTGGCAAATTTCATTTTTTCCCTTCAAGAATACACTACATTACAAAACAATCCAGAAAGGTAACATGGTCATGTGATCCAACTCGTGGTAAAATATTGTAGGTGGTCAGTTTTTTAAGGACCAGACCTTGGAGGTTTAGTTGTTTGTAAAGTGGGGGATTACCAAAATAAATAGGTTCTTCCTTCATAACCAATAGCAGAAACTCTTTTGGAGTAGAGTCTTGAGCCACTATCCATGATTTTTCAATTTGAGGAAATTCAAATTCACCTTGCTTAATATGGAGAAATTTAGCTAGGATTGTGGGGTGAGTGTAATCGAATTCCCCATGACCTCGGTGGATAGTCCCAAATCGCTTTTAAACAAATTGGCATAAAAATTTTTTGATCAAAGTTGGGTAGTATCTAGGGGCTTGATACGTGATAAACTTCTTCCAACCTAATCTTTTGAACATGGGAAATATTTTAGGAAAATTGATTTCAAGAATGTATGTATCAAGAACTTTATCGAAAATAGGATCCGTGGAATGAAGGTGATTCTTATATAGTTGTTTGGCATGTGGAGAGGTTAGCCATTTTTCAACTTCATCATCTTCAATAGGCTTGGAGGATGAAGCTTTGTTCCCAGTAGTCTTCATACGTGGCATGATGACTTAGTGGAAACCCTAGGTATTTGAACGGAAATGGAGTAGGAGTTTGTTCTTCAAGTGAGAAGTCAAGGATTATAAGAAGTAAGAGGCTAGAAATTGAAGGAGTGGGAGTGTTAGACGAGTGAGGAAGCAGAGTCAGGCGGCTGAGGGTTTCAAAAATGAGGGTTTTTCGTATAAAAGCATACTACCTGCCGCTTGTCAGTCGCCTGACAATCGAAGAGTCAAGCGCCTGATGAGCTTAATTTTGTCAGGCAGTAGCAAGTCAGTTGCCTGACATCACATGGACAGTCATTTGACATGCAGAATTTTTGTTTCTTTCTTTAAATGACTTCTCTAATATGTAACAATCCTAATTTATGCTAATAGAGATAAATCGATCCTTTGAAAGTGGTTTTGTAAAGATGTCTGCCCATTGATCATTTGTATTCTCAAATTCAAGAATAATATCCTCTTTTTGAACATGATCTCTTAAGAAATGGTGTCTAATATCTATATGTTTTGTTCTTGAATGTGATATTGGATTTTTAGAAATATTAATAGAACTTGTATTATCTCACTTAATGGGTATAGCTGAGTACTCTAAATTAAAGTCTTTTAATTGTTATTTTTTATAGTGTTTGAGCACAACAGCTACCTACTGCAACATACTCAGCTTCAACAGTAGATAAAGCTATGGCATTTTGTTTCTTGGAAAACCAAGACACAAGAGATAGTCTAGGAAAATGACAAGTTCCACTTGTGCTTTTTCTATCAATTTTACATCCCATATAATATGCATCTGAGTAACTAATCATTTCAAATCCAAGGTTCGTAGGATACCGTAGTCCTAAGTCAATAGTGCCCATTAAGTATCTTAAGATTCTTTTTACTGCTACCTGGTGAGATTCCTTAGGAGCTAATTGAAACCGGGCGCACAGGCAAACACTAAACATTATATCCGGTCTACTAGCTGTCAAGTATAACAAACTACCTACCATACCTTAATAGTATTCCATGTCAACTGGTTTTCCTTTTTCATCTTTATCAAGGCTTATAAAAGTACTCATTGGTGTTCCTATAGGTTTGCTACTTTCCATGTCAAACTTCTTCAGCATGTCTCTTATATATTTTGATTGATTTATAAAGGTACTATTTTTAGCTTGTTTGATTTGTAAGCCTAGGAAATAATTTAATTCTCCCATAATACTCATTTTAAATTCGTTTTGCATACATTTTTGAAATTCTTTACATAAATCATTGTTTGTAGCACCAAATATGATATCATCAACATAACTTTGTATAAGAAGCATATCTTTGTTCTTAGATTTTATGAATAATGTGTTGTCCGCATTTCCTCTTAAAAAACCATTTTCTAGTAGGAATCCACTTAACCTCTCATTCCAAGCTCTAGGAGCTTGTTTTAACCAATATAATGCTTTCGTTAATTTAAATACATTAGTAGGGTTATTTGTATCCTCAAAACCAAGAGGTTGTGCTACATAGACTTCTTCATTTCTAAATCCATTTAGAAATGCACTCTTTGCATACATTTGATAAATTTTAAATTCTTTACGAGATGCATAGGCTAATAACATTCTTATGGCTTCCATTCTTGCTAAGGGAGCAAAGTCTCATCGTAGTCTATTCCTTCTTCTTGATTATATCCTTGAACTACGAGTCTTGCCTTACTTATTACTACAATACCATTTTCATCCCTTTTATTTCTAAATACCCATCTAGTTCCAATTATTGAATGATTATTGGGTCTAGCTAATTTCCATACTCTATTTCTTTCAAACTGATTTAATTCTTCTTGCATTGCTATTATCCATGAATTATCACTTAATACTTCTTCAATGTTTTTAGGTTCTTCTTAGGATAGAAAAGCATAATAATTACATAGGTTTTTCAATGATGATCTAGTTGATACTTCTCATTATGGTTCTCCTATTATTTGATCTACTGGATGATTTCTTACAAATTTCCTTTCTTTAGGTAATTCAGAATTTTCAATAGAATCATTATTTTGAGTTTCTTCATTTTTCTCTTCTTTCACTTCTATGATTTCTAAGTCTTCTAGTTTTTTTGTAGTATCAGTTTTAACTTCTTCAATATCAATTGCTTGTGTATATGGATTTACTTCATCAAAGGTTACATGAAGTGACTCTATAATTGTGAGTGTTCTTTTATTATAGATTCTAAATGCTTTGCTATTCAATGCATACCCTAAAAAGATTCCTTCATTTGATTTTACATCAAACTTCCCTAAGTTATCTTTATCATTTAGTACAAAGCACTTGCATCCAAATACATGAAAGTAAGCTATGTTAGGCCTTCTTCCTTTTGATAGTTTATAGGGGGCTTTATTTAAGGTTGATCTTATGGAAACTCTATTTATTACACAACATGCAGTATTAACTGCTTCAGACCAAAAGTACTTAGGTAATTTGTGTTCATTTAACATTGTTCTAGCCATTTCTTGAAGAGATCTATTCTTTCTTTCCACAACTCCATTTTGTTATGGAGTTCTAGGTGCTGAAAAATTGTGTTTTATTCTATGTTCATTGCAAAATTTATCAATATCTTTATTATTGAATTCTCTTCCTTGATCACTCCTAATATTTAAAACACCATATCCTTTTTCATTTTGAAGTCTTTTACACAAATTTATCAACATATTGCAAACTTCATATTTTGACGTTAAGAAGAGTACCCAGGTAAACCTAAAGTAGTCATCAATAATGATGAAAGCATATTGCTTTCCTCGTATACTTTGTGTTCTTGTAGGGCCAAATAAATTTAAGTAAATAAGCTCTAAGAGTCTGCTAGTGGAAATATGGTTTTTCTTCTTAAGGCTAGACTTAGTTTTCTTTCCAAATTGACAAGCATCACAAATTTTATCCTTTACAAACTTAGTGCTTGGTAGTCCTTTAACTAAGTTCTTTTTAAATAATTTTGATAATAAGTTCATGCTAGCGTGTCCTAGTCTCCTATGTCATAGCCAACTTGCTTCATTTATGGTTGCTAAGCATGTGATATTTTGAGATTTTAGATTGTCAAAATTTATGCAATATACGTTATCAATTCTTTTAGTGGTGAATAGAACATTATGCTTTTCTCTATTTTCAACAATGCATTTGTTTTTTTTTTTGAAAATTATGTCAAATCCTTTACCACTTAATTGGCTTATACTTAAGAGATTATGTTTTAATCGATCTACCAACAAAACATCATCAATGGTAAGGGAAGGTTCTTTACCTATTTTTCTAAACCCAATGATTTTACCTTTTGCATTATCCCTGAATGTGACGTATCCACCATCTTTTTCCATTAGTGTGGTGAATTTGGATTTATCTCTAGTCATGTGCCTTGAACACCCGCTGTCCAAGTACCATTTGTATTTTGATGGGGTTGTCCTAAAGCAAACCTACAAGAAGGGTTCAATGTGTTATTTTTAGGTACCCAAACCTTCTTAGGTCTTCTATTTCAGATTTTTTTTTTTGACTTTCCATACTTTCTTGACTTTAACATTTTTTCTTTTAAATGGGCATTCAAATTTTACATGTCCTCTTTTCTTACATAAGAAGCTCGTAGCGTGTTCATAGATATTTGTGGAAGATGTGCTTGCATAATACTTTGATTCCTTTACAAAGCATCCCATATATAGATTGTTTTTCTTTTTGTTCTCAAGTCCATTATATCCAACTCCTTTTTTTTCTAATGACATTCTTTGGGTTCCAATTAACTTTTCAAAGTTCTCTTTTCCTTTTGTAAAATTGTAAATGATTGTATCTTTATCCTCAATTTTACTTTTAAGGTCCTTTATTTCTACCTCTTTCTTGCTTTCACCATTTACTTGAAGTTTTACCAATTCTTGAGACATCTTGTTTATCTTCTTCATGAGTTCATTAATGTGTGACTCATTTTATTTTTCAACTAATTTTGAAGTTTCTAGTTAATTTTTGAGTGTTTCATTCTGTTCTTTTAAAGCTACGTTTCTTTTTGTCACTTTTATAAATCTATTATGTAATGCAAACAAATAAGCTTGAATTTCTTTATATGATGGCATACTTTCACATGAGTCACTACATGATTCATCACTTGATTCTTCTGATGAGTTAGAATAATATTTTACCTTAGCATTTTTTGCCATCAAACAGATGTTCGCAACTTCTTCTTCACTCGATTCGTTCTCTGATTCCGTTGAGCTAGTGTCATCCCATGTAGTAGCTTTCAAAGCATTCTTCTTCTTCTTTTCTTTTTTTTTCTTTCTTGAGCTGTGGACGATCAGTTTTAATATGTTTAACCTTTTTGCAATTGAAACAAGTAGGAGGTTCATTCTTAGTTTCCTTTTTACTTGTTTCTAAACTTTCTAGCAAATTTCTTATTTTTCTTAAAGAATTTTCTGAGTCTTCTAGTGAGCAATACTATTTCATCATCTTCTAGTTCATTATCATCTTCTTCTTCACTAGAGCTTTCTTTTGTAGCTTTAAGGGCTATTGATTTCTTTTGTTTGTTATTTTCAGAATTCCTTTCATTCATAGTGTTGACCTTATAGGTCATGCCCAGTTTTGAATATGATAAATACTCATTATTTTTAATGAGCGTTTGAGGATATGTGCAGGAGCTCAAATTGGCAGATCATAATGCACAAAGTGCAAGTGAAGATTGAAGACCTAATTACTTTACATTGTAATATATTTCATTTATGAAATTGGTCTATAATAGTAATTAGGGCTATTATATGTAATAATCACACACCTCACATGTATGGTCAAATACGTAAGCTCAAAATGAAAATGACCTTAGAATGACCTTAGCGACCGACACTAGATTTTTTCGGTGTCTTCCAAAGGACTCAGAAATGACCCAAGGACACTCACCTGTGCATTTATTTGTGATAGGCACTGAATAGGGTGTTTGTGAATCAAAACATGACCGAAATGCATATTGCACCTTCAATCGACTGGCCTAGGCATTTCATTCTCCCCCTTTCGACTGAACCAGTCTAGGTCAACCAGTTGACCACAGCCCGGTCGACTGAATCAGGTTAGTTCAAAAACACCCAATCGACCGAACCTCCTAGGAGTCAAACATTTGACTACCTGGTCGATCGAGCCAAAATTGCATACCAACTACTTGGTCGACCGAGGGACCTCGGGAGAAACCCAATGGTCTGGTCAACCGAGAGGCTTAGTCCATTTTCCCCTGGTCGATCGAACCACGCGAATTGAAAAATTCACCTTCCCCTGGTCGACCGACCAAAAAGTTCAAAAATGGCCTGGTCAACCGAACCATATGAACTTCGATTGACCGAAATGGTTTTTGGTCGACTGGACCTCTCGGGTTACCCTGAGTTTTAACCGTGGTTCAAATATTTTAAACAAGGTTAAATTAATTAAAAGGACATTAAACTTTTCTAAAAATATCAGCCTTGTCCCGAACGGTCATAATTCATAAGGTGTCTATATATACCCTTCATTTGGGATTATTAGCAAGAGATTAGTCGTTTTGATTAGGAGAGATTCTCCAAAATTCAAAAAACCTATAATACTCCTTTGCTCCAACCACTCATACTTACCTTCTCTTATTGCCGAAAGTCATTTGTAAGTTGATTGAGTGATTGTCTTGAAAGGTTTGCTCTCCTTGCGTGTTTGATTGAAATGATTTTCTTGAAAGCCAAACCTAAGTGTTCTTAGGGAGTTTTGTTCATAAGCCTATCCTAAGAAGACTTACCTAAGCCTCTGAGAATTGCATTTGTGTTGCAATTTCTTAGAAAGCTTGTATCTACTTTTGGATTGCAAAACGTTTTCAAAACATACTCAAATATTTTGCGTGATTTATCTTGACATATTTGTGAAAAGATATTTGTGTATGTGATATTGATCTTTGATGCAATATTCATTGACTTACATATCCTTTGTTGAATACAAAGATTGAATATCCTTTTGCAAACCAAACATATACATTACTAGTGCATCATACGATTGAGAAAATTTGTTGATTGAAATATACATATATATTGTTTGGCTAGTATCTTTGTGTGAGTTATTTGATTGAACACATATGGTGATACAAAGATCATACTGGTTGACACTCTCACGTACTCATTACACAGATAGAAAATATTTTGAGAGTAAAAATATTAGACCACACTAAGCTTACATATTAAATCATCTTGTGGTGTATGTGACTGAGCGCATCCGGGTACATATCTGCTTTGCACGAAAGCACAATCACTATACTGTTATTATTTGATTGCAAATACTATTTTATTTCCAGGCACGGGCCTGAAGAGGGAGACTAGCCCTTTGAAATAGTCCCGGACTGGCTTAGACCCAGTTAGGAAAGCTAGGTGCGCCATCCTGGTAAGGCGTGAAGGTTGAGGTCAGCCCCGCTAATTGAATTGGTTAAGCTTGAGGTCAGCCCTATGATAATTGACCTGGTATTAATCGGTGCCGCTCCACCCTTAAGTGAGCTATTAGTGGAAACCTCGGGCTTACGAGCTAGAGGCGGGGATGTAGGCACATTTGGCCGAACCCCGATAACATATCGTGTGTTTGTTTATATTTCCGCACTTTATATTTACCGCACATGTATGTTATTATGTGAATGATGCGCTTGATTTAAATTTTCGTATATTATATTTATTGGCATATTTGGAACTACATAGAAAGACCCTAAGTTGTAATATTCTGCTAACATCTAGTTCAACCTAGGAGAAAAGTTTAAAATTTCAATTCACCCCCCCTTTTGGGAATACACCAATTCTAACAATTGGTATCAGAGCCTCGTTGCACTAGACTCAAATGTTTTTGCAAAAAGATTGCAATGGCTCACTTTGGTGTATCCCCATTCAGTGACGGAGAGTCACTTTCTAGGCTTCCATTATTTTGTGGTGTTGATTACACCACGTGGAAAGTTAGAATGACCATATTTTTGAAATCTATGGACTCGAGGGTCTGGCTGCTTGTGACTGTTAATGGAAGATGTGCACAAATAAATGAAAATGATTTTAATCTGATTAATGCTAATGCCATGGACATGTTATACCTTGCGTTAGATTCTGATATTTTTGTTGAGTGTGGTATGTCATAGTGCACAGGAAATCTGGGATGAACTAGAAAATAAATATGGAGAATCCCAGGAGAAGGAGATTGTAACTCCTCCAAATGCTCTGAGCTCAAATGATCAGGAGGAGGTAAATCATAAGATAGAAATCAACGAAAAGGTATATGATTCTTATTCTAGCGTGTTTGATGGCTTTTGTGATGAATGTTGTGATGGGTTATATACTGAATCATCTGTTGATAATACTATAAATGGTTCATGCGATGTTTACTATGAAAAATCTTGTGATGAATCATCTGATTGCTCATGTGATATTTACTATGATGATTCTCATACCAAATCATGTGATGCATCAAATGTTGGATCATCTGTTGAATATCATAATAATTCCGTTAATGATGTATGTGATGATTCATATATTGAATGTCGCAATATATTATGGAATGAATCATCTCTTGCATTTTGTGACAAATTTGTTGACGATGCATGCAATAATCTATGTGAAAATGATTGTATTAAATCTTTTGTTGAATCATATGCATCAAATTTTGGAAGCATGAAATCTTATGAAAAACAGAAAAATAAAATCCTTAATGCTCATAAGATTACAGCTAGGATGTCTAAGCAGAAAATCTTTTCTGAAAAACAAAAGTAAAAAGTTGGCTGCACAATTAGAAAATCTAGAAGACTACCACGCCATCTTAGAAAAGAGAAATATTAAGAAAATCTTGAAAATTGTCTACTTAGAAGAAGAAATGGATGATTATTCTAGAGCTACACTCAAAGTTATAAATGAGAAGAATAATCATAATAAATCCTTAGAGATTAAAAAGAAAAATCTTTTCTAAAAGGATTTAGGACGATCACATAATTCCCACTATCATGTCTCTACAAGCAATCATAAGAATTGTAAGCATATTTTTCATGCATTTACAAAACCTGCTTGCATTATAAAAAAAAAAACAAAAGAGGCACAACCAATTTATTCTCTTATCCAGAAGTGCCAGAGGGTTAGAAAAAGAAATGATGTGGGTAATCATGAAAGCAAACCCCGTAGGACCTAAGGAAAAATGGATTTAAATTTAAATTATTTTCTAGTCAATCTTTCCTTAGTGTTTAGATTTAAGGGTTGTGATGACTTTAGGATCGGGAAGTGGTGCGTGCTTAAAATTCCAAATCTTAGTATATGCATTCATTATACACTATATTGAATACTAAGATCATTAGAAATTCAAGCAAATATGCAAACTCAAGCAAGATATCCAATATGAACTTAATTCATCTATATCATGATGATTGGATAAAATATGAAAACATTGGTTGTAGTTTACTTGAATGAAAATCCACTTCAAAATGGACAAAGCTTTCTTGCTTGGTAAATATTTCCAAATTCTTAATCCATGCTAACATGAAAATCTCAAAAGTTAAGCAACTGTTGTCCATTGCAGAAGTTTGCGGTTTAGGGAATCCATCTCACACTATATACCATATAATCCTAAACCCATCCTTGAACTTTACAGTCCTGAACAAGTAGAAGTCATCACTCTAGGTGCAAGCACTAGTTGTTACAAATTCCTAATCTAATAAGTGCTTGTCGTAGGATATCATTCCTAATTAAAATTATAGGCATCCACTTGGGGAGTATTTGCTTTTTAGTTTAGACTGAAAATCCTTTAATTTTGATTTATCTCATCCATAGGAAATCCTTACCAAACCACGATCATATTCGGTGAGGTTTCACCCATTCCTTGGTTTGTATCTTTGCTCCTTTATGCCATCATTTCTGAAGGATACTCTCCAATCACGAAAGAGCATAGTTCAATAAAAGTCACATACTCCTTAGTGTTTGGTGCCAAAATAGTTAAGACTGGAAGGGAAGTACTGTCAAAGTAATTGCAAAACTGGGATAATCTTGATACGTGCTTAAATTGGGTGATATCTCCTTACCAAGAATCCCTAAAATTCATGTTTATATTGTAATACATCAAATCTGAACCTAAGGAAGAACTTTGGATTAAAATGAGGCAAAATCGAGAAAATTTACTATGCTCGGTCGACCGAGCATTGAATGAGTAAAAGTTCCCGGTCGATTCAAACCCATTGACTTTGACCTTTCGGTCGACTGAACCTCAGTGAACATATCCACCATGGTCTATCGAACTTGTCAGTTTTCCCTTGGTCGACCAAACTTGGATACAGTACTCCCTCTCGGTCGACCGACCATCTCAATTCAAATTCTTCCCGGTCCACTGAATAGTGTCGGTGCATGAAGAACCTGAACCGTCAGTCGACCATATCTGCTTCTGGTCGACCAAGCTGCGATATATATATATACTTTTCATGCGATCAAAGCTTATTTGCGTAAAAATTTTGAGAGATCTTTCGCCTTTCCTTGCTATTACCAAGCAAACCTTGATTTTGTGTCTCACATCCTTCATTCATGGCACACCACAATGAGCACATTGAAGCCCACGACTTGGCACACGCTGAGGACGAGTACTTCATATCAGAATGGTGCAAGGTCTGATACCTACGGGAGTTTTGTCCTAAGGAGGCGATACTGGGTAAGATCCTAGACTTGGAATTTATGAATCGGTATTTTGGCAACGTAATGAACATGTTTGAATATCAAGGCTGGAAAACATTTATTTCCTATCAGCTTGGGGGTCACTACCCAACATACGTTAGGATGTTTTATGCAAATTTGGGTAATGATGAAAATGGGTACTTTTCCTAGGTATTGAGGACCAATGTACTTTTGACGCACAATACCTCTCAGATGTCCTTGATATTGACTGTGGAGATTTTGAGTGCCCAGATGTGGTAAATTCCTGGATCCATGAATAGGAATTCATAGTTGCCACATTTGCAAACCTAACCCTATTTGATCCAGGCACGACTAGCCAAAACCATCCCCCATAGTATAAACAATTTACGTTAGAGGCCAGAGTTGTGCACCACTTGATCACCTATAATGTCCTTCCCAAAGTAGGTTCTAGGGTGCACGTGTCTTTTCTAGATTGTTTTATTATGTGGTGTCTGTTTGCCTGAAAGAAGTTAGATTTTCCCAGCTTGTTGATCCGATGGATGATGGCCAAAACGATTGGCCACCAAATTATAATGCCATATGGGGGTATACTAAACAAGTTATTTAGATCCATTGGAGTCACTCGCTCAAATGTGGCTTCACTGAAGAGAAGACGACCTGCTGACATTTTCTATGGAGTGACCTTGAGACTTATGGGGTATGAGCTCGTTGGCAACATCTGGTTGCCTTCTAGGGGCACAACAGCACAAGAAGAGGCCCCGCAGGAGCCACCACAGCCGGCGCAGCCATCAAACATGGATCTTATGGTAGCTATCACCAGTTTGTCTGACTCATTCATACATTTTCGAGGATCAGTCTAGTTAGACCTATGAGACCTGGCATCGTCATCCACCGCCCTTCATGAGGAGTTCTGACAGTTCTCCATCCACACTGCCAGTCGTTTTACTGATCTAGAGAGGTCCATGATAGTCAGCTTCAGTGACCTGAACGATCGCATTCAAGAAATGTAGGATAAGAGAGACCGGATGACCATGGATTTTGACTTCGATGCCGATGATGGTGGTGATGGTGGAGGGGAGTTCTAGACTCTGGGGAGTAGCCTGCAGATCAGATTGTGTGGCCTTGATTTATTTTGTATTATTCTATATCATTTGGTCTATACCTATATAAAATAGCTGTTCTGTATTATCATAACGATCACACACACCATATACAGATACTATCATGTGTTACCCGTTTTGATTATGATATGTATCAGCAGTACCTTGATGTGCTTGTGCTTGTGGTTAAATGACTACTCTATTGAAATGCATGTTTAGTGCAGAATGCCTCCTGCATGGCGGATGCAGTTGATGAGAATTTCCTGCTGGTAAATTATAGGTTCTCGCATGCCTTACTATTGAGATATTGCTTGTTTGAGATTCGTTTTTGTGTAGGTAAATTTTGGGAAATGTCTTGTTTACAGCCGGCATGCTGCCGAATTTTCTATAGACATTTACCCAAGTGACTAAAACAGTTGATTTATTTGCGTTGAAATGTTACATTCAATATGTCACAGTTGATTTATTTGCATTGAAGTGTTACATTCCTTGAGGTTGATTGTGCATATATACATTTAAAGTAATTGGATCAAAATGCATGCTCTCAGGGGGAGTCACTTAGCATTAAAATCATTAGGCCCTGAGAAACAAATATGTATCCTTAACTCTATTCTTTGTAACACTTGATACTAGGCCATCATGCTCTCATTAATATATATTTCTTGAAAATACGGATTTACTCTAGCCATGAACATGATTATGATAAAATTGACTTTCAAATCTTTTTGAAAGGATGAGTGAAAACCTCAAAAAAATTTAAATCTCATCTTCACATAATCATAAACTATTTAAGGAATCTTGAGTAGAATTTACAAGTCTAACTAACCTATAATTGTTGGTATTTCTTATTGGTTTAGATTTTGTAAAGTGACTCATGTCTATGTGTGCACACTTCATATTTCTATTGCATGATCATATTGAATGTAATGTATAATGATTATCATTTGTATTGCACAACTCCTTTGTCCACATCATGATGATATTGACTGTTTGAGTAGTTGTGGATAAACTGCTAGGAGATATTTAAACTCAAATAGGTTACACTTATATAGGATTTATTTTGGAAAGTCTAATTTACAAACGGCACTCTGCTGAAAATTTTAAAATCTTTCCAAAATTCTTCTTATATAACAATAATACTCACCCATTGCCTAGAGTATTAACTCATATGACCCTTTTTACTGTTTCCAAAAGGGGGAGATGGAAAGGGCAAAAATAAAAATAATGCGTAACATAATTTGGCTAAAAATAAATTGGAAGCATATTGAAAGGGGGAGCCTTCTTAGGCTTAAACCCATATTTTTGTTGATCGTATTTGTCATCATCAAAAAGCGGGAGAATGTTGACATTATAGGTCATGCCCGGTTTTGATTATGACAAATAGTCATTATTTCTAATGAGCGTTTGAGGATATATGCAGGAGCTCAAATTGGCAGATCATAATGCACAAAGAGCAAGTGAAGATTGAAGACCTAATTACTCTACATTGTAATATATTTCATTTGTGAAATTGGTCTGTAATAGTAATTGGGGCTCTTGTATGTAATAATCACATACCTCACATGCATGGTCAAATACGTAAGCTCAAAATGAAAATGACCTTAGAATGACCTTAGCGACCGACACTAGATTTTTTCGAAGTCTTCCAAAGGACTCAGAAATGATCCTAGGACACTCACCCGTGCATTTATTTGTGATAGGCACTTGAATAAGGTGTTTGTGAATCAAAACATGACCGAAATGCACACTTTGTGCACCTTCGGTCAACCAACCTAGGCAGTTCATTTTTCCCCGGTCCACCGAATCAGTTTAGGTCAACCAGTTGACAATAGCCCAGTCGACCGAATTAGGTTAGTTCAAAAATACCCGGTCGAACGAACCTCCTAGGAGTCCAACATTTGACTACCTGGTCGATCGAGCCAAAATTGCATACCAACTACTTGGTCGACCGAGGGACCTCGGGAGAAATCCCAACGGTCTGGTCAACCGAGAGGCTTAGTTCATTTTCCTCTGTTCGACCGAACCGCGCGAATTGAAAAATTCGCCTTCCCCTGGTCGACCGACTGAACAGTTCAAAAATGGCCCGATCGATCAAACCATATGAACTTCGGCCGACCAAAATGGTTTCTGGTCAACCGGACCTCTCGAGTTGCCCTGATTTTTTATCGTGGTCAAAATATTTTAAATAGGGTTAAATTAATTAAAATGCCATTAAACTTTTCTAAAAATACCAGCCTTGTCCCCAATTATCATAATTCAGGGGGTGTCTATATATACCCCTTCATTTGGGATTATTTACAAAAGATTAGTAATTTTGATTAGGAGAGATTCTCCAAAATTCCCAAAATCCATAATACTCATTTCGAAACTCCAGCCACTCATACTTACCTTCTCTTATTGCCAAAAGTCGTTTGTAAGTTGATTAAGTGATTGTCTTGAAAGGTTTGCTCTCCTTGCGTGTTTGATTAAAACAATTTTCTTGAAAGCCAAACCTAAGTGTTCTTAAGGGGTTTTGTTCATAAGTCTATCCTAAGAAGACTTACCTAAGCCTCTGAGAATTGCATTTATGTTGCAATTTCTTAAAAAGTTTGTATCTATTTTTGGATTGCAAAAAATTTTCAAAACATGCTCAAATATTTTGCGTGATTTATTTTGACATATTTGTGAAAAGATATTTGTTTTTGTGATATTGATCTTTGCTGCAATATTCATTAACTTACATATCCTTTGTTGAATACAAAGATTGAATATCCTTTTGCAAACCAAACATATACATTACTAGAGTATCATACGATTGAGAAAATCTGCTGATTGAATTATACATATATATTGTTTGGCTAGAATCTTTGTGTGAGCTATTTTATTGAACACATATTGTGATACAAAGATCATACTGGTTAACACTCTCACATACTCATTACACAGATAGCAAATATTTTGAGAGTTAAAATATTAGACCACACTGAGCTTACATATTAAATCATCTTGTGGTGTATGTGACTGAGCGCATCCGGGTACATATCTGATTTGCACGAAAGCACAATCACTGTATTGATACTATTTGATTGCAAATATTGTTGTATTTCCAGGCACGGGCCTGAAGAGGGAGACAAGCCCTTTGAAATAGTCCCGGGCTGGCTTAGACCCAGTTAGGAAAGTTAGGTGCGCCATCCTGGTAAGGCGTGTAGGTTGAGGTTAGCCGTGGTAATTGACTTGGTTGTAATTGGTGCCACTCCACCCTTAAGTGGGCTATTAGTGGAAACCTCGGGCTTGCGAGCTAGAGGTGGGGACATAGGCACATTTGGCCGAACCCCGATAACATATCGTGTGTTTGTTTATATTTCCGCACTTTATATTTACCGCACGTGTATGTTATTATGTGAATGATGCGCTTGATTTAAATTTCCGTATATTATATTTATCAGCGTATTTGAAACTGCATAGAAAGACCCGAGGTTGTAATATTCTGCTAACATCTAGTTCAACCTAGGAGAAAAGTTTAAAATTCCAATTCACCCCCCCCCCTCTTGGGAATACACCAATTCTGACACATAGCCATCTCATAGATAAAAAGCGATCCAGCTAATTCATCTAGGGAGGTATTTTTTTAGATTTCTTCCTTTCATAATTAATGTAGCTTTAGGCTCCCAAATTTGTGGAAGTCTGTTGATTAAGGTGTAATCCCGAGAGGGGGGTGAATTGGGTTTTTAAAAATTCTTTGAACCAATTTACCGCTTAATCCCTATTTGTATATTTACCAAATCAATTGTTGGGATTTATGACTAACTTAGATTGATTTTATCAATGAGTTCTCTTTACCCAATTAAATGTGTGTAGAGTTATTCAACAAACATATGCAATGTGAATAATATAGTGAAATGCAGAAAATAAAGAGTTAAGGGAATAGAGAAGACAAACGCAATTTTTACGAGGTTCAGCCAACTCGGCCTACGTCCTCACCTTGAGTAACTCACTCAAGGATTTCACTATAATCCCTGCTCCTTAAATTGGGACGGAGATTCCCTTACAATCCGTTGCTTACAAGAGGCACAACTTCCTCCTACTCCGCTGCTTACAAGAGGTACGACTTCCTCCTAATCCGCTGCTTACAAGAGGTACGGCTCCTTCCTACTCTGCCGCTTACAAGCGATACAACTCTCTCTTCAAACCCGATTCACAAGACGAACCGTGAATACAATGAAATTTGTAAGAACACTCAAAATTGCTTCCAACAAAAGCTCGTGAGTACAATTCAAATTCCTAATACATTAACATATGAGGAAACTTGAAGTTCTGAATGTATGAAACGATACAATCATTTATGTATGATATGCGTCCGCACTCAAAACCCTTTTTATCAAAAACTCCCAAGTAAATATATATTTGAAACGTTTTGGAGTACATTAGGGTTCTAGTTCACTTTGTAAAGATACACAAATATATCTAATGTGAACTTTATCTTGAATATTATAGTAATAAAAATCAAAAAGCTTTTTTTTCAAATATTCAATCACAACAAGATCTTTGTAATATGCAAGTATATATATGATATGTATTCCAAAGAACAAAAACTAATGTAATCTATTTCAGAAAATATCCTTCAACAAATATATATATATTTATGAACTTCAAGGATATCTAATCAAGTGGATTTGTAATATTAAAAATATCAAGTCTTTGAATGGAAAAACTCACTTGAACCAAAAGTATTCAATCAATAGCTAAAGCTTTTTTCAAGTGATAATCTTATCAAAGTGATTTAATATATGCGCCCTCAAGATTAACTTCTTAACAAATATTCAAAAATAGATCTTACAATGATAAGCTCTTTGAAAAAATTTATATACTCTTGAATCAAAAAAAAAATATTCAACTTATAGCTAAAACCTTTCTCAAGTAATGATCTTGTCAAAAGCAATCTTTATATGTATATACACACTCAAGATCAATCTTTCTAACGATCATCAATAACAATTAATAAGATGAGAAACTCTTGAAAATATTAACTTGAATAACCAAACTTAATCCCAAGTTGACAATCAAGATGTATAAGAAAGATCCCTTTTTGGTTTACTGAGTTGATTTGCCCAAGGAAGATAAATATAGGTTCAAGTGCTGGCAATCGTATAGCTTCACGCTCAGATTTCTCAATTCTCTTTCAAACAAAGTTCTCTTCTCTTCTATTTTCGTTTTGCTTTCTTTTTCTTACGTACTAGGGTTTAGATATTCAGTATATATAGTGTCTTACCCTTAGAATTAATCTCAACCGTTGGATCAAAGCAATAGCTCGCGAGTTCTTTTAATAAAAATCATATTTTTATGTTTTCCCGCAAGTTCAGGCGACTGAGGTTGAAGCCTAGGCAATCGAAGTCACTTAAAGCTTTGAAAAATTAACTTGGAATACAGGGTCAGGCGCCTAAAGTGAGGTTCAGGCTCCTAAAGTGGTGAGTTCATGTGCCTGAAGTCCAAGTTTAGGTGACCGAAGTGCCTCGGCCCGATTCTGTGTTTCACCATTAAATCTTTAGGCTATCGAACTTAATCTTCAGGCTCGTAAAGAAATTCTTTAGGCAACTAAAGTTGAGTTCAGGCTACCGAACTTCCCTTTTTCTCAATTTTTCCTTTCTAACTTAAAAAATCCGCTTTGCTTTCTTTCTTGGCTTTTTTATAAAAACATTTTCCAAGGTTTTAACAATATTTATAAGTCCATGAATGTTCCCTAATGATGTTCATGAAATGCATAAGTCGTAAAGACATTCTTAGGTATATGTTGAGCCTCAAATAAAATCATACAAAAATGTAAATACATAAGTTCTAAGTACCCATTCCCATGATGTTCTTGAACTTTGCTACTTGCATTTTGATTCTCGTACTCTTTAAGTTCCATGGATCTTTGCCAAGATATGTATGCTTTACTTTAAGGCTTCCATGACTTGTTATCCTTCCGTGCATGCTTAATATAGTTCATGTTCACAAACTCAATGCACAGATCAAATACCAAATGATTTGTCATTATCAAAACTGGATTGGACTCGTAGAGTCAACAATCTCCCCCTTTTTGATGATGACAAATACCCGAGCAAAAAAATATATAATGGGTTACGCCTAACAAGGCTTCCCCTCAATTAATGCATCAAATATTCAATGAATGACAATATGCTTATGTTCATACACAAAGTGTTTCGCTTGAATCCAAATGAAGTATGAAATATGCTCATAATGAATATTTTCATGATGTTTCAACCATGACATCAACAACAGTTTCTCCCCCTTTGTATATCTCACCCTTTGCGTAACATCAATAATAGTTTTTGCTCATTCTTCTTTGCTTCTGATTTGTTTTTATTATTTTTTCTCCCAATTTTTCTCCTCCTTTTGACATCAACAAAAAGGTGTACAATAATAAGACATAAATGGACATACCTTTATGTTCTTCTTCCGTTTGAAATCTTAAAGTTTTAATCTTGTTCAACCATTAGATTTTTAATAGACTTTACTTCTCCCCTTTTTACATCAACCACCCCCTTTGCTAATGCATAAGTTTCAACGATTATGTGAGGATACCAAATATTGATTGATGTGATACCAAATATGGACTAATGTTATATCAAATGAGAACAAATGTTAATTGATTTGATACCAAATGTGAATGAATGCGAAACTAAAAGTTGATTGATTTGATACCAAGTGATTACATCTTAAGTGAAGTTGCTCCCCCGGAATTATGTTCTCTAATATAATTCTAGGCAATCTTGTTTATTTTAGCTCAAAAAGGTACCTCTTATGTTTTATTCATTTAAGCTCATACACATAGTAGCTTATGCAATTAAAAAATCTCTCCCGCTTTAGTGCTCATCTAAAAATTTACTCTAGTACATATCTCTCACCTTTTCGGATCTTCAAAACAAGTTTTGCTTTACATATTTGCTTTAAGTACATTCTGAAAAAAATTATAACCAAAAGGACTAACAATGCAGATCCTAATTATATCAATGCATTTCAAAACAAGGTCATATGGTTAACTCAAGAAATTTTCGGCAAAGCAATATATTTTTCATTTAGAGTATTCAACAGAATCATCATAATTGAGTACATGTTACTAAAGTGAAGAGAGCAGACAAACGCATTTTTTATAAGGTTTGGCCAACTTGGCCTACATCCTCGCCTTAAGTAACTCACTCAAGGATTTCACTATAATCCCTGCTTCAAGGATTTCACTATAATCCCTGCTCCTTAAATTGGGATGGAGTTTCCCTTACAATCCTCTCCCTACAAAAGGCACAGTTTCCTCCTACTCCGCTGCTTACAAGAGGTACAACTTCCTCCTAATCCGCTGCTTACAAGAGGTACAACTCCTTCCTACTCCGCTGCTTACAAGAGATACAGTTGTCTCCTCAAACCCGGTTCACAAGCCGAACTGTGAATATAATGAAATCTGTAAGAACACTCAAAATTGCTTCCAACAAAAGCTCGTGAGTACAATTAAAATTCCTAAAACATTAACATATGAGGAAACTTGAAGCTCTGAATGTATGAAACGATACAACCGTTTATGTATGATATGCTTCTACACACAAAACCCTTTCTAACAAAAACTCCCAAGTAAATATATATTTGAAACGCTTTAGAGTATATTAGGGTTCTAGTTCATTTTGTAAAGATGCACAAATATATCTAAAGTGAACTTATCAAAAAATTTATCTTGAATATTATAGTAATCAAAATCAAAAAGCTTTCTTTCAAATATTCAATCACAACAAGATCTTTGTAATATGCAAGTATATATATATGCAATATGTATTCCAAAGATAAAAAACTAATGTAATCTATTTTAGAAAGTATCCTTCAACAATATATATATTTATGAACTTCAAGGAAATCTAATCAAGTGGATTTGTAATATTAAAAATATCAAGTCTTTGAATGGAAAAACTCACTTGAACCTGAAGTATTCAATCAATAGCTAAAGCTCTTTTCAAGTGATAATATTATCAAAGTGATTTAATATATGCGCTCTCAAGATCAACTTCTTAACCAATATTCAAAAGTAGATCTTACAATGATAAGCTTTATGAAAAAATATATATATACTCTAAATCAAAAAAAATATTCAACTTATAGCTAAAAACTTTCTCAAGTAATGATCTTGTCAAAAGAAATCTTTATATGTATATGCACACTCAAGATCAATCTTTTTAACGATATTCAATAACAATTAATGAAATGAGAAACTCTTGAAAATATTAACTTGAATGACCAAACTTAATACCAAATTGACAATCAAGATGTATAAGAGAGATCCCTTTTTGGTTTACTGAGTTGATTTGCCCAAGGAAGATGAATATAGGTTGAAGTGCAGGCAATCGTATAGTTTTACGCTCAGATATCTCAATTCTCTTTCAAACAAAGTTCTCTTCTCTTCTCTTTTCATTTTGCTTTTTTTTCTTACGTACTAGGGTTTAGATATTCAGTATATATAGTGTCTTACCCTTAGAATTAATCTCAACCATTGGATCAAAGCAATAGCTCGCGAGTTCTTTTAATAAAAATCATATTTTTAAGTTTTCCCGTAAGTTTAGGCGATCAAAGCCTCTTAAAGCTTTGAAAAATTAACTTGGAATACAGGGTCAGGCACCTAAAGTGAGGTTCAGGCTCCTAAATTGGTGAGTTCAGGCGCCTGAAGTCCAAGTTCAGGTGACTAAAGTGCCTCGGCCTGATTATGTGTTTCACAATTAAATCTTTAGGCTACCGAACTTAATCTTTAAACCCCTAAAAAAATTCTTCAGGCGACTGAAGTTGAGTTCAGGCTACCGAAGTGCACTTTTTCTCAATTTTTCCTTTCTAACTTAAAAATCTGCTTCGCTTTCTTTCTTGGCTCTTTTATAAAAACATGTTCCAAGGTTTTAACAGTATTTCTAAGTCCATGAATATCCCCTAATGATGTTCATAAAATGCATGAGTCCTAAAGACATTCTAAGGTATATGTTGAGCCTCAAATTAAATCATACAAAATTGTAAATACATGAGTTCTAAGTACCCATTCCCATAATGTTCTTGAACTTTGCCACTTGCATCTTGATTCTCGTACTCTTTGAGTTCCATGGATCTTGCCAAGATATTTATGTTTTAATTTAAGGCTTCCATGACTCGTTATCCTTCTGTGCATGCTTAATATAGTTCATGTTCACAAACTCAATGCATATATCAAATACCAAGTGATTTGTCATTATCAAAACCGAATTGGACTCGTAGTGTCAACAAAGTCCTCTAAGGATTTTTTGAATCATCTCATATATAAAGTAGTTTTTCCTTAAGGCATTGAGCGAGTTTATTATATGAGTGAACCTAGTGTACATACTAGTAATAGTTTCATCCAAGTTCATCCTAAAAGCTTCATATTCGCTAGTGAGCATATCAATTCTATTGTCTCTTACGTCAGCCGTTCCTTCATAGGTTACTTCTAATTTATCCCATATTTCTTTTGTTGTGTAGCATGCCATGACCCTATTGAATTCACTTATATCAAGGGAACAATATAATGCATTTATAGCACTTGAGTTTACTTGCAACATCTTATGATCATTGTCGGTCAGATCCTTTTCTTCTTTAGGTATTTCTTTACCATCCACAATTTTAGTTGGGATAAGGTCACCATGTGTGACAACTTTCCATGCTTTCCAATCTTTAGTTTGTAGATAGATTCTCATTCTTCATTTCCAAAAGGTATAGTTAACCCCACAAAAGATAGGAGATTTGTTTGAGGATTGACTCTTGGCAAAGGGAGATATGCCTAGGTGTGCCATAGAAATCTTTATATAACTTCTAAATTAAGATTTTCTATAACCCCGCTCTGATATCAATTGAAAAGGTAAAGTGTACTTCCAAGAGGGGGGTGAATTGGGTTTTTTAAACTTTCTTTTCAAATTCTTGTTTTACAAGTTCTTTTAGTTAAGTATTAACCCCTTTTTCAATTTGAGTTAATTTGTAATCTCAACAATCAACTTCACTATCACTTAAACCAATCAATGAAGTAAGCTTGATATTGCAATATGAAATAAATTAGAAAATCCAACCAAGTTTCCAAAGTTCAAATATTGGTATTAATTAAGTATCTTGAATTTAAGTATGTAACCAACCAATATATTAATGAGGTTTGGTATTAATCAATCAATGTACTCCCTTGTGGTTTCTGCAATATATTGATCAATCGACGTACTCCTTTATGGTTTCCGCAATTCTCAAAGACAAATTAATATCCAGCAAATTAAGTACACAACCACGCAGTTTATAAGTGCTGAAATTTAAAGAGAGTAGGGAAGAGAATGACACCAAGTTTTTACGAGGTTCAGCTATACCTGCCTACGTCCTGTCCTTAGGCAACACACCTAAGGATTCTACTATACCACTCCTTTACGGGCGGAGCAAACCTTTACAACACTCCTTCAATAGGATAGAGCCCTCCTCTCGAAGAAATACCCCATGCTCGGTACAACGATCCAACAACCTGAATCGTTAAAAAACAACAAGAAACAAGAACAAATTCTTGTGTATAAAGACACTCTCACAATAGGGCTGATTAGTACAAGTTAGAGCACTAATATACGTAAAATTTAAATATCAATAAAGAATGAATTTGAAGCTCAAGAAATTAATCAGCGGGTTCTTATTTAGATTGAAAGAAGCTTTGTAAGAACACAAGAACTAAGAGATTGTATCAGCAAGAATTTAGTATAACTTCAGTAAGAGTGAGTGAGCAAGAAAGCTTTTGAGAATTAGATACTTTGATTGCTTGATTTCTTGTAGTTGTTGTTGTAAAAGTCCTTTCGTTTTCTTGTATTTATAGAGTTCTAAAAGTAATTCCTTGTTGTCCAAGTTTACTTGGAGTATTTCTCAAGTATTTACAAAGTTTGGAGCCTAAGCAAACATTTTTGAAGACTTTTTAGCACTACTTTATTTTAAAAAATACGAACGTCAGTCGCCTAACAAAAAGTTGTCTGTCGCATGTCATGTTAAAAATTAGCATATTTCAAAAGTTAGTGCTCAGTCAGTTGCCTGACGGTGTCTTGTCAGTTGCCTAGGAAAGATTTGTGAGGCATCAGTCACGGTTCTTTTTGCATTTCTTAAAAACATATAGGCTCTCAGTCACCTAACAGAATTTAGTTAATCGCTTGAGAGTGCAATTTCACTGGTTTTAAGATCTTGTTTTTGAAAACTCTTTTGGTTTTTAATCGTGGAAACTTTGATTTTAAATTTCAAAAAATTGTATTTTCCAAGGTTTTTTAAAAAAAAAATGGGTCTCTAAGTCCATAATCATTCCTAAAGAGCTTCAAAGCATTCGTATTGATTTTAAATTGAAGTACTCACACAAGACTTCCTTAAGACTTAAAACTCTCTAAGTGTAAAGTTTCATGAATATCCTTCGTTGAGTTCTTCTTAACTTTGAGCTTCAATATTCTTTAAGCTTTCATAAGATTTGTCAAACCTTGATCTGTTGAGCTTTCTTTTGATCACTTGTTTTGAGTGTAGGCTGCCAATGCACTTTTGATCTTGAACTCTAATGCATGTTTCCTGAAATGTCATCACTTTATCCAAAACATGTTAAATTACCTTGATTTGTTATCATCAAAATAAGATTCGTAAGCCTTTTTAGGCCAACACCTTTCACTGTGAAATCATGTAAAACTATATACACGTATATATATATATATATATATATATATATATAAGTATATCTCAAAATACATACTTTACTTTTCACACCGTACTCTGTATAAGATAATGTCTCTATACAAGTAAATATGCATATATGCATAGAAGAACTCCCCTAGATGGATAAACAATAACGTCATGTATTAACCCCGCATGATTCGGGTTGTGTGACCCATAGGCACAACCTAGACATGGTTGGTCTAACCAGGCTAAGTCACCTATATTTGTATCTGTATCTATATATGTAACTGTGAGTATGATTTGCCTACCTAACTAGTCCAAACTCCAGTGGGTAACTCTACACTTCAATGGCATAATCGAATGTATACCACAAACACCCTATCTGAGAAGTGTGGCCGCACTGGTATCTCTGAAGCTACGGTACCGTGCTTAGCTATGGTCCATCAGGGTTCTTAAACCATATAATGCAATTTCTAAAACAATATATTATCATGATTGATTACGCGCTTAAACTGCGTAATTAGGTGCTTTAATTCATGCATCGAGGCTTATATTTTTAATTAAATACATAACTACTCTCAATATTTTAAAATTGTACCTTATATATATTGTTTGGATTTTATTAGGTAATTTATGAATTTTTGGTATTTTTTATCGTAGGGCAATTATTGGAGGCTAAAACTAACTCTACGTTATAATATGCACGTAATTCTCTCATCTGAACTCTGATCAAGACGATTTGAAATTCTAGAGAATGCTGAGGAAGTGCTCTACAACTTTTGTGTTTTAAGCCTTGAGAGATACGGGCTCTAGGATGGTCAAAAGTGGGCTTGTTCTTTGGGAAAGAAAAAGAAAGAAAAAAAAAATTGAAGAAACAAGCACAGAAAAGAAATAATAATAATAATAATAAAGTTGATTTGACCCGGCAATGCAGCCGGGTCCTCTGTGTGCGTGTGTAGGGCTCCGTAGTGGGGGGCGGGCTTTCAATTGTTTTTTTTTTCTCCTTCTTTCTCCCAGCTCCCCTCACTTTCCCCTCTGCCTCCTCTTTTCCCCAACTCCCTTTTCTTCTTCCTTCTCTTTTTTGTTTTTTCTTTCTTTCGGCCACATAGCACCTGAGCACCCCTCTTCCTAAACTCTCTTCTTACCCTCTCTAAACTCTCCCTCTCGGCTCCCTGCTCTCATCCTCTTCCTCTCCCTTTCCCTTCCTCTCTCTCCTTTACTTCTCCCTCTCTCTCTCTTGTTTGACGACCTACCCAAACTCCCCTTCTTCTCTTCCCTTTCCCCTTGCTTTCTTCTCCCTCTTGCTGTCGTGAAGACCTGCTGCTATCCTGGGAACTCCCAGCTACTGTGCTGCTGTAGTTGTTTTTGCTGAAGGCCTGAAGCTGCTACCCCTACCCTGCTGTGTTGCTGCTACAAAATCGAAGTCTTGCTATTGTGTATTGACTTCCCTAGTCGAGAGACCTCTTATTTTGCTGTGCTACCACCTGTTGAACCCAAAGCCCTACATCTGTTCTACTTCTTTGCTGTCTGAAGCAACCACAAGCTCGAGAGCTCCTGCCCGTATTGCTGTGTGATTCAATCTTCCACGACTGCAGTTCCCTCCGACGTCCAGCCTCAACTCTCTTTCTCCTTCTTTCTCTTTCTTTTTCTTTTCTTTTTGCTCTTTCCTTTAAGTTCCTTTGTTCTTGTTTTTTTTTTTTTTTTTTTAAATATTTGAATAATTGTTATTGTTTTATAGAATTTTATTTAAAGTTTTAATATTGTTTGGGGGTTATTATGAAAGTTTATTTATTTATTTTTTATCTTAATTAATATTAGCACTAGACTTAGTTTTTTTTTGAGTTATTTTTTTATTGATTAAAGTTCGGTTTGGCTTCTTGAAGAAAAAAAAATCAAAGAAATAAAATACAAAAAGAAAAAAAAAATTCTTTTTTAGGATTTAATTTTGTTGACTTCTGTTTGTTTTAACTTCAGTTTAATTAGAGTGGAATTTGTATCGTGTTTCTTTTATTATTTAGTTGTTAAAGTTTTAATTTTGGTTAAGTTCTTGATTGCGAAAATTTGTTTCTCCATGTTTGAGTTTGTGTTCGTTTATGTTTTTAATTACATACTTCAATCTCTGTTTAAAGCTATTGTTTTTATTCTTTTTCCGAAATTCAATGCATGTTTCAATTCTTGTTCGGCTATTAACGTAGGATTTCCATTTCTCGTTGTTGAATATAGTGTGTGTTAGGACTCATAGTTTAAATTGCATGTTCATTTAATTCATCAAAAGAAAATCTCAAACAATCCAGAAAACTCAAATCAGAATTGTGTTCAGTGACTTTTGTTTCTTATTTTCGATTGGAATTATGTAAAATTTGGAGTTAAACTGCATTCCCTGAGGAAACGATCTGACCTTTGGACTAAATATTATACGACATAACTCCTATACTTGGGATAGCTTCAGAGCTGCTTATTTTTCGATTGAGTCAAGTTTTTGGCGTCGTTGCCGGGGAATGTCAGTTTAAATTTCAAACTTGTGTTTTTTCCATTATTTTAATTTTTCTCATGAAAAAGAAAAAGAAAAAAAGGAAAAAAAAAAAGTTTTGAAAGAAAAGAAAAAATGGATGCACCTGCACCATGCACGCTTATGGATTTTTTGCAACGCACACGAACCACACAACCATCTTGCATCACATTGCCTAAGAATGCACAAAACTTTAACATTAAGCCTGAAAATGATATCTTTGATACCTCAATTTTATGGGATGGAGTGTGAAAATCTGTATCAACATTTAACTAATTTTGAGCTTGCATGTGTTACATTCATAGATAGGGCTACTACTAATCAGGCAATTAGATTGCATCTATTTCTTTTTTTATTGAAAGACAAGGCTAAGACGTGGTTTAATTCTCTTACGCCTAATTCTGTCTCTAGTTGGGCTGATATGCAAAACAAATTTTTGCATAAATTTTTCCCTTACGGAGAACTCAATTTTTGTAAGAACAGATTAGTCGATTCATGCAAGGAGTTCATGAGACATTTCATGAAAGTTAGGAAAGATTTAGAGATCTGGTTAACATGTGTCCCCACCATGGATTTGAATCATGGCGCCTGGTAAACTATTTCTATACTACGTTGACCCCCGAATTGAAATAGTTCGTTCATACTATGTGTTCAGGATATTTTTTCAGCAAGGAGCCTAATGAGGCATGAGATTTTCTGGATCATTTTGCTGACTATGCTCAGCAGTGGAACACTAGGATTGACAGAAGACCAATTGCAGCTCAACCCTTGAGAGCAATACATGGTGGGGAGTGGTATGAACTGAAAGATGATTTTTATGTTGTGGCACGTATGGATGAACTCACTAGAAGAGTGGAGGCTATGGAGATGGAAAATTAGAATATTATAAAGCTACTTTGGAATCAACCTTCCTAATCCTATGCACCCCCTTATCAATCATCATATCATCAGGCTGCCTTTTAGCATCAGTATCAGCCACAAAAAATCTCTTAGAGCTATGCACCTCCGCAATTTCAACCAAATTAAGCTCCTATTCCAGCAAAGAAATCTCTTGATGATAGAATGACGCAGATAGCGAATATGTTTCAACAATTCATGCAGATTCACGTCACAACTAACAATCAATACACTCATGCTATACATGAATTTCATAACACCATTAATGAGATGAGTACACAGTTGATTATCTTAGAAAAAAAAAGAAAAGAAATTTCTGATAGATACTCAGCCCAATACTCAAGAATACTAGCACCAACAGCAACAAATACATAATGTTTCTCTTGAAAAATCAGATGTTGTTATTACTTCGAGATGTGGAAAAGAAGTTCCCTAACCTGAGATACTCACTGACGGACCAACAGTTGTCTTGACATCTGAAGTTACAATTGAGATAGATGAGGTCAAAGAAAAATCATAGGAAGTAAGCCCAGAATTGAAGAAGTCAGTTAACGTGGATACCGAAACCAGTCAGAAGTACCAACCTATAATACCTTACCCTGAGAGATTGATACTTGTGGAACCATCATTCCCTACTGGAGTAAATGTCAAGGAGTGCAATGTCAAAGTGAATTCCCGTAGTGGTACGGTGATGGGTACATCCAATAAAGAGGGTGAGCAGACTAGTAAGAATTTAACTTTCAAGGAATCAGGTAAAAATTTTAATGTTGATTCTTCTAAAGAACCAAAGGTAACTGTTCAGACAACTTTGCCTCAAAGACCGGTTCTTAAAGAAATGAATTTCCTGAAAAATATGCTAAATAAAGATTCTTTCTTGTTAAAACAAGGAGGGCAGTCTGCACATGTTTTGTCTGGTACCTTAGAACGTATTGATTTATTTGAGGCTAAGTTTTGTGCAGGTAACAAGATAGATTCATTGGGGCGACTCAAATTTGGAGACTCTCCGATTCAATTTATAGACCTGCATCCACCAGATGAAATTCCTCCAGAGCCTCCGCCAGACAGACTATGATATTTTTCTTTCTTTTCTTTTCATTTTGTTTTACCTTGCTTTATTTTTAGTTTATTTTCAAGTACATTATTCTGTAGTTAAGTTTTTCTTTTCCCTTACTTCTCCACCTAGGTATGCTCTACTTCTCCCATGGACATCTTTTCTATCCCCCTTATGCTTTCACGTTGAGGACAATGTTCCACTTTAGTTGGGGGGGGGGGGGTGCTAATTTGCATATGACAATGTGTCGTCCACTAACTGGGTTTTGTATTAATTAAAAATAAATAAAAAATAAAAAAAGAAATAAAGAAAGAGTATTGAGGATAGATGATTATGCCATGATTAACACTGACTTATACTCTGCACATACTTGCATATAACCTAAGAATTACACACTTGAGTCATTTATGTATAGTTTCTCTTTATATGATTTTGTAACTTCATGAAGAATTTATTGGTAGTACACTCATGTTAATTTGGCTATATAAACTCTTGTATTTACATGGTATCTCATGAGACTGAAAATACCCGTTCACGTGACTTATAACACTTAGGGTTCCCTATGAGCACTGAGAGAGTGCCCGTGACGACTATGACACCTTCTGAGGTATTGTTAAGCCATTTATCGTTCTTTTGATTTTTTAACGTCAACTCAGATCATGTAACTCAACTTTCCTTTTTTTTTTTTGTTTATGGATATTCTTTGTACACTAGTCTATGTTTTCGACTTGCTAGCCTAGAAGTGACATTCAGTAGGGAGATAGAAACCTAGGTCTTGTATCCTACTCAGGATGTGAGGGCTGAGCCACCACTAGAAATAGACTTAGTTCATGGACTACTGTTCGAGCTTAATTCCCATTGGTGGTATGAAGATGATAAAAGAAGTGTAATGATTGTCCTAACTGACCAAGAAAATACAGAAAATGAAGAATGAGCAGAAGAAAGAATAAGAAAAAATGCACATGAAATGAAAGGTTAATACCTACTCCACACAACTACCACAAAAAGTCAAGGACACAACATGTAATGCTCCGAACCCTTAAACTCGAGTCTGGCGCGTTATACCTGATAAAATCTCTGATATTCCATAATTAAACCATACATACGCAGCGGAAAACACAACTATGAACCTCAATCATACAAACAATACCAGAGTTTCCTAGTTCTATCCATAGACCATAATATCCTTCAACACCTGTATTTCCATAATTACATATATCTCCAAAACATTTCAGTATGTTCACAAACTTTCTTTTCTCGACATACTTAAAATATAAGGACGTAAAACATAAATATTTGCATCCCAAAATTAACATAGAAATATACCATTTCCTTTTTCTATTCTCCAATAATGCTATAAAAACCTTGAGCTCTTAAAGCTCGATCTCGAGGAAATCCTGAAAAAGATAAATTCATATTCGGGTGAGACACATCTCAGTAAAGGAAGAAACATACATATTAAAATAGCATGTGGCCAACATGAGATAAATAGATATCATTTTTATTTTATTTTCAAATCATCATATAATATTGAAATCGTTTTCTGAACCTAAACAATTACATGCAAATATTTAACCCACGAGATTATCCAAGGGTAGGGGTGATTACCCGCCCATACAAGTAGCACCCCTCTGCTCTGATACGTAGGTAACCCTAAGGTCACAATTAAAACATATCAGAGCACTCACCTTACTCAGTAAGCCCTCAAGTGGTAGATTAATCTTGTACTCACACAGTTCAATAATAATTTATCGGCAAAGGCCCTAAGGATAGGGAATCCTACCCGCCCATACAAGTAGGTTCCCTCTGCCCTAGTGCAATATGCAACTACTGCCACATCTGAAGCTACTAGTGCACTCGCCTTACTCAGCAAGCCTTCATGTGAAGAGTGTGCCCCGCCCAACCGTAACATGTTCTACATACATAAATACTTCTAATATCATAATACATCATTCTTTCCATCATTATTCAATCATTCAAATTCTTTAATGTTCATAACTTAACATTTCCTTGTGTTTCACTTTAAGTGACTCTTTCCCATTTGTATCATTCACATTTCACATTTCATTTCATTGCATTGTCATTCCTTGTCATTTCATTTCATAACATTTTCATTTCATTCCTTTGTACAACAGTCACTCTTTAGCCGTCATTTGTTAGTCTACATAGAAATGTGCTAAAATCTAACACAACTCCTTTTAGCTATCATCAGTTAGTCCACATAGAAATGAGCTAGATCTGCTAACCCGGCTTTCAGCTATCGTACCTTTACACGGTTGCATTTACATACACAGGCAACATTGTCTATATCATATTTTATTCTCATTGTTTTACTTACTTAACCTGCATCTCATACATTTAACATATAATTTGCACAGATTCTTATGCCACATAATTTAATAGTAAAATTCATACATATTTTTCATAAAATAAGCCAACCCATATTTAACATTTATATGCTCAAAATACATTTCATTTCTTATATAATTCATCAGAAAATTCATTTCACTTTCATTCGTTCACTTTCACACATACATAACTATATCGACAATCCCAGACCCAGAAAACATAAATTTCATGGCTGGCATTTTAAACCCACATAACAAACATAAATACATAAATAACACATATTCATTTTTAATTCATGAAAAACCTGATTTAATATATAAATTTTCCCCTTACCTGAATTCTCGAACTACACCGACAGGGACTTCGGAAAAATACCTACGGCGCTCACCCGGATCCCTGAATCAAAAACCCTAATTTCTTTTAAATTATTCCTAAATAACATACTATTTAAATATTTTCTAGGGTCATAATTTTTAATTTACAGTTATACCCGTAAATTTAATTAATTTGCCAAATTTCCCAAATCCCACTCTCACTTTGGAGTAAGGCCTAGAAAATCCCAATTGAAAAATTACCTACGTCAAAATGACGATGATGACGACTAGGACCACGTGGTTGTACCCGTTCGCCGATTTAACAGCAGATTTAAACCAAAATTGAGAAAATGGAAAAAAATTACCTTTCCCCAGAAGCAGTGCCTAAGTCGTTCTCATAACCAATCTGCTCTAGTAGAAATTTCGACAGCGGAACCAGGAATCCAACAACACCTTCCGTTTTCCAATCCGCTGCAAATTCGCTGAGAAATTGAGAGAAGGAGAGAGACGGACGCGAAGTGGCTAGTGTAGGAATTTCTAAAAATTTCAGTGCAGAGGGGGGGGGGGCAATCTGTTTCTTCTTTCTTCTTCTTCTTCTTTCTTCTTCTTCTTCTTCCTTCTTCTTATCTTCTTATCTTCTTTTCTTCTTATATTATATTACTTTAACTTATTAACTTACTTATATATATATATATATATATATATATATTACTTTAACTTATATATATATATATATATCTTATTTTAATTATTATTATTATTTAAATCCAATGCAATAATATTTAATTTAACAACTAGTAATTTAGTTATTTAATTTATCTTAATTTAATTTAATTTCTTTTTTTAATTTTTTTTTTCTTTTTCCGACATCATTCCTTTTATTTATTTATTTTTTATTTTATTTGTTATTATTTTTTTCTAAATTATTTTAATCCTTTTAAATTTCGGGTCTTTACACGACACATGTTCTCCACATATGAAGACTCTTCAACTGCTTAATGCCTCAAGTGTATTCACGCCTGGTTTGTGAATATGTTGATTTAGTGTTGTCTTGATTGGATATGGCGAGTAGGTGAGATGATGTTAGGGTGAAGGACCTGACACTTCACAAATAGGTTAGATCCTTTTCAGACTAGTCCACTCCATACATTTAACATTTGTTCCTTGCAATATGTGGGATGTTTGATCGGGACACTCCTCCTCACATATGACGAGTGAACCCATCCTTTTTGAGTGTTTTTTAAGGTATACCAATTAGGTCGAGTCAAAACGATTGTTCTATCGGTGTCCACTGGTATCTTGGGTGTAACAAGTTATACACATACATTACAGATACCTCAAGACTTCCCCTGTTTATACTTGGATTTACATGACCACATTAACTCTGAATTGTACTGCTGGTTAACTTCATGTGAGTATATTGTTCTTAATTGCTATATAATGATAAAACTTGCACAAATGACTTACTCAGAGTTGTGTGCATTGTATACCTTTATGTGAAATGGTATGGTTATGTCACATGTGCATTCGTTTAATGTTTATTGGAATTAGCATTTGTAGGTACCGCCCTAGAATTCATTCATGTTATTTGCTAGAGACTAGCAAAACGTTAGTTGGGGGGTGTGATTACACGCTTAAACTGCGTAATTAGGTGCTTTAATTCATGCATTGAGGTTTATATTTTTAATTAAATACCTAATTACTCTCAATATTTTAACATTGTACCTTATTTATAATATTTGGGTTTTATGGAGTAATTTATGAATTTTTTGTATTTTTTATCACAAGGCAATTATTAGAAGCTAAAACCAATGCTACGTCGTAATATATACGTAATTCTCTCGTCCGAGCTCCGATTGAGACAATTCAAATTTCTAGAGAACGCTGAGAAAGTGCTTTATGACTTTTATGTTTTAAACTTCAAGAGATAAGGGGTCTAGGATTGCCAAAAGTGGGCTTGTTCTCTGGGAAAGGAAAAAGAAAAAAAATGGAAGAAACAAGAAAAGAAAAGAAAAATAATAATAATAAGAAAAAGGTTGATTTGACCCAGCCATGCAGCCGAGTCCTCCATGTGCGTGTGTAGGGCTCCGTAGTGGGGGGCACTTTAAGTTGTTTTTTTTTCTCCTTGTTTCTCCCACCTCCCTTCACTTTCCTCTCAGCTTCCCCTTTTCCCTAGCTCCCTTTTCTTCTTCCTTCTCTACTTTTTTTTCTTCTCTTGGCCACACAGCACCCGAGCAGCCCTCTTCCTGAACTCTTTCTCACCCTCGTTGAACTGTCCGTCTCGACTTCCTACTCTCTTCCTCTTTCTCTCTCTCCTTTACTTCTCCCTCTCTATCTTGCCTTGCTGCCAACCCGAACTCCCCTTCTTCTCTTCCCTTTCCCCTTGCTTTTTTCTCTCTCTTGCTGCTGTGAAGACCCGCTGCTATCCCAAGAATTCCCAGCTGCTATGCCGCTGCTGCTATTTTTGCTAAAGGCCCGAAACTGCTGCCCCCACCCTGTTGTGTTGCTGCTGCAAAACTGAAGTCTTGTTGCTATGTATTGACTTCCCCAATTGAGAGACCTCTTGTTCTGCTGTGCTACGACCTGCTAAACCCGAAGCACTGCATCTATTCTTCTTCTTTTCTGTCTAAAGCAGCCACAAGCCCGAGAGCTCCTACCCGTGCTATTGTGTGATTCAATTTGCCACAGCTACAGTTCCCTCCAACGGCCAGCCTCAACTCTCTTTCTCCTTCTTTCCTTTTCTTTTCTTTTTGCTCTTTCTTTTAAGTTCCTTTCTTCTTGTTTTTTTTTTTTTTTTTAAAAAAAGATCTGAATAATTTTTATTCTTTTATAGAATTTTATTTAAAGTTTTAATAATGTTTGGGTGTTATTATGAAAGTTTATTTATTTTCTTTTTGCTCTCAATTAATATTAGAACTAGACTTAGTTTTTCTTTGAGTTATTTTTTTTATTGATTAAAGTTCGATTTGGCTTCTTGAGGAAAAAATAAACAAATAAAATACAAAAAGAAAAGAAAAAATTCTTATTTAGGATTTAATTTTGTTGACTTCCATTTATTATAACTTTGGTTTAATTAGAGTGGAATTTTTATCGTGTTTCTTTTATTATTTAGGTTTTAAAGTTCTAATTTTGGTTAAGTTCTTGATTGCAAAATTTTTTTTTCCTTGTTTGAGTTTGTGTTCAGTTAAGTTTTTAATTGCATGCTTCAGTTTGTGTTTAAAGTTATTATTTTTATTCTTTTTCAGAAATTCAACGCGTGTTCAATTCTTGTTTGGCTATTAAAGTAGGATTTCCGTTTCTTGTTGTTGAATTTAGTGCGTGTTAGGACTCATTGTTTAAATTGCATGTTCGTTTAATTCATTAAAAGAAAATCTCAAACAATCTAGAAAATCTGAATCTAAACTGTGTTCAGTGACTTTTGCTTCTTATTTTCGATTGGAATTATGTAAAATTTGGAGTTAAATTGCATTCCTTGAAGAGACGATCTAGCCTTTGGGCTAAATATTACACGATAGAACTCGAACACTTGGGATAGCTTCCGAACTGCTTATTTTTCGAGTGAGTTAATGATTTCATTACACAAATCAGTATAAATTGTCATACTATAAATCTATACAAAATAACTGAAATACTGTAACTCTGTATAAAATACCATCATACTATGGTTCTATATAGAACGCTATCATTCTGTGATTTTGTATCAAATGTTGTACTATAGTTCTATATAGAATGTTGTAGTCCTTTATAGGATGTTGTAATAGTGTATAAAATTATGTACTGTAGTCCTTTACAGGACGTTGTAATATTGTATAAAATTTTGTACTGTAGTCCTTTATAGGACGTTGCAATACTATATAAAGTTCTATACTGTAGTCCTTTATAGGACGTTGTAATACTGTATAAAATCTGTATAAAACTCTATCATATTATAACTTTGTAGAAAGCACTATTTTACAATAATACTGCAGAAAACCATACTTCTATCTATATATGTTTTACCATAAAAACTATCAAGTTTAATTATACATAACATTCAAACTCATGCCACACAAACTGAGTGATAACTTATATTATAATATTCTGTGGAAAATACTGGTATAATTATCTCTAGAGTTTTACTTAACTCAATAATCCAATTTTCTCAAACATACCTATATCATTTCAAGTTTCCTATTCTCATAAATCTGTATACTCAAGAAGACATATATATCACTCAGAAATCACATATTATAATTTAATCAATAAAATTTTTGAAAACGCCTGACAAAACTCTGCCTGCAGCACTCGCACATACCCTGTATTCATATACCTTAACTCAATCAGCTCAACCCCAGAATATTTACCATTTAAATACTCATAAGCTGATACTCTTCCAATAACCAATTAAACTTGAAAAACAACTTCCTTACCCCAGTTTTGGAGTGGTGTTTGGAAAGCCTAAACAGCAAAACCTCCCCGGTTAAACTGCGGAGAATCGTCGCTGGGATCCAGAAATGATATTTATCAGCTGATTCGGGTTGAAATCGAGCCAAAAATTGAGGAGAGAAGGAGTGATGGCCATAGCCTAGAGAGAGAGAGAGGAGAGTTTTCATTTTTCTAAAAATAAATGAGCTTGTGGACATATCATAGAGGGTTGTACCCAGATGAAATTGTTGACGGTTTCCCTGTAACTGTCAACGGTCTGGTTTTTAACCAAACCCATTCTCACTGTTTCATGCTTACCTCCCCTTAGAAACTCAAAACCAACGACAGTTTCCTCAACTCCACCAAATATGTCGACGATTTGGCCTATGCCAAACCAATTCCCTCTTTTCTTTATTATTTCATTAATTACTATTTTTTGGGTCTTTACACCATAATTCAAAATATCATTGAAAAAAAGTTGTCATGTCTCTTCCATTAAATAGTACCTTGGTGTGGATATGAAGTATCATATTTTGAAAACATGTATATTGTTGACTCTACGAATCCAATCCGGTTTTAATAATGACAAATCACTTGGCATTTGATATGTGCATTGAGTTTGTGAACAGGAACTGTATTAAGCATGCACGGAAGGATAACGAGTCAGGGAAGCCATAAAGTAAAGCATACATATATTGGCAAGATCCATGGAACTCAAAGAGTACGAGAATCAAGATATAAGCGGCAAAGTTCAAGAACAACTTGGGAATGGGTATTTAGAACTCATGTACTTACATTTTCATATGATTTAATTTGAGGCTCAACATAACGTAGAATGACTTTTGGACTCATGCATTTCATGAACATCATTGGGGGACATTCATGAACTTAGAAATATTTTTAAAACCCTGGAAAATATTTTTATAAAAGACCTAAGAAAGAGAGCAAAGCATTTTTGTTGAATCAAAAAGAATAAACCAGGAAATAGGCATTTCGGCAGCCTGAACTCAACCTCAGCCGCCTGAAGAATTTCTTCAGGAGCCCGAAGATTAAGTTTGGTAGCCTGAAGAATTAGTGGGAGAAATAGAATCTTGCCAAGGCACTTCGGTCGCCTGAACTTGCCACCTCAGGCCCTTGAACTCGCCACTTTTGGAGCCTAAACCACACTTTAGCTGCCTGACCCTGTATTCCAAGCTTATTTTTTGAAGCTTAAAGGAACTTCGGTCGCCTGGGCTTCAACCTCAATCGCATGAACTTGCAGGAAAACTTAAAATTTTGATTTTTATTAGAAGGACTCGCAAAATATTTCTTTGATCCAACGATTGAGATCTATTCTAAGGGTAAGACACTATATATACTGAATATCTAAACCCTAGTACGTTAGCCAACATCAACAAGAAGAAAAGAGAACCCTTTTTGAAAGCGAATTGAGAACATTGAGCACTTTGCAATACAATTGCCCACACTTCAACTTATACTTATCAAAACTTGGGTAAATCAACTCAAAATATTGAAGGAACACATTTACTCATCTTGTTTTCATTCTAATATTGAGGTTTGACAAATCATACTTCTTGGTAAGAGTTATTTGGATAGAGTTCTTCATATATATAAGCTGATCTACTTGTTGATAATCGTTTTTCATAGAGCTTGGTATTGCAAAATCTATTTTTGATTAAGTATTAAGAGGTTGATCTTGAGTGTGCGTATATATTAAATCACTTTGATAAGATTACCACTTGAAAAGAGGTTTAGCTATTGATTAAATATTTTAGGTTCAAGTGAGTTTTTTCTTTTATTCAAAAACTTGATATTTTTAATATTACAAATCTACTTATTTGAATATTCTTAGTGTTCATAATGATATATTATTGAGGGATATTCTTTGAAATATATTACATTAGGGCTTTGATCTTTGGTATGTGTATCGTATATATATTTACAATATTACAAAGATCGTGGTGCGATTGAACATTTGAAAGGTAGTTTGTGATTTAGATCTTACACTATTCAAGACTCATTTTTTAATAAGATCATATTTGATAATTGAGCATCGTGTTTTCAAAGTTATTACTTATACAAACATTTTGGGAGATTTGACAAAAAAAGAATTGTGTGTTGAAGCATATCATACATAAACGATTGTATCATTTCATACATTCTCAGCCTCAAGTTGTATCATATGTTAATGTATTAGGAATTTGAATTGTACTCACGAGCTTTTGTTTGGAAGCATTTTTGAGTCTTTTACAGATTTTATTGTATACATGGTTCGGTGTGTGAACCGAAGTTTGAGGAGAGAGTTGTATCTCTTGTAAGCAGCGGAGTAAGAGGGAGTTGTACCTCTTTTACGTAGTGGATTGTAAGAGAAGCTCCGTCCCAATTTAAGGAGTAGGGATTTTAGTGAAATCCTTGAGTGGTTGCTCAAGGCGAGGACGTAGGCCGAATTGGTTGAAGCTCGTAAAAACTGTGTTTATCTTCTCTTTTCCCTTTACTCGTTACTTTTCATACTACATTTAAATTGTTCGTATTGCACGTGTAGGTTGAATAACATTGCACACAATTAATTTGGTAATAAGAACTCATTGGTAAATTGAATTTGTTTTTTTTTTTATAAATCCTTGAGATTGGTTTGCTAAATATACAAGTAGGGATTAAGTGGTAAATAGATTCAAAAAATTTTAAAATACTCAATTCAACCCCCCTCTTGGTATTACACCTAATTCAACAATTGGTATCTGAGTAGGTTTACACAGACTTAATAGTTCTTGTGTAAAAAGATCACATGACACACATCGGTGTAACTCCATTTGGTGAGGAACACTCATCCACTAGACCACCAATTTTCTATGGTGTAAATTATACCCATTGGAAATGTAGGATGAGCATTTATCTTTTGAACATAGATTGGAAGGTATGGAAAATAGTGACTAAGGGAAATCACATTCCCATGAAAGTAATTGATAAGACTAATGTACCTAAAACTGAAGATGAATATATAGAGGAAGACTGGAAATCAATACAAATCAATGCTACTGCCATGAACTTGCTTTTCGGTGCATTAGATGTAAATGAATTTAATAGGGTAATGGCATGTAACTCGGCTAAAGAAATTTGGGAAAAGTAAGAAGTTATATATGAAGGAACGAAGGAAAGTCAAGGATAGTAGGATAGACATGCTCACCAGTGAATATGAAGCATTTAAAATGACTACTGTTGAATCCATACAATCCATGTACACTAGATTCACACATATCATTAATTCTTTAAATGCACTTGGAAAGACTTACCCTACTTATGAGTTGATCAGGAAAATACTCAAGAGATTACCTCCAGTGTGGGAAGCGAAATCTATGGCAATAGTAGAATAGAGAAATATCAATGAGATGTCGGTGGATGAACTTTTTGGATCACTCATCGCCTATGAGCTGGCAATAAACGAGAGGAAGATTGAGCAAAGCAAAGCAAAGAAAGCCACAACACTCATGGCAACATCACACAGCTCTAGTGAGGAAAGTGACTCAGAATCAAACGATGAGATGACCTTGCCAGCAAAGAAGTTCGTAAAGTCCTTGAAAAGGAATAAGAAACTCAACAGAAAATTCTAGAACTCAAAATCAAAAAGTGGAAAGTCAAGCATGAAGAAAAACAAGGAAGATATTCCAACATGCTACAACTGCCGAGAAGTTGGACACATCAAGCCTAAGTGCCCCAAACTAGTGAAAGCCTCAAAGAAAAAGAAGAAGGCGCTGAAATTCGGCTGGGATACTCATAGCACTAGAGGTTCAGAATCTAAATCTAGCGATGACGAAATTGCCAATCTGTGTCTAATGGCACATGATGACCTTGAGGTATAATCATCATTTTCATCATCTTTATATTATTCTAGTGCGTTTGAAAATGAAAATGACTTCTGTAGACACCCTATTTTTGCCCTAACCAAACAGAACAAGGGGTCTCTTATTATTATTATTATTATTATTTTATTAATATTATTTTCCTATATTATTAGTACTTTACTTATATTTTTATTATCATTATTATTATTATTTTTCATTTTTTATTACTAGTACTTTTATTATCTTTATTTTATTTTTACTTTACTATACTTATTTTTATTTTTCATTTATTGTGTTGTTTTTGATATATCATTATTATTATTACTTTTTGTATTATTACTCTATTTTTGTTAATTTACTGATAATACTTTATTTTTATTTTTACCATAATTATTTATTATTATTTAATATTAATATAGTAGTATTATTATTATTATTATTATTATTATTATTATTATTATTATTTATTACTATTATTACCTTATTGATGTTATTACTATTATTATTATTATTATTATTATTATTATTATTATTATTATTATTATTATTATTATTTCTATATGTATTATTACCATAAGAATAAGAGCAAAAAAAAAAAAGAGAAAAAGAAAAATAAAATCCAAAAAGGAAATATTTTTAGGGTTTTTCAAATTTTTTTTATAAGAAGAGGGGGCAGCGCTGAGCACAAGAGGGGGAGGCGGCAGAGCCAAAACAAGAAAAACCCTCACTGGCTCTTTCTTCTTCTTCATGCCTTCCTCTTCCATAGCGGCAACTCCACCGAATTCCATCTTCTCCAGTCCCAGCCGACGAACCAGCCTCCCTCTGCTCTCTCTTGTCGCAGCATAGCCACCGTGAACCACCCTAGCCAACAACCCTTGCCACATAGCCTCTCCCTCACTCTCAGTTTCAACCACAGCGGTTACCAACTCCTCTTCCCCACTCTCCCGACGGCCACTCCACCACAGTTCTTCCAGACCAGCAGACCTCCAGCAGCAACCCGAGCGCACAGCAGCACGCAGAACCTCACGGCCATCCAACCTCCCTATCTCAAAATCTCCGGCAGCCTCCAGTTTAGACCCGAGCACCATACTACGGGCCCGAGCAACCGGGGACCTCCAACTCTGCAATCCACCACTGCCCCGGCGACCGCTTTCACTCCTAGCCACAGACTCCTCTGTCTCTCGGTCGCACCTCCAGCAAGCCTCAGCCCAGACAGCTCCTGCTCAGCCTCCAGCAGACCGCCCACGCAGCACTGCTGCTGCCTTCCCGAACACAGCCCCTCTGGTAAGCCTCCCTGCTCTCACACACACACACGCACTCACTCACACACACTCACACACACACACACACACACACACACAAATATATATAGGTTCAGTTTGCATTTTATAAAGTTGAAATTCTTTTTTTTATTTATTTTTATTTTTTTATGCATGCTGTATATGCACACACTGACCATTATTTATTTATTATTTAGTTAAGTTTTATTTATTTATTTATTCTTGTTATTTTACTTGTTATTATTATACTTGTTATATAATCAATATATTACTATTATCTTTACTGTTTAATACCCGTTTTTTTTTTTAATATTCTTATAATGGTAAATATTAATCGATTTATTTTTATTGGGTGCAGGATTTTGGTTCATATTTAAGTTTTTATTATTTTTGTTTAGGCATATTAAATACTAATGGGTTTATGTTTCTTTGGTGCAGGATTTTTGTTCATATTGGATGTTTGCTTGATGTTTAAAGATTATTATTAAATTTGTATTATTTAAGTCATAGCTCTTAATGGTATGTTGCAATATTGTTGTTTATTAGTATTTTTTTTTTTTTATGTATGTATTTAGGTAATGTGGTAATATATTATTTCATATTATTTTTATTATTATGGTTTATTAGGTTATGAGGTTGTTATGCACATATAATTTAGGTATATTAAGGTTTATTATATTGTTTCTATTATCATGTATATGATATAATTCATCATTTTGTATTGTATGTAATGTAAATTATCATGTTAACTATTTAGGATTGTATATCGAATTTGATTTGATTTATTTCTATAAGTCTATAAGTTACCATACTCATTGTTTATATATTGGTAATGGCTTGAATAGGTTTCCATAAGTTCATTATTTGTTTGTCTTTAATTTGATTTGTTTCATTAATTAATTGCCAATATACGTGTGTATTGAATCTTTAACCGGGTGTCAATATTAAAGAAAATAAAATATGTATATCATTATTACCATAAATATTGTTATTATTCCTATCATTATTTATTATTATCCTTATCATTTATTACTTACTATTATTATCATATTTATTATTTACTATTGTTATTTATTCGTTGTTATTACTATTGTATTTACTATGTATATTAGTATGGTATTATTATGATACTATATACTACTATTATAGTGTAGCGTCGCAATATTAATATGATATTATTAGTACAGGACTATTATTATAGTAATATTATTGTCAATATTGTCATCACTTTTAATTATTACTAATATTAAATATTTTTAGTATTTTTGATTTTTGGGTATATTCATATTTTGTATTATGTATTATGATATTTATTTTTATTATTTTATGGTATTATTTATTTTCGTGTGTATATTTTCCCTATGATTTTATTGCAGGGGTATGAGCCTTCGGGCATCACGTACCCTAAGCTCTGAGGGAATATATATATATGTATATATTATCTTTATTTATTTATTATTCTATTTTTTTTTTTTTACATATGTTTATAAGTTCATAAAAAGGAGTAATTTAAAGAATTATTAGATTAACTTAGGGATAATTTTAAATTAATTAGGTACCATTCGTAAGAACGGGCGCGTAGGGGGTGCTCGTACCTTCCCCTCGCGTAACCGAACTCCCGGCCCCAACTCTGGTAATGTAGACCGATTCTACCCCTAACGGGGTAGTAATCATGTGTCCTAACCGCACTAAAGGTTAGTGGCGACTCCGACATTCCATGATTTTTCCTTGAAAATTAAAATGATTTTTAATTTCGCAGCCCGGGGCACTCGCGCTCCCGGGACGTCGCGACAGCTTCATTTTATATGATGAACTGAAATAAGAATACCTATACTCTCTTAAAATGCTTGAGAAGAAAGCAAATAAAATTTCTGAGTTGAAAAGAAAAGTGAAAGAGCTTTCAAATTTGGTTGAACGCCAAAATGAATCGCATGCATCTTTCATAAAAGATAAAGATTTGAAAATTGAGGAGTTAAAAAAGGATTTGAAAGATAAATCAGAAATTATTTTTAAATTTATTGAGGGACAAAACAATTTTGAAAAGCTCCTAGGATCTTAAAGAAATTCCCTAGAAAAAGAAGGGCTTGGCTTTAATGGGAAGGAAAATCTAAAGAATAGACATCTTTACATGGGTTATTTTATAAGAGAGTCAAAGTCATATCTTCCAACTAAGAATTATTATAGAAATACTACATGTTTTAAATGTAGAAGGCTGGGTCACATACAATTCAACTGTCATTTAAAAAATAAAGATGTCAAAATCAAGAAAGTATGGAGAGTCAAAGGAGAACATAGCACTAACCCCCCTAGACCCAAGAAAATCTAGGTACCAAAGCTAGTTGTTTGATTGTGTCTTACAGATATGCTTAAGATCAGCATCCTCAAAAGATAGATGGTATATGGATAGTGGATGCTCACGTCACATGACTGGGGTTAAAGCAAAGTTCACATCCGTCACACCCAAGGATGAAGGGTTTGTCACTTTTGGAGATAATGCTAAGGGAAGGATCACAGTTGTAGGTAAAGTTGGTAATAATTCTTCATTGATTATTGATGATGTTTTATTGGTGGAAGGTTTAAATCACAATTTACTAAGTATAAGCCAACTATGTGATAAAGGTTACAAAGTGTCTTTTGAATATGACAAGTGCATAGTTGAACACAAAACTAATAATATGATACTATTCACTGTTGAACGTCATGAAAACATATATACCACAACCTTTGATAACTTAACCTCATAGAGTATGACATGCGTCTCTGCTATGAATGAAATTAGCTGGATTTGGCATAGGAGACTAGGACACGCAAACATGGATTTAATCTCAAAACTAGTTAAGAAAGAATTAGTTAAGGGATTGCCTAAGACTAAATTTGTCAAAGATAAAATATGTGATGCATGCCAACTAGGAAAACAAGCAAGAACAAGCTTTAAGAAGAAGAAAGAGATCTCCACTACTAAGTCACTCCAAATGCTACACTTAGACCTACTTGGACCAAACCTAATTTAGAGTTTATGAGGAAAATCATACGCATTTGTCATAGTTGATGATTTTTCAAGATATACATGGGTACCATTCTTAGGTCACAAAGATGAAGCATATGAACAATTTATAAACCTGTGCAAGAAAATTCAAAATGAAAAGGGATATACAATTACTAAAATTTGAAGTGATAGGGGTAGAGAATTCAAAAATCAAGGCATGAAAGACTATTGTAATTCATTAGGAAATGCCTATAATTTTTCAGCTCCTAGAACACTACAAAAAAATGGTGTAGTTGAAAGGAAGAATAGGTCTATACAAGAAATGGCCAGAACTATGCTTAACCAACATAAACTACCTAAGTATTTATGGGCTGAGGCAATGAATACCGCCTGCTATGTGCTAAATAGAGTTCTGATTAGACAATCACTTTATAAGACTCCTTACGAATTATGGAATGGCCATAGACCAAACATATCATATTTTCATGTCTTTGGCTGTAATTGTTTTGTGCTTAGAGACAATGAGCATTTAGGAAAATTCAATGTGAAATCTGATGAAGGTATCTTCCTAAGGTATGCCTTAGATAGTAAATCCTATAGAGTATATAAAAAACGAACATTGACGGTTATAGAATCTATTCATGTAATGTTCGATGAGTCAAATCCCTTCTCCAAAAGAATTGATGAAGATGAAATTGAAATAAATAAAGAATTTGAAGAACTATCCATTGAGAATGATTCAGAAAAAAAAAAATTAAACTTAAGGAACCATCCACTAAAACTAATCAAATTGAAAATCAGGTTAATGAACCACCTAGAGAATGGAAGTACATAAAGAATCATCACATAGATCAAATAATAGGTGAACCATTACGTGGAGTAGCCACTCAATCCTCTCCTAGGAATATGATTTGTCACACTGCATTTCTATTTTAAGAAGAACCTAAGAATGTAAGTGAAGCTTTAGAGGATAAATCATGGGTGTTGTCCATGCAAGAAGAGTTAAATCAGTTTGAGAGAAATAAAGTATGGACATTAGTTCCCAGACCCGAGGCTAAGTCTATCATTGGAACCAAATGGATATATAAGAATAAGAAAGATGAACATGGAGTAGTTGTGAGAAATAAGGCTAGATTAGTAGCATATGCAGGTATAGATTTTGAAGAAGGTATAGATTTTGAAGAAACATTTTTTGCACCTGTAGCGGTCATTCGAATGCTTTTAGCATATGCAGCTTTTAAGGATTTCAAGTTATATCAATGGACATCAAGAGCACATTTTTAAATGGATACATAAATGAGGAAGTGTATGTAGAACAAACCCCAGGTTTTGAAAATCATAAGAATCCAAATCATGTTTATAAACTGGAAAAAGCCTTGTATGGGTTAAAGCAAGCTCCTAGAGCTTCGTATGAAAGGCTAAGCAATTTTCTATTATGTTGACCCTATGGGTCATACCCTGTTTTGATTATGACAAATATTCAGGTATTTAATGACTGTCGAGTTGATATGCAGGTTTATCTTGGTAGTATCCTATGATGGCACTTGGAGACCCGGAGGAAAACGAAGACTCTGAAGACCCTAGATATAATTTATTTGTTGTAATTTATATTCGGGTCTGTAATATTTAAGTAGAAAAGGTTTGTAATAGTAAATAGGGCTTTGATTGTAATAATTGCATGCATCACCTGCATGGCTTAATACGTAAGCTTAAAATGAAAATGACCTTAGAAAGACCTTAGGGTCTACTCTTGGTCGACCAACACCAGACTTTTTCGGTGTCTTCAAAATTGGACCCAAAGTGACCTTAGGACACTTACCTTTGCACTTGCATGTATTAGGCACTTAAATAGGGTGAAAGTGTATTGAAATGGGTCCGAAATGCACACTTTGTGTACTTTTGGTCGACCGGCCAACGCTGTTCATTTTGCCCTGGTCAACCGAAACAGGCCTAGGTCAACAGTAGACCAAGGCCCTAGTCGACCGAACCAGGTAGTTCAAAAATCCCTGATCAACCGAAACCCCCATGGGTCAACAATTTGACCATCCGGTCGACTGAGCCAAAATTGTACTCCAACTACCTGGTCGATCGAGGGTCCTCGGGAAAAATCTCAACAGTCTGGTTGACCAAACCAACTAGTTCAAATTGGCTTGGTTGACCAAACCTTAGAGAAATGGGAAATCGCCCACTTTCGGTCGACCGACCACTCAGTTCAAAAATGCCTTGGTCGATCGAACTATATGAGTTCTAGTTGACCGAACCTCTCGGGTTGTCCTAATTTTTACCGTGGTTAAATATCTTTTAAACAAGGCTAAAATGTTTTAAATGTTATTAAAATTTTCCAATAATTCCTAATAGGTCCCTAACGATCTTATTTCTGCCCATGTCTATATATATGTGATCATTTGTGAAAATTAACAGATGAATGAGCTACCTTGATTAGGGAGAATTCTCTGATAATCCAAAAACACGTACTACTCATTTTTTAGCCTCATTCACTTATGCTTACCTTCTATTAGTGTCTACATCATTTGTAAGTGGATTGAGTATTTGTTTCCATAGGTTTGCTCTCCTTGCCTTGATTGATTGACTTGATTTTCTTGAGAGCTAAACCCAAGTATTCTTAGGGTACTTTATTAATAAGTCTCTCCTAAAAAGACTTTTATTTGATCTTCTGAGGTTGTATATTCATTGTAATATCTTGAGAAGATCGTATAGTATTTTGGTTGCAAATCTTTTCATAACCACTTTCAAATATCTATTGTGCTTTTGTCTTGAAAAATATTTGAAGAGATATTTTTTTTTGTGATAGTGATCTTTGTTGCAATATTCACTCACTCATATATTATTTGTTGAATACAAAGATTATACATCTTTTGCAAACCAAGCATTTACATCATTTGATATTTACATGCTTGAGACATACTGCTGATTGATATATTTGAAACTTGACATCTTTGTGTAAACTTATTGGCTGAACATCTTGTGATACAAAGATTGCATGATTGATACTCTCACGCACTTATTACACTGATAGTAAATATATACATTAGAGAATTGAAATATTGGACCACACTGAGCTTACATATTATATCATTTGTGGTATGTAATTGCATGTATTTGGGGTACATATATACTTAACACGAAAGCACAATCACTGTACCATTTGATTGTAATACACATCTATTTTATTTCCAAGCATGGGCCTGAAGAGGGAGACTAGCCCTAGAATAGTCCCGGATTGGCTTAGACCCAATTAGGAAAGCTAGGTGCGTCGTCCTATTAAGGCGTGTAGGTTGTGGTCAGCCCTACTAATTGACCTGATTAAGGTTGAGGTCAGCCCTGTGCTAATTGACCTGGTTGTAATCGGTGTTGTTCCATCCTTAAGTGAGCTATTAGTGGAATCCTCGGGCTTGCGAGCTAGAGGCGGGGACGTAGGCACAGTTGGTCGAACCCTGATAACATATCATGTGTTTGTTTATATTTCTGCACTTTGTATTTACCACATGTGTATGTTATTATGTGGATGATGTGCTTGATTTAAATTTCCCTATATTATATTTATTGGTGTGTTCGGAACTACATAGAAAGACCCTAGGTTGTAATATTGTGCCAACATCTAGTTCAACCTAGCAAAAAAGTTTTAAATTCCAATTCACCCCCCCCCCCCAACCCTTTTGGGAATACATCAATTCTAAACTATTAGAAAATGGGTTTATAAAAGGAAAGATAGATACAACTCTGTTCATAAAGACTAAGAAACAAGACATTCTCCTAATGTAAGTATATGTAGATGACATTAGCCAATACCATGCAAAATGAATTTGAGACGAGCATGATGGGTGAACTAAATTTCCTCCTAAGACTTCAGATCAAACAAGAAAAACATGGAATATTCATAAATCAATCGAAGTATATTCGAGACCTACTCAAAAAGTTTAATATGGAAGATGGAAAAATACTAGGTACACCTATGAGCACTTCATTGAAATTAGACAAAGATGAACAAGGTATACCACTAGATGTCAAACGTTCTCGTGGAATGATTGGTAGCTTATTATACCTAACTGCCAGTAGACCTAATATAATGTTTAGCATATGTCTGTGTGCAAGATTTCAATCTGTATCAAAAGAGTCACATTTTCTAGCTATTAAAACAAATACTTAGATACTTGATAGGAACCGTGGAAATTGGATTAGGGTATCCTAAGTACACATCTTTTGAGATTATTAGCTATTCAGATGCTAATTTTTCTAGTAGCAAAGTAGATAGCAAGAGCACGAGTGGTACTTGTCATTTCTTAGGAAATTTCTTAGTCTCTTAGTTTTCCAAGAAGCAAAATTCAGTTGCTCTTTCCACAGCTAAGGCACAATACATAGCGGCTGGTAGTTGTTGTGCTCAAACGGTATACATGAAGCAACAACTGAGGGATTTTGGATTAAGTTATGAAACAATCCCTATTAGATGCTAAAATACAAGTGCAATAAACATCTCAAAGAATCCCATATTACATTCACGAAATAAGCATTTAGAAATATGACATCACTCTCTTCGTGACCATGTACAAAAAAGGGATGTGACACTAGAGTTTGTATGCATGGATGAACAATGGGCAGATATATTCACGAAACCACTTGCCAAGGATAGGTTTATCCAAATTAGGAGTGAATTAGGTCTCATGCATAGTCGAGAGGTTGCTTAGAATTATGTTAGATGATATAATTCAGGAAAGCAATGTCACTTAAGATGTAATCACTTGGTATCAAATTAATCAAATTTTTGGTATCTCATTAATCAACATTTGGTATCAATCAACATTTGTTCACAGTTGATATAACACTAGTTCACACTTGGTATCCCATCAATAAACAGTTGATATCCTCACATGAGCATTGAAATTGATGCATTAGCAAGGGGGATAGTTGATGTCAAAAAGGATGAAAAAAAATCTTTTTTTAAAACTAATGGTTGAACACGTTTAAAACCTTAAGATTTCTAAGGCGAGAAGAACAAAAGGGTATGTCTACTCATGTCTTATTATTTTACACCTTCTTGTTGATATCAAAAAGGGGAGAAAATGGGAGCAAAAATAATAGAAAAAAGGAGAAAAAAGCATAAATAAGAGAAATTGAGAAAAAAGGAGCAAAAATTAAAAATTGTTGTTGGGGAGAAATATCAGGTGCAAAAGCTGTTGGCAAAACTAATTGTGCAAAAGGGGGAGAAGTATAATAACAAAATTGTTCAAACATCATGAGCATATTCATTATAAGCACTTTGTGCATGAACATAACCATACTGTCATTTATTGAATATTTGATGCAATAATTGAGGGGGAGCCTTGTTTGGCGTAACCCATTATATATATTTTTACTCATGCATTTGTCATCATCAAAAAGGGAGAGATTGTTAACTCTATGAGTCCAATCTAGTTTTGATAATGACAAATCACTTGGTATTTGATCTGTGTATTGAGTTTGTGAACAGGAACTATATTAAGCATGCACGGAAGGATAACGAGTCATGGGAGCCATAAAGTAAAGCATACATATCTTGGCAAGATCCATTGAACTCAAAGAGTACGAGAATCATGATACAAGCAAAGTTCAAGAACATCTTGGGAATGGGTATGAAAACTCATGTACTTATATTTTCATATGATTTAATTTGAAACTCAACATAAATTAGAATGACATTTGGACTCATGCATTTCATGAACATCATTAGGGGACATTCGTGAACTTAGAAATATTTTTAAAACCCTAGAAAGTATTTTTATAAAAGACCCAAGAAAGAGAACAAAGTAGTTTTGTTGAATCAAAAAGAATAAACCAGGAAATAGGCATTTCGATAGCTTGAACTCAATCTCAGATGCCTGAAGAATTTCTTCAGGAACCTGAAGATTAAGTTTGGTAGCCTGAAGAATTAATAGGAAAAATAGAATCTAGCGGAAGCACTTCGGTCGCCTAAACTTACCACCTCAGGTGCCTGAACTCACCACTTCAGGAGCCTGAACCATACTTTAGGCCCCTGACCCTGTATTCCAAGCTATTTTTTCGAAGCTTTAAAGAACTTTGGTCGCCTGGGCTTCGACCTCAGTCGCCTGAACTTGTAGGAAAACTTAAAAATCTGATTTTTATTAAAAGGACTCGCGAGATATTTCTTTGATCCAATGGTTGAGATCATTCTAAGGGTAACACACTATATATACTCAATATCTAAACCCTAGTATGTTAGCCAAGATCAACAAGAAGAAAAGAGAACCCTTTTTGAAAGCGAATTGAGAACGTTGAGCACTTTTCTATACAATTGCCTGCACTTCAACTTATACTTATCAAAACTTGGGTAAATCAACTCAGAATATTGAAGGGAACTCATTTACTCATCTTGTTTTCATTCTAGTATTGAGGTTTGACAAATCATACTTCTTGGTAAGAGTTGGTTGGATAGAGTTCTTCATATAGAGCTTGGTATTGCCAAATCTATTTTTGATTTAGTATTAAGAGGTTGATCTTGAGTGTGCATATATATTAAATCACTTTGATAAGGTTACCACTTGAAAAGAGATTTAGCAATTGATTAAATATTTTAGGTTCAAGTGAGTTTTTTCTTTCATTCAAAAACTTGATATTTTTAATATTACAAATCTACTTATTTGAATATTCTTAGTGTTCATAACATTATATTATTGAGGGATATTCTCTGAAATATATTACATTAGGGCTTTGATCTTTGGTATGTGCATTGTATATATATTTACAATATTTCGAAGATCGTGGTGCGATTGAACATTTGAAAGGTAGTTTGTAATTTAGATCTTACACTACTCAAGACTCATTTTTTAATAAGATCATATTTGATAATTGAGAATCTTGTTTTCAAAGCTATTACTCATACAAACATTTTGGGAGATTTGAACAAAAGAGAATTGTGTGTTGAAGCATATGATACATAAATGATTGTATCATTTCATACATTTTGAGCTTCAAGTTGTATCATATGTTAATGTATTAGGAATTTGAATTGAAATCATGAGCTTTTGTGTGGAAGCATTTTTAGTGTTTTACATATTTTATTGTGTACACGGTTCGGTGTGTGAACCGAGATTTGAGGAGAGAGTTGTATCTCGTGTAAGCAGCGGAGTAGGAGGGAGTTGTACCTCTTGTAAGCAGCGAATTGTAAGGGAAGCTCCGTTTCAATTTAAGGAGCAGGGATTTTAGTGAAATCCTTGAGTGGTTGTCAAGGTGAGGATGTAGGCCAAGTTGGCCAAACCTCGTAAAAACTGCGTCTGCCTTCTCTTTTCCCTTTACTCTTTACTTTCCGCTCTACATTTAAATAGTTTGTATTGCATGTGTAGGTTGAATAAGATTGCACACAAATAATTGGGTAATAAGAACTCATTGGTAAATTGAATTTGTTTTTGTCATAAATCCCTGAGATTGGTTTGCTAAATATACATGTAGGGATTAAGTGGTAAATAGATTCAAAGAATTTTAAAATACCCAATTCACTCCCCCGCCCCCCCTTGGCATTACACCTAATTCAACATATATTTTACAAGTATAAACAATATGCCTCTTACTCTAATCAAGTTGATGTTGAAGCCCACAATCTCATTGGTACTTAGAGATATGAGTGACAAAAAGGGTTGACAAGTTAGGTTTGGTTCAAGTCATAAACGAGTAGGACTTAAACGAGTTGGGTTTAAGTTGACCTGTTTATAAATGACCAAGTAAATCATAAACTCAAATCTGCCCTATCAGTAAACTTGTTATAATGGGTATCCATTAAGTACCCATGAAGAAATAAATCATATATTTATTTTAAATTTTTTTGTGCAAAGTATACACCAATGTACAGAAAAAACACAAATTAAATTGAAACGTGTAATGTAGTAATCAACGATAAAACAATACGTAAACAATTAATTACAAGCATGATAAAAGGAATGCAATAAATTATACAATACAAAGAATTTACGTGGTTCGACAATGTTCCTACGTCCACGGGAGCAAGCAGCTAATTTTCACTATCGTAATAAACAAAGGTCACAAAATAAAGTTTATATGCTAACCCTATATGTACAGAAGGCTTACAAATTTTCTAAAGTACTCCTGTAGTTATCCCTAGGGGACAATCCTTTGAATTCTCCAATATTTTAGCCCCAAACAATACTGTTGATGATTTCAACAAACCATCGATGGTTTAACACAAAGGCTGAATTCTAAAGACTGAAATTGTCTACGATTATCTCCAGAAAGCAAGCCGTCAACCCAACTGTTGACAGTTTCTTCCTATAACTCGGATACCTTGTTCTTGCTTCACCATACTTTCCCCTTGGCACGTATTCCACTAAATATGAGCCACATATTCTAATAATCTCAACCTTGGCGATTATTCACCACTTAAGAGAAAGACGAAAGCATAACCCATAGCTCCACTTGGGACAATAGATTGGGATGCCTCCCATCTAGCACTTGGAGACGTTAATCAAGTCCAAGCAATGCTTGAACTTGTTCATTGTAATAGTATTTGTCAACATATCAGCTGCATTCATAGACATGTGAACTTTCTCAAGTAGTAGTTCACCAGAAGCAATAAGTTCCATGATCCTGTGAAACAGCACATCTATGTGCTTTGTCCTCACATGATACACCAGGTTTTCACCAAATAGATGGTACTCTGACTAGCATAATGCAGCTGAACTCAACCTTACTGTATACCCAGCTCCTTGACCAATCTTGCAAACCACAACACTTCCTTGGCAGTCTCATCTACTACCATGTATTCCGATTCAATAGTAGATAAAGCAACGAGTTACAGCACCATACACCTCCAACAAATAGGTCTTCCCACAAAGGTGAATACGTACCATGCGGTAGACCTCCTATCATCTAAGTCGCTTGCATAGTCTGCATCCACTACCTACAAAAACGTGTTATTAGTTGATGGATTGAAACATAACTATTAAAGTATAATTCAACTATGTGATAAAGGTTCTAATAAAGGATAAAGGCGTTTTATAAAATCTCATGTGAAACATGACAAATGCCACAGTGAGAACAAAGTATATGAAACAAAATATTTGTTTACTTTTGATCCTCATTGAAAATGTCTACACACTAGCCTTAACAATCATGTTTCTCAACATGTTACATGTTTTTCTACATAAATGAGATTAGTGGTTGCCATAGGAGGACTAGACACGCAAACATGGACTTAAATATAAACTTGTTATAGAGAGAATTAGTTAAGCGGATTGCCTAAGAATAAATTCTGAAAGAAAAATCTGTGTGTGTGATGCCATCATGTCAACTAGGAAAAACAAGCAAGACGTAGCTTTAGATAAGAAAAGAAAGTAATCTATACTACTAGGCCACTTCAAATGCTACACTTAGATTTATTTGCGTCCAAAACCCCAACTCGAATTTAGAGGAAAATATACGCACTCATCATAGTGACGATATTCAAGATAAATGGGTACTATTTTTAGGTCACAAGATGAAGCAGTGAACAATTAATTAAAACTGTGTAAGAAAATTCAAAATGAAAAGGGTGTATAATGTCACTAAATTCGAAAGTGATCGGGGCTTTAGGAATTTAAATCAAGGCATGGAAGACTAACTGCAATCATTAGGAATAGCCATTTGCGGCGTCCTAGAACAACACAGCAGAATGGTGTCGTTGAAAGAAAGATCGCGTCCATACACAAGAAATGGCCCAGAACTATGCTTAACGAACATAAACTACCCTACGTACTTCGGGTAAGGCAGTCAATACGCCTTGTATGTTCTAAATAGGGTTTTCATTAGACCATCTCTAAATAAGACTCCTTATTGAAGTATGAAAATGGCCATAGACCAAACAGTTTCATATTTTTCATGTCTTTGGATGTATGAAATGTTTTGTGCTTAGAGACCCTAACATTAGGAGAAAGTTGATGTGAAATCAGATGAAGGTATCTAATACCCCCATAGGGCATTGCCTTAGATAGTAAAGCCACAAAGTATATAATAAACGAAATTAACCGTTATGAGAATCCATTCATGTAGTATTCGATGAGTCAAAATCTCTTCCTAAAAGCAATGATGAAGATGTGACTTGATAGATAAATAAGGAATTTGAAAATTTGTCTATTGAAAAGGGATTCAGAAAAGAAAAAGAGAAATGAAATTAAGGAATCATCTGCTAAAACTAATCAAATTGAAAATGAGGTTAATAACGACCTAGAGAATGGAGTGCATTAAAAAGGTCCATCTCATTATCAAATAATAGGGTGAACATTATGAGGAGTAGCCACAAGATCCTCAACTAGGGATATGATTTACATTTGCTTTTTTGTCTCAAGAAGAACCTAAGAAGTGAGTGAGCAATTAAGGATGAGAATCTTTGGTGTGTCCATGCAAGAAGAGTTTTAAACCAGTTGAGAGAAATAACTCATGGACATTAGTTCCTAGACTTGAGATAAGTAATATTTGAAAAATGGATATATAAGAACAGAAAGCATGAACATGGGATGCTGAGAGAAATAAGGCAGACTAGTAGATCAGGGATAGAACAGGAAGACGGAATAGATTTGAAGAAACCTTTGCCCTGTAGCAGAATGGAAGCCATTCGAATGCTTTTAGCTATGCTGCTTTTAAGGATTTTAAGCTGTATCCAAAAGCGATGCAAAGCGCCATTTTAAATGGGTTATATAAGTGAAGAAGTTTATGTAGAACAACCCTCCGGTTTTGAAAACCATAAGAATCTAGATCACATTTATAGACTAACTAAAGCCTTGTATGGTTTAAAGCAAGCTCCGAGAGCTTGGTATGAAAGGTTAAGCGGTTTTCTACTGGATAATGGATTTATCAGAGGGAGGATAGACACAACACTTTTCATAAAGTCTAAGAAAGATGACATGTCTAGTGCAAGTATACGTAGATGATATCAGATTGGAGAACAAATAACGACTGTGCAAGATTTTTGCAAGCACTATGCAATTAAATTGAGATTGAGCATGATGGGTGAACTAAATTTCTTCCTAGGACTTCAAATTTCAAAAAAGGCCAAACATGGAATTTTTAAAAAATCAATCAAAGTACATTAGAGATCTGCTCAAAAAGTTTAATATGGAAGATGGAAAAATACAAGGAATACCTATGAGCTCTTCTTTCAAATTAGACAAAGATGAACAAGGTATACCAGTAGATCTCAAGCTCTATCGTGGAATGATTGGTAACTTACTATATCTGACTGCCAACAAACCTAACATAATGTTTAGTGCATGTTTGTGCGCAAGATTTCAGGCTTCACCAAAAGAGTCACATTTGTTAGCTATCAAACGAATACTTAGATACCTTATAGGAACCGTGGAACTTGGATTATGGTATCCTAAGTATACATCATTTGAGATTATCATCTATTCAGATGTTGATTTTGCTGGTAGCAAAGTGGATAGGAAGAGCACGAGTGGCACATGTCATTTCTTAGGACATTCTTTAGTCTCTTGGTTTTCCAAGAAGCAAAATTTAGTTGCTCTTTCCACTGCCGAGGCTGAATACGTAGCGGCTAGAAGTTGTTGTGCTCAAACATTATACATGAATCAACAACTTATGGATTTTGGATTAAGCTATGATATAGTTCCTATAAGGTGCGACAATACACGTGCAATAAACATTTCAAAGAATCCTATATTACATTTTGGAACTAAACATATAAAAATTAGACATCATTTTCTTCATAATCATGTGCAAAAAGGAGATGTGACACTTGAGTTTGTACGCACAGATGAACAATGGGCAGACATATTCATGAAACCACTTGCGGAGGATAGGTTTATCCAAATTAGACATGAATTATGTCTGATGCATAGTCGAGAAGTTGCCTAGAATTATATTAGATGGCATAATTCAGGGGGAGATTTAATTATGTCCGAACATTTTTGTTATATACCTTTTTGTTGATGTCAAAAGGGGGAGAATAAATAAGGTTATAGCAAAAATAATTGGCAAAAGTACATAAGTACATGAGTTATACTTGCAAAACTATTGCCGATTTTCAATTGTGTATGAGCATATTTCATATTGTTGAATATTTGATTGTGCATTATTTGAGAGGGAGCCTTGTCGGGTGTAACTCATTTTTATATTCATTTTATATTTTTTCTTGTGTATTTGTTTTCATTAAAAAAAGGGGAGTTTATCGACTCTATCTGTGCAATATGATTGTGAACAGGAACAATATTTAGCACGCATGGAAGGTTAGAAAGTCATGGAAGCCATGAGGATTAAAGGATATTGACCGGTGCAAACTGCAAGTGCACAATATCGTAGTTTTATAATATAATGATGTGTAGAGTATCGTCCTCAGGGATTGATGTCTTAATTTTGCCAAGTACCGAAATTTTACTAACCTTGATTTTATTTAGAAAAATTTATAATTTTAGACTACAAAATTTAAACAAAGCTACTTTAAATAAACTATTCAAGAGAATTTAAAACTGGATACTGCGTGTCAAATTGATGATGGTGAAAACTTCTAGGAAACCGATTTCACCTAGTTTCTCACTATGCTTTACTCATTTAGCTAATTCAACTTCGTCAAAAGCCTCTTTCGATAGTCAATCAGAACCTATTCTTGTTTATTATTTAACATAAGAGTATGCAAATTAATAACACAAGAACGCAGTAAGACCCTCAATTTTGCTACGTAGGTTCATACAAGTCTTTCGATCTCTATATTTACCTACGCTGAATTATCCAAGATCTATCCTATAATCCCCCCTTTCGGTAGCAAATCACAAGACTAAAATCATTTAATTAATGGCCAGTTAATTAAAAGCATTAGGCACAGAATAACTCAAACAAATATTAATGAAAACTACTTCAGATTAGCATCAAAGAGCAAGCATAGTTCGAAACTGGCTGCATCGTTTTCCTAGAATTCAAAATTTTAGTTCATTTTGAAAATTAAATCCAACATAACAGATTTCACCATATTTTCTTCAATTTGGAGCAAACGGGAAAGATCAACACTCGCCGCACCGCCGTCGCGCGTCACGAACACCCCGAACACCGTCGTTGTTCTCCGCCTTTCGATTCTGAAAAGATATTATTTTTGCGTGCTTCTAACTCTCCTTTGCTGGCTGTGTGTGTATCTTCATAGCACCCCCAAAAGAAAACCACAAGAAAGCTCCCAAAAAATAATTTTTCAAAGAAACTTTCTGTGGTTTGGCTTCCCTGGTGTGTCACGCCAAAAAAAATAAATTCCTTTTTTTCTCCTATGGTATGGCCTTTCTCCCCAACACAGCGCACGCTGCCCCCCTCTTCTCCTCTTGCACACGGCTCTCTCCCAAGGAAACCCTCCTCTTTTACTTTTTCATTCCTTTCCTTTTGTCTTTTCTTTCTTTGCTTTTCTTTCCTTTCTTTTTTTCTTTCCATTCTTTTGTCTTTCCTTTCTATGTACCCAGCACCTCACCCTTATGAGATGACCCGGCTGCATGGCCGGGTCACATCTCATTTTTTATTTTTTTATTTTTTTTTTCTTTTTTTCAAAGGGTCACGAACTGCCCTCCTCTTTCAAGCCCACTTTTGACCCTCTTAAAGTTCGTAACTCTCAAAGCTTAAAAAAGAAAAGATATAGAGCTCTTTTTTAGCTTCTCTCAAAATTTTGAATCGTCTCGATTGGAGCTCGGATGAGAATGTTACGCCAAGATTACGAAGAATTGTCAAAATAATCCATAAAACGGCGTATGCTAACTTCACGTCTGATTTCGATCTTGATGCATCCATTATTTCGCAAAATGAAAAACATGAAAATTGTAGAAAATTTTCTTATCTTTCTATGGCATGCTGAATAATCTGAATCGGAGGTTGGATGAGAGAGTTACGCATAGATTAAAAAGTGTCGTCGGTTTTTGGTTTCGATAGTTGCGCTACAAGAAAAAATACCAAAATTTCATAAATTACTTAATAAAACTCAAATATTATAAATAGAACATAATGTTAAAATATTGAGAGTAATTAGGCATTTAAATACAAAATAAGATTCCCAATGCATGATTTAAAGCACCCAATTACGCAATTTAAGCGCGTAATCAGATATACAACTTGGCATAATCTATGGAAATAAAAGAGTAAAAGAATGAAGATGCAAGTGGCAAGTTCAATATCGTCGTAGGTATGGGTGTTTAGAACTGAATGTATTTACATATTTCATATGATTTAATTCGAAGCTCAAAATATACCCTAGACTGACCTTAGGACTCATGCATCTCATGAAAATCTTTTAGGGGTTATTCATTGACTTAGAGACTCTATTTAAATTTCCGAAAAATGTTTTATGAAGAAGTAAAGCAAGAAAGCAAAAATGTTTTTTGAAATAAAAAAAAAAAAAACTGAAGTTGGATTGCCTAGACGACTGAGGATTACCCTTAGATGTCTGAAGATGCAACTTCAGACATCTGAAGAATTTCCTCAGAAGACTAAAGAATTAACTTAGTCATCTAAAGAATTAATTGCGGAAACATAGAACAGGCATAACACCTTCAGATGTCTGAACTTTCAGTTCAGTTCTCTAAAGTAGGGACTTCAGAAGTTTGAACCTTAAGTTCAGTCATCTGACCCTGTGTTCAGTTTAATTTTTCAAAGTTTTAAGGAACATCGGACGTCTGAACCCTAATCTTCAGTCGTCTACACCTGTGGGAAGTTTAAAATTTTGATTTTTAGCAAGAGAACATGTGGATATACACTTGATCAAATTGATCCAATGGTTAGGACTTATCCCAAGGCCAAGAGTACCTATATAATCAACCTCTAAACCCTAGTACCCCAATGTTTTGGATAATATTGAGAAACTTGAACACATTGCAATACGTTTGCCTGCACTCCAACTATATTCATCAAGTTTAGGCAAATCATCTCAGCTTTTCGAAGGGATTTCATTTACACATCCTGAAAGCAACCTCTGGTGATTGAGGTTTGGTAGACAATGGATTGGTTTGTGTTTTCAATATATAGATATCTTGAAGATTTTTCATATCTCATACTCATATATTTTTTACTCTTATTGAAAAAGGAAAAATTTTGTTTTGTTACATAAAAAATTTATTTGTGAAAGGATTTCCTAAACATTGAATATTTGAAGATCTTCAAGTTCTTATTTTCATTCAATTACTCAATATTTTGTTATTGCGAAATCGACTTGATTGAAAAGTCTAAAGGTTCTTAATATATATTTGTGAGAAATTTTTTTGTGACAAGTAGTGTTTAAATCTTTGCAATATTCAAAGTTTTTTATTTATTCAAAGATTCAACTTCACAAATTATTTGATATCAATAACTTAGATCTTCATAATATTCAAGACCAATTTTATAATAAGATCACATTCGGTATTCTTGCATCTAGTAAGTTGAACTAAAACCCTAAATTCTCCAAAGCATTTACTTATATAATTATTTTGGGAGATTTAATCAAAGGGAAATTTTCTGAAGCATATCATTCATATAACAATTACATCGTTACATACATACTGAGCTTCAAGTTTTATCGTATGGATATGTGTTAGGTTTTCCATTGTACTCACTAGTTTAGTTAGAAGCAACATTAAGTTGTTTTACAAATTTGAAATTCTATATTATAATCACAGTTCGGGTTGTGAACCGGCTGAGGAGGAAGTTGTGCCTCTTGTAAGTAGCAGATTTATGGGAAGCTCCATCTCGATTAAAGGAGCAGGGATTCAGTGAAATCCTTGAGTGGGTTGTTCAAGGCGAGGACGTAGGCTGGGTTGGCTGAATTTCGTAAAAATTGTGTTTGCCTTCTCTCTTCCTTTACTCCTTTTAATTTTTGCAATGCATTTCATTACCTATCTTGCTTGTTTGTATGTTGATTTATATTATACACACTTGGTAATTAATTGGGTAAAATATAATTTATTGAGATAATTATTTGAATTAATCTCAATTCCCTGCAATTAATTTGTTAAATGTTGAAATAGGAATTAAGTGGTAAAACAAACTTAAAGATTTTTAAAATACCCAATTCCCCCCCCCCCCCTCTTAGGATTACACATGAATTAACAAATAATTTTCTCCCAAAAATATTTATCAAAGAAATAACTAGTAGAAAACCCAAACAATACTCTCAAAAAAATTTTTCAAAGATTAAGTGCTAGGTGAGAGTATATACAAATAAAATGTCCTAAATGAAATACTCTCCTAAAAAATGATTTTGAAATAAAAGCATGGAAGAGAGTTTAAGATATTTGTATAAAAGATTTTACCCCAAAAGAATGATTTTTACAATAAAAAAAACATTTTGGAGGAACTTTGATTAACAATGGATTAAAGAGAAAATTTGGGTTAATCAAATTTGTTAATCTGAGTTATGGAGGGGGTATTTTTAGATTTTCCTAAAATTATGACCGTTGGGGACACGCTCGGTATTTTGAAAAAGTTTAATTAAAAGTTAATGACATTTTAGCCCTTAAAAAATTTTCAACCCGAGAGGTTCAGTCGACCATATTCAAGGTTCGGTCGACCATATTAATAGGTTCAGTCAACCGTGGCATTTTTTATCTAAGATTTTGGTCGACCGTCCAAAGGCGATTTTGAACCCTTCATATGTTCGGTAGACCATGGCTGAGGTTTGGTTGACCGTTCATGAGGTTCGGACGACCGTGGCCAATTTGAACTATAATTTCGATCGACCAAATTGTTGACCTTATAAGTCACAGCCACTTTTGATAATGACAAATACTTGTTGTATTTGACGGCTACCTAAGGATATGTGCAGGTATATAATTGTCAAATCAAAATGATCGCACATGAAGTAGAGCTTGAAGACCCTGAAGACCATATTTGTGTTGTACTTTAAATTCACTTTACGTAATGTGGGTCTATAATAGTAAATAGGAAAATAAGATAGGTAAGCTCAAAAAGACCTAGAATGGCCCTAGGATCCACATGCATTCATAAACATATATGCTTATATGTATAGGGTGAATGTATAAGGGAATTGGAACCAAAATGCATTAAAAATGCATGTTCGGTCGACCGAATCGAAATGTATAAAAACATTCGGTCGACCAAACCGATCAGAGGTCAACATTTTGACCATAGCTCGGTCGACCGTAGCGTGCCAAGTTCATACAACTTGGTCGACCGAACTCCTACCGGGTCAACATTTGACTCCTCGATCAACCGACCAAATTTATACTAGCAATGCTTTGGTCGACCAAACCCCCATGTGAAAGAATCCAACTACTCAGCCGACCGAACTATCTAGTTCAAAATCACCTGGTCGACCAAATTGCGCGGAATTGGAAAAATCACTTTTTTGAGTCCCTTAGTCCGGTCAACCAAACTTTGTCACTTGGTCAACCGAACCTCAAGTTTGGTCGACCGGTGCTCTTAGGTTGGACAATTATTCTTACCGTAGTTAAATTTTTTTAAAATGGTTAATTGTGCTAAAACATTTTAAAACAATCCTAATAATACCCTATGTGTCCTAGACGGTTATAATTATGGGGTAGTCTATATATACCCCCTCATTTGAAAAGATTAGCACCCAATTAGCCATCTTGATTAACAAAAATTCTCTAAAACTCAAAATCTCCTATCCTCATCTCCAAGCCTCCTACACTCACGCTTACTACTTATTGCTAAAAATCCTCTTGTAAGTGTGTTTGAGTGTTATTACCAATAGGCTTTTACTCTCCCTTGCTTGGTTGATTGAGATTATTTTCCTTGGGAGCAAAGCTTTAAGTTTTTCCAAGGAGACTTTATTGATAAGTCTTCCTTAGGAAAACTTCATCTGAGCTTGTGAGTATTGCATTCTCATTGCAATATCTCAAAGAGTTCACATTGCTTTTTGATTGTTAAAAATATTTTCAAATATCTCATATGGTTTACTTTGAGAAATATTTATTGAGATATTTGCTTATATGCTAAAAGATCTTTGTAGAAAAATCCCTTGATTGTTTTTATCACCTTGAACACAAAGATCAAATTGTTTTTATAAACTAAATATGAATATCTCTTGAGGTTTATATTTTGAGAAAAATATTGTTGAGTTATTTAAAGTGTGTTAAGGATCTTTGTTTGTGCATTATGATTGAAATCATTATTTTGACACAAAGGTCATATCACTTACACTCTCACACACTGATTGCAATATTTGCATAAATATTTGAGAGTAGACATTTAGACCACATTAAGCTTACTTCATCATATCATTCGGTGGTGTATTGATCAGATAATCTACTTAGATAAGAAGCATTCTTGTTGTATGCAAATTTATTTGAGAAATCTGTTGTATTCTAGGCGTAGCCTGAGGGGGCGGTAATCCAGCTCAGTAAGGATTATTTTTAAAGGTTGAGGTCAACCCTGTACTAATTGACATGGTTGTTTAGGTGCCGCTCCACCCATTAAGTGAGCCTTATAGTGGTAATTCTTGTGCTTGTTAGCCAAAGCGAGGATGTAGGCAGTTTTCCGAACCTCGATAACATTTCTGGGTGTCATCTCCTATTTACCACTTTCTGGTGCATGCTTAGTTAATTTTATTGTACAATTTAATTTCCACTGCATATTTAAATTAATTTAATTTATCTGCATTAGATTGACCATAAGGTTATGTAATACTGTTGTTAGGGGATTTACCTAGGGCAACAATTTTGAAAATACCAATTCAACCCCCCCTCCCCCTCTTGGGTTAACGGTAAAGCTAACACAGACAGTTAGGGATCAGACACATGTTAATTCGGTCGACCATGGACGATTAGTTCATTTTAGAATGATTGACTAAGCGAAGTCAATATGTTAAGATCTGGTCGGTTTGGTCGACCATGGCATTTATACTGCCAACGGTTCAATCGACGAAGACAGTCAAATGTTTGACTCAAGGCAGGTTCGGTCGACCAAGCTTGTTTGTACTAAATCGTTCGGTCGACCGAAGTCTTTATAAGCCCTAACTTGACCCTAAAGCTATATGAAAACCTTTGTAAGATTTTATCTTTTTATAAAAAAGGTTTTGTATGAAGTGTAGGTGCCCTAAGGTCAGTTTATGGTCAATATGAGCATTCAAACTATATCATGCAGATGCATGCATTATTACAGACCAAAGATAAGAATTAAATGCAATACAATTCAAAACATGTCTTCTTCTTTTTGCTCTTCTCTTCATGGAATACGCCATTATGATATGAGTTAAGTCTTCATGCTTCCATTTCCCTTTTGCTTTATGTGTGTGTCGAATAGTAAACATGTTCAAGCACTTAAAAATACACATAAGAAACATGTGCTTTGTCAGCATCAAAAGAGGTATCGAACTCAAAAAGCCAATAATCTCCCCCTTTTTTATGATGACAAACGCACCAAAGCAAAATGAGTACAGTCTGAAAAGTTCCCCCCCCCCCCCAAACAATATGCATAATTTAAAAATGTAAACAATATAGCGCAAGCATATTCACAAAAGAAGATATTTCAATACATATGCATTTAAGTTTTTTCATTAAAGCACAACTTAGATATTTGCCCCAATGTTTTTGCCCCTAAAAGTTTCCTTTTCGGTTATTATCATTTTGCTCATAAACATTCTCCCCCTTTTGGCATCAGCAAAAAAGGGTTAAGTTAAGTATAAAATAATTTTATCATTTAAAACGGACTTAACAAAGAAAACTCCCCTTTTGAAAAAGCTCTCCCCTTACTTGATGTAACAATTTAGGCATAACACAAATAGTATAACTGGTCATTTAAGTTTAAAATGAAATGGAAACCATGGTCAAACTAGAATTATACACAAACCATTTCAATTTAATCACAACGTAAGTCCTCGCAAAGATAACATGTGGCATATGAAAAAGTAGGTTTGAGCATAAAATCTGCCTAACTAGTTCATATGCATTTCATCTATGATCCATGAACCAGTTATACAACACTCCTAAAAAAATTTATAAACAATAAATCTTAATGATATAAGATTTTAATACAAGAAAAGCACAATCATGAAGGCATTTAAGCAGACAAGCAAGAAATAAGATATGTATCATTTAAAATCATTTCTTGCCATAAGAATATATATATATTCCCCTTATGATTATCAATAAATGTTGGAGGCTATGCTTGCTGAAAAAGAAACTTTAACATGAAAGTTCAAGCAAGCAAAGTTTTTCTAGTTTAGCATTCAAGTGCGGAGCATTTTAACAAATACCTAGAAAAAAAAACCATATGGATCTTGAAGATAAGCAATTTAAATGAAAGATCATATGGCAAATTTTGAAAACTTTTGTGGCCAAGCAACATATTTTAAATTAATATTTTCAATAAAATTATCTCATTTAAGCACATGCCACACAAAACTTCTAATCTAAGCTAAAATATGGGTGAGTACAACAAGATATGGAAATTTGTGTTTAGATGCTCCCCCTATCAATTTTGAATACGTGCTTAGATTCAATTAATTACTTATACTGATATTAATTGTAAAATTTCATTTAGAGTTTAACCAATATAAGTCCTATTTCCATTCTTAAACAAATTTTACTTGGTATAGGTTAAACGATTTGTACTTCACCAATAAAACCATTTCTAAACACACATGCTTTAAAAGTCAAACACTAAGTCATGCATGGTGCTCGTATGCCCCAAGAACAATCCATATCAAATATTGATTCAATAAATGCATGATATAATGTTCAGCGTACTTAAGGAAACATCAGACTCAAAAAGTAAAAACAATAATAATGTGAGTCCACGAGTCAAGTGACTTTAATCCTTTTCTCAAGGATGGGGCTTAAACTCCCCGGTATAGTCTCAGGCACACATAAGTGCATTTACATCCAATGATGAATTTCATTTAAGTACATCCAACATATGTTCATCCTTCATGACAAAACTTTGTATGCAAGAGACTATAGGTATTAAGCTCTTACTGATTTCTCCTAAAATTGGGGCTTAAGCTCCCCTATATATCTGCATGCACACATATTTGCATTATAGTTCAAGGATGATAGTCATTTAAGGACACTCATCATATATTCATCCTTTTCAAAGGATTTCAGTATGCAACAGATATTAAACATTCAACATATAGCATGACATATTGCATTTTAATTTAATGCACGATAGCCAAATAAGGCTATACTCAGAGGTAATGCAATAGGGGCTCAAAACAAGGATAACACAACTCATAATACTTAATGAGTGTGTGAAAAAATGAAAGACTCCCCCTAAGTCATGCAATTTCCCTAGTCACATGAACTTGAAATTTATGAGATGATGATTAACCATTTAAATCCAACATGAAGTTCATAACCAAAAGATTTTGGACCAAACGGTGTCCATGAACTAGTCCCTCCTAGGACAGTAAAATGTGTACATGTTTTCAATTTAGCGCAAGCATATACGATTCAACATGTACTTGCCTACTCAGTTATCCAGCATCCTACAAAGAAGAACTGAGTGGCTTATACTAATCAAAAGTTAATTCCACTAAGTAAACCATACAGTATAAACACTCCTTTTAACATAACTACACTAGTTATCTATTAAGGCATTTTATTATATGTCTAGTGCAGTCTACCATATATATTCAGGTGCATGCATTTACAATTAAGGATGAGAAGTTAATATTCTTTTATAATTCACTCATCCTTTCAAAAATATTTTTGCATGAATTAACTTATTATCATCTTAGTGCATGTTTTACAATCTTTAATTAACATGGGAAAGTCTACCGAAATTTCGGCAGCATACTGTCTGTAAATAGGACATTTCCCTAAAAATTCATGCACTAAACCTAATAGATTCAAGAAGGCAATATATAATAATTTAGTTTGAGCATGCAAGATCCTATATTCATTACCAGCATGCAGATCATGTCACTGCATCAACCATGCAGGAGGCATTCAATACAAGCATGCAATTCAGTAGTTCAATCAATAAATCAAATAAAATATAAACTATCCATTAAACAATATAATCATTTGCAAGCAACAGACAGTGGCATTCAGCTCAAATAAATTATCCATCAAATATAATTGAACTTAAAGCGAAGGATGAATATATACATTTATTTTAAAAAAAATTTCCATTCATCAAAAAATATAATCATTTACACAAGAATGGACATAGCCATTCTAACCCTATTTACAAAAATTTATAAAATCTTATGAGTTCTTTTATTAAAAAAATTCTATTTAGCTTCTCATAAGATGATATGCGATCACAGATATAATATATGATTCACAATGATAATCTAACACAAAATGTATCAAGTAAATCATAACATGAACCAACTAATAAATTAGGAGGAAAGATATACCTTTCTGCCTTACTCCCTTTTAGTCATTTAAGCTCTGAGTGGTTTCTTCATCTCTCTTGGATTTTTCAACATTTTTATTGTTCCCAAAATTCCTTAGGACTACTATAAAATAAAAGCTTTACAAGAATATTAGTAGCCAAGGCACAGTAAAAAAAAAATGCATGGCACATAAATGATATGCATTAAAACACCTGTCATACAAATTTAATTCATTTTCAAATTTTGGGAAACATGCATTTCGAAATAATTTTCAATGGGATATGATAAGCTTTGACAAATACTTTCCAAATTCTTCAGTCATTTGATTTTACAAAAATTATTTTCAATATTTAAACAGTAAAATCTAAGCAATGAAACTAGTAGAGGATTTGCAAAGGGTTGACCCTCAAAACAGGGATACACAAAAAAAAAATAAGTCGTTGCAATCTTTATGCAAATGCGGTTAAACTTATTGCAACCAAGCTCTAATACCAATTGTTGGAATTGGTGTGATCCCAAAAGGGGGGTGAATTGGGTTTTAAAAATATTTCGGCTAATTTAAATATTTACACCGATTCACCACAGTTCATATTCCATTCAGTATTATCATGTATGAAAAATATGAAGTTATACGTTTAAACATACACGTGTGGCATATCTCATTTAACTCAAACGTGTGCATGCAAATGATTATAACAATAAGTAAACACACATACACATATGGAATTAAAGTGCAGAAAGTAAATGAGATAGAGAGAGAGACACACGATATATGTTATCGAAGTTTGGCCAAACCAACCTACATCCCCGTCTTGGCCATACCCCCCCAATGATTCCACTAAACCTGCTCACTTAAACAGCTGGAGCAGAAGCTATTACAACCTCTCCTTACGGGGGGAAGTAAACCCCAGCTCAAATACAAGGCTGAGCCCAACTTATCTCACTTATGGGGCTGAGACTCCCCAATTCAATTTTCGGGCTAAATCGAACTTGTAATGACCTACTATTTAATTGGGTTTTATTTTATATATATATATACTATAAAATTCATAATGCTCTGATATCTACTAAACTAAACCAAACTATCAACCTAGACAGTGGGAAGCAAAATCCATATAACACAATCCAAAAAATATACAATACCAGAGTGTCTAAATATTTCACAAATATTACATATATGACTGTTTCTCCAAAATACCCACAACTGGCTAGGACTATACAAAAATACTCCCAAAATACTCACTCTACTGTCAAGGCAATACTGAGGCCCCTCTATCTGCAAGCCTGGTCTGCCCGCCTACCTGGATCACCTAAAAAATGTTAAAGTAATGGGATGAGCCAACGCTTAGTAAGACGAAATATGTTATTGCTAGTGTATGGCAAATGAGTTACAATACTATGAAAATCTATTACTATATAATCATGTATCACTGAATCTGTAAAATACAATACCAATAATATAAACCATCACCTTTTCTTTGTTGCTTAACATATCTGTATTTTAAGTTTCTACTCAAAATACTTCTAATACTTTAAGTATTTTTTCTGTCTCTGTAAAAGTCTTTATATACATAATAATAACTGAAAAGTTCCCTGTGGATAACTGTGTGTCATGATTGAACCCTTTATGATAGGGTTGTGTGGCTCGTAGGCGGGATCTACCTTGGCTGGAGGACCAAGGTAAATCACTATACTCCCTCAGTCAGATCAGCCACTCCTCAACCCATATCTGCTGGGGAGTCTGTCCACGTCTGGGCATGATCGACCTACTACCACGTATTATCTGAATAGGTGGTTGCACTCTGAACTGAATATCTGTAGCTACGGTACTGTGCTCTGTAAACTATAATGGTCCAACAGAGTCTGATACTATATAATACATCTCTATATACAACTAATTGTTTTACCATGATTCTGTAATAACTGTATTAACCATGACACTAAAATAAACTGTAAATGTGCCAACTGTGTTTCTAAACTGAATTGTAAACTGTAAGTCATGGTACTAAAAACTGTATAATCATGGTATTCTATAATTACTATAAAACTTATCCACTAGCTATATATTCTATAAAACATACTCTAAAAATATTGTAAAACATGCTCATGTACTATATTTATATTCTCAAGCTATACAGTAATTTAATACATAATATTCATAATTAATAAATTGTATAAAGTCCTACTGTGAAAAAAATAACCTGGTAAAAATATGCATTTCATACTAGAAATCATTTTAGAACTACCTAAAATAGCATATTTCCCTTACCTGATTTCTACTAAAATCCCCCTACTGTAGCGAGTTCTACACCTGTAGGGTTCTCCACTCAACACCCTAAAAATCATATATCCGAGAATAAAACATCATTGTTTCTACGTCGACTACATTTCTTACAACTGCTAAACATCCAAATTTTACTCAAAAGACCTTACCCTGAATTTGGAATGAAACCCAACTTCCTCCCACCGATGATCCGCTCCAGCAGACTTGGAGAGAACTTCCCCAAGAGCGTCGTGGTGGCCTCAAATCGTTGAACCGGAGGAAATCTGGCCCAAAAACTTAGAGAGAAGGAGGAGAAACCGAAGGATAAGAGAGAGAGAGAGAGAGAGAGAGAGAGAGAGAGAGAGAGAGAGAGATTTTGCGGCCGAATTTTTGCGATTAAAATCAGTTTAGAGCTATTTATACTGCAGGATTCGTCGAAGAGCCACGTCACCTCATCGACGAGGCCTGCAGAAAGTTTGTCGACGAACCTACATCCTCATCGACGAATTTCAAACTTCCCAAAAATCCTCTCCCGGTATCTTCTCATTGACGATATGGGACCTCATCGATGAGATCCTAAGAACCCTCGTCGACGAAACCACTGTGTTCGTCGACGAGGCCTGGGAAATTTCTTGGAAATTTTCACCTCCAAAATGCAATGTCGTCAACGAACACAATTGGCTGCCTCCTTCTGTTATTGTCTCCATTTTACATCCTCTTTGTTCTTTAAATATCATTATTCTTCGGGTCACTACATTCTCCCCTCCTTATAAAATTTCGTCCTCGAAATTTACCATTCATATAACCCATCATCCCTTAAAAGCAAAATGGTCTACTTATTTTATTGTCTACCCTCACTTATGGCAGAGGAATACCGTGGTTACATGGGTAGTTATGAGAGATTACAAGTATAAAAGAAAATTCCCCCAAAACCAAAACACTACCTATCATATGCTCTACGTTACAATTACACTGGACTCAACAAAATAAAATTACCATTCTAACATATACATTAATACTATAATTCATCAAACAAGTGGGGATATTTCCGTCTGATCTCATCTTCAAGCTCCCATGAAGCCTCCTCAATTGCGTGGTTTCTCCATAGAACTTTTACTAATGGTATCTTCTTGTTGCGCAATTCTTGTTCTTTTCAATCTAAAATTTGTACTGGAACTTCTTCATATGCTAAAGCCTCACTGACTTCCAGTTCTGCATGGCTAATGTTATGAGAAGGATTTGAGATGTATTTCCTTAGCATGGAAACATGAAATACGTCATGAACTCAAAATAGAGATGGAAGTAAAGCTAACCGATAGGCTACTGACCCAATCTTCTCAAGTATCTCAAATGAGCCAATAAACCTAGGGCTCAACTTTCCCTTCTTCCTAAATCTCAAGATCTTCTTCAGTGGAGTTATTCTCAAAAATACATGATCACCCACTTCAAATTCCAGTTTTCAGCAATGAGTATCCTTGTACCTTTTCTGCTGACTCTGCGCTGCATTGATCCTGTCTCGAATAAGTCAAACTTTATCACACGCTTGCTGAATTATCTCTGGACCCAAAACTCACCTTTCACCTACTTCATCCCAGAAAATAGGAGATCGGCATCTCCTACCATATAATGCCTCGTAGGGTGCCATGCCGATGCTAGTCTGATAACTGTTATTATAAGAAAATTCAACTAGCAGCAAAAACTGAATCCGGCTACCTCCAAAGTCTAGCACACAGGCACGAAGCATATCTTCTAATATCTGAATTGTCCTCTCAGTATGACCATCAGTCTGAGGGTGGAAAGCAGTGTTGAATGCTAACTGAGTCCCCAAAGCCTCCTGCAGACTCCTCCAAAATCGTGATGTAAAAGGAGGGTCACAGTCTGAGACTATGGATACCGGCACTCTATTGGGTCGAACAATCTCCTATATGTAAATATCTGCTAACTTGCTTATAGGGTAGCTAACCTTAATAGGAAGAAAGTGCGTTGTCTTCGTCAACCTATCAACCACCACCCAAATGGCATTCTGACCATGTGGCGCTGATGGCAGTCCAGTAAAAAAAATTCATGGATACGTGGTCCCATTTCCATTTAGTAATCAAAAGTGGCTGCAATTGTCCTATCGGCCTCTGGTGCTCAGCTTTAATCTGCCGGCACATCAAACACTGTTGCACAAATCGTGCTATTTTCCTCTTTATGCCACTCCATCAAAAATAATCCCGTAGATCCCTATACATTTTCGTACTGCCAGGATAAATAGTGTATAGAGATCTGTGTGCCTCTTCTAGAATCATTCTTCTGATACTGACATCTGTAGGCACACACAATCTGGTGTGAAATTTGAGGGCTCCATCATCAGAAATGCTGAATTCCTCTCCCTGACCATCCTAAATTCTGGCAAGCACCTCCACTAACTCTGGATCATCTCTCTAAGCAACTTTAATTCTCTCATACAATTCTAGTTGTATCACTAGACTGGAAATAAGAACCTGAGGATCATTCTTCACTAATTCCACAACGAGCCTTTCCAAGTCCATCTGAATTGGGTGCTGAATTGCTACTACTAACTGCGATGTATCCTCTGACTTACGGCTCAAGGCATTAGCTACCACATTTGCTTTACCTAGGTGGTAACTGATGGTGCAGTCATAATCCTTGATGAGTTTCAACCACCTCCTTTTCCGCATATTCAACTCTTTCTGCATAAAGAAATACTTTAGATTCTTGTGATCAGAAAATATCTCACACCTCTCACTATAAAGGTAATGCCTCCAGATCTTCAGTGCGTGTACAACCGTAGCCAATTCCAACTCATAAGTAGGGTAGTTCTTTTCATATTCTTTCAACTACCTAGACGCATATGCTACCACCCTGTCATGCTGCATTAGTACACAACCGAGCCCTTTCAAAGACGCGTCACTGTAGATAACATAACCATCACCTCCCGATGGAATCGTCAGTACTGATGTAGTGACGAGCCGCTGCTTTAATTCCTGGAAGCTCTGCTCGCATTCTTCATCCCACACAAACCTGGCATTCTTCTTGGTCAAATGCATGAGAGGTCCTAATAAAGCTGAAAACCCCTCAACAAAATGACGGTAATAACCTGCCAGTCCTAAGAAACTCCTAACCTCCTGCACATTCCTTGGCCTAGCCCAATTCACCACCGCGTCAATCTTGCTGGGATACACTGAAATACCATCCCCTGAGATCACATGACCTAAAAATGCAACCTTCTCAAGTCAGAATTCACACTTGCTAAATTTTGTGTAAAGCTTCTCTTCCCTGAGTGTCTGCAGCACCTGCCTCAAATGCACCTCATGATCCTCAGAATTCTTCGAATATACCAGTATATCATCAATAAAAATCAGCACAATTTGGTCCAGATACTGGTGGAAGACTTTATTCATCAAGTCCATGAACACGGACGGAGCATTTGTCAGACCAAAAGGCATAACGAGGAACTCGTAGTGCCTATACCTGGTCCTGAAGGCTGTCTTCGCGATGTCCTTTACTTTAACTCTCATTTGATGATACCTGGATTTGAGGTCGATCTTGGAATACACCCATGTACCCTAGAGCTGATCAAACAAATCATCTATACGGGGTAGAGAATATTTATTCTTAATAGTAACATTGTTGATTTCTATGTAATCAAAACACATCCTTAAAAACCCATCTTTCTTCTTTACAAACAACACTGGAGCTCCTGGAGCTCCCCACGGTAATACACTAGGTCGTATAAACCCCTTGTTCAGCAAGTCTTGCAACTGATCCTTTAATTCTCCCAATTCAACTGGAGCCATACGGTAGGGAACCTTAGAAATCGGCGCGGTCCCTGGAGGTAAATTTATAGGAAAATTCACCTCGCGTTCAGGAGGCAACCCATGTAACTCCTCTAGAAAAACATCTGGAAATTCTCGTACCACTAAGGTGTTGTCAATCTTCAATTCATTTTCAGATACTTCTTTCACAAACGCTATAAACCCCTGACCTCCATCTAGGAGTAATCTTCTCGCCTACACAGCTGACACCAGCTGCGTTGGAGCACATACCCGTGAACTAAGGAATTTGAATTCCTGCGTACCAAGGGATCTGAAAATTACCTCTTTCCGACGACAATCAAGGCTGGTGTGATTGGAAGCTAACCAGTCCATACCCAGTATTATAACAAACCCACACATCAAATACAATCAGATCAGCTGGTAACACTTTCCCCTGAATTTCTATCGGATAGCCCCTAAGTACCCTCTGACATCTGATCACTGATCCTGATGGTGTAGCTACTGACAGTGCTATATCTAACGACTGGGTCTCACGCTCAGATAATTTAACATACAATGCAGAAACAAAGGAATAAGTGGCACCTGAATCAAATAAAATAATAACGGAATGTGATAAAACAATAAATGTACCTGTCACCACATCCATAGCAGCCTCTGCATCACCCGGTGTCAATGCGTAAATCCTCGCCGGGGCCACATTTGTAACGCCCCAAACCCTTAAACCCAGGTCCGGCTCGTTATACCTGATAAAATCCTGATAATCCATAATTCATAATATACGCAACGGAAAACATAAGTACAATCTCCATATAATATAATACCAGAGTTTCCTAATTTTAACTATAATCCATAATAAATCATCCATCACCTGCATCTCCATAAATCTACATAATTCCCAAAATATTTCAGTATTTTCACATTCATTCCTTACTCAACAGCCTTAAAATATAAAGACATAAAACATAAATATTTACATTCTCCAAAATTAACATAGAAATATATCATTTTCTTTTTCTATTTCTCAAAAATGTTATAAAAACCTCGAGCTCTCAAAGTTCGATCTCGAGGAAATCCTAAAAAAGATAAATTCATATTCAGGTAAGACACATTTCAGTAAGGGAATAAACAATATATTAAAACAGCGTATGGCTCACATGAGCTTATAAATATCATTTTAGTAACATTTGCAAAACATTATTATAAACACTGAAATCATTTTTGAACCTAATCAATCACATGCAAAGATTTAACCCACAAGATTACCCAAGGACAGGGGTGATTACCCACCCATACAAGTAGCACCCCTCTGCTATGATACCTAGCAACCCAAAGGTCACAGCTAAAGTATACTAGGGCACTCACCTTACTTAGTAAGCCCTCAAGTGATAAATTGATCTCGTACTCACACATTCATTCAAAAGTTTACCAACGAAGGCTCCCAAGAATAGGGAAATCTACCCGCCCATACAAGTAGTTTCCATCTGCCCTAGTATATTATGTAGCCTACTGCTACACTTGATACAACCAAGGCACTCGCCTTTCCCAGCAAGCCCTTGGTCTCGCCCAAACGTAACATGTTCTACTAGCATAAATACTGCTAATACCATAATACATTATTCTTTATGTCATTATTCAAGCATTCACCTATGTTCATGTTCATGTTCATAAATTTAATATTTTGCTTCATTTCACTTTAAGTGACTCTTTCCAAATTTACATTGTTCACATTTCACACTTCATTTTCGTTTCATTCATTTTCATTTTCATTTCATTTCATTACATACCCAGCATCTTTCAACATTTTTACCCAGCATCTTTCAGCCTGTTTTACCCAACATTTTTCAGCTGTCATACATTTACCCAGCATCTTTTAGCTGTTTACATGGTTGACACACACAAGCAACATAGTTCATATCATATTTTATTTTCAATGCATTACTTACTTAACCTGCATCTCATACATTTAACATATATTTGCACAGAATTTACATTTACTTATGCGACACAATTTAGTAATAAAATTCATACATTTCCTATAAAATAAGCCAACCAATATTTAACATTTAGATACCGAAAATACCTTTCATTTCTTACATAATTATCCTGAAAATATTTCTCACTTTCATCAGTTCATTTTCGCGTATACGTATCTAATAAGCAGTCCTAAACTCGAAAAAACATTATTTAAATGGTTGACATTTTAAACCCATACCGACACATATATGCGTATATATAACACAATTCATTTTCCATTAAATTCATAAAAAGTTCTTATTTAATATTTTTTTTTTCCTTACCTTATTTCTTAAACTACGTCAACAAGGATCCCAAAAAATACCTGCGGCGCTCACCCGGCCCCTGAATCAAAAATCCTAGTTCCATGTAATTAATCCTGAATAAAATATTATTTTAATATTTCCTAAACCTATAAATTCTAAATAACTAAATATACCTTTAAATTTATCCAAATTACCAAATTTCTCAAACACACTCTCGCTTTGGAGTGGGGCCTATAAAACCCCAATTGGAACTTTACTTATGTCAAAATGATGACGATCATGACTAGGACCCCATGCTGGTGCCTGATCGTCTATTCAACAGTAGATTTAACGAGAAATTGAGAAATTAGGTGAAATATACCTTTCCCCAAGAGTGGTACCTACGCCGCTCCCACGACAAATCTGCTCTAATAGAAATGTTGGTGGCGGAATTAGGAATCCAATGGAACCTTCCGTTTCCCAATCGGTCGAATATTCATCGAGAAATGAGGGGAGAGAGAGAGGCAAAGACGGAGAGTGGGAGAGAGCACAGAGAGAGGCGCAAAAGACGCCTCTGAAAGAAAGCTTCAGCTATCTTAACTTTTTTTTTCTTTTTTCTTTTTTTTTACTTATTTAACTTAACTTATGTATATATATATATATATATATATATATATATATATATATATATATCTTATCCTTATATATTCATATATATATATATATATATATATATAATCACCATTTTACTTAATTAATTCAAGTTAATAATATTTAATTAACTAATTAATTAATTAATAATTACTCTTAACTTTTTTTTCCTACTATTTCTTTTTATTTGTTTATTTAATACATTAATTTAATAGTGTTTAACTAATTAATTGATTAATAATTTTAATTAATTAAATTTTTTAAAATTTTTTTTCCGGGTTATTACAACATTCCTCTATTGTCCCCCACAAGGCGCCTGATAACCTCCACGATAAGGCCTGGGAGCTGGGACCTGGTCTGGCTGACTTGGGCATTCATGTACCATGTGGTCGGGTCTCCCACAACGATAACATACACCTCTGCCTACCCGGAACTCCCCCAAATGATGTCTCTCGCACGTATGACATACCGGATAAGTCAGCGTACCTTGATTCCCACGAGGTCCTGTCATCTACCTCTGATCTCCCCTATCACAAACTCCTCTCCATGGATCCCTACTGGAGCCAGTTTGAAAGCCCTGAGGCGCAAGCCTCTTCCTCTGATTCTAAGCTGCTAAACCCCTATGAATACCACTCTCAATAACCGCAGCTCTATCTACAACCTCCGTGAATGTCTGAGCCTTGAAACCAATCACCTGCTCAAACAAGTTCTGCCTCAGCCCTTCCTCAAACTTCCTGGCCTTTTTCTCTTCATCAGGTGCCAGATGTGGAGAAAAACGTGATAACTCGATAAATCGAGCCGCGTACTGGGATACAGTCATCTACTCCTGTGCTAGATGCATAAACTCTGCTGCCTTCGCGCTCCAAACGATAGCAGGGAAATACCACTCAAAGAACAGCTCCTTGAATCAGTCCAACATCACTAGCACTAGAACCGGCCTCTGCTCCTCTATCAATCGCGCTGAACTCCACCAGCGCTTTGCCTCCCCTATCAGTTTATATGCTGCAAATACCACCTTTTGTTCATCTGTACATGGAAGCACAGCCAACGTCTCTTCGATATCTTGAACCCAATTTTTAACTACAATTGGGTCATCTCCTCCCACAAAGGATGGGGGTTTCATTCACATAAACTACTCGATCGAACAACCACGCTTCCTAGAGCTCCTAGCCATCTCAGCCATCACCTACTGAGTGACACTGCGCAGCATAGCATCTGTATCTCCTCCACCTATGCTGGAAGGTCCTAGCCTATTCTCCCCAACATTCATGCCACTTCTTCTTGGGTCCATCCTGAAACAAGAAACACACTTAAGCAACTTATCTCTTATACAAACCTATCCTATACCAATTCAAAATTAATTACCTTCCCTGACCTTACCCAAAATCCAGTTTTGTCACCTAGAAAAACGACGCGACAATAGTTTACTATGGTTTTCTTGAAATCGTCACCCTAGGAAAAGCACAGAAACAACCACAAAAATCCTGTACCCAAACAACCGAACAAACCTCAAATCCTTTCCTATACTCTAGCATTGCTTCCGCTGCATTCTAAAGTCTACAGAACCTAGCAACCTAGGCTCTAATACAAAATTGTAACGACCTTCTATTTAACTGGGTTTTTCTTATATATATACATACTATAAAATTCATAATGCTCTGATATCTACTAAACTAAACCAAACCATCAACCTGGACAGCGGCAAGCGGAATCCATATAACACAATCCAGAAAATATACAATACTAGAGTGTCTAAATATTCCACAAATATTACATATATGACTGTTTCCCCAAAATACCCTCAACTGGCTACGACTATACAAAAATACTCCCAAAATACTCACTCGACTGTCAGGGCAATACTGAGGCCCCTCTATCTCCAAGCCTGGTCTGCCCGCCTACCTGGATCACCTGAAAAATGTTAAAGTAATGGGATGAGCCAACGCTCAGTAAGATGAAATAAGCTATTGCTAGTGTGTGACAAATGAGTTACAATACTATGAAAATATATTACTATATAATCATGTCTCACTGAATCTATAAAATACAATACATGTAATATAAACCATCACCTTTTCTCTATTGCTTAACATATCTGTACTTTAAGTTTCTACTCAAAACACTTCTAATACTTTAAGTATATTTTATGTCTCTATAAAAGTCTCTTAATACATAATAATAACTGAAAACTTCCTTATGGATAACTGTGTGTCATGATTTAACCCCTTATGACAGGGTTGTGCGGCCTGTAGGCGGGATCTACCCTGGCTAGCGGACCAGGGTAAATCACTATACTCCCTCAGTCATATCGGCCACTCCTTAACCCATATCTGATGGAGAGCTTGTCCATGTCAAGGCACGATCGACCTACTACCATGTATTATCTGAATAGGTGGTTGCACTCTGAACTGAATATCTATAGCTACGGTACCGTGCTCTATAAACTGTAGTGGTCCAACAGGGTCTGATACTATATAATACGTATTTATATACAACTAACTATTTTACCATGATTCCGTAATAACTGTATTAACCATGACACTGAAATAAACTATAACTGTGCTAACTGTGTTTCTGAACTGAACTGTAATTTGTAAGTCATGGTACTGAAAACTATATAATTATGGTATTCTGTAATTACTATAAAACATATCCACTGGCTGTATATTCTGTAAAACATACTCTGAAAATATTGTAAAACATGCTCCTGTACTATATTTATATTCTCAAGCCATACAGTAATTTAATACATAATATTTAGAATTAATAACTGTGTAAAGTCCTGCTGTGAAAAAATAAACTGGTAAAAATATACATTTCATACAAGAAATCATTTTAGAACTACCTAACATAGCATATTTTCCTCACCTGATTTCTGCTAAAATCCACCTACTGTAGCGGGTCCTACACCTACAGGGTTCTCCACCTACACCCTAAAAATCATATATCTTAGAACAAAACATCATTATTTTTACGTCTACTACATTTCTTACAACTGCTAAACATCCAAATTTTACTTAAAAGACCTTATCCTAAATTTAGAATGAAATCCAACTTTGTCCCACCAACAATCCGCTCCAGCAGACTTGGAGAGAACTTCCTCAGATCATCGAATCGGTGAAAATCTGGCCCAAAAACTTAGAGAGAAGGAGGAGAAACCGAAGGATGAGAGAGAGAGAGAGAGAGATTTTGCGGCCGAATTTCTGCAATTAAAATCAATTTAGAGTTATTTATACTGTGGGATTCATCGACGAGCCACGTCACCTCGTCGACGAGTCCTGTAGAAAGTTCATCGACGAACCTGCATCCTCATCGATGAATTTCAGACTTCCCAAAAATCCTCTCTCGGTATCTTCTCGTCGACGAGATCCTAAAGAACCCTCGTCAATGAAACCCCTGTGTTCGTCGACGAGGCTTGGGAAATTTTTTGGAAATTTTCTCCTCCAAAATGTAAAGTCATCAACGAACGCAGTCGGCTACCTCCTTCTATTTCTGTTTCCATTTTCCTTCCTCTTTATTATTTAATTATCATTATTCTTCGTGTCACTACAAAACCGGTCTCACTTACGGGGCTGAGACTCCGCAGTTCAATTCATGGGTTAAACCCAACCGGTACAATAAAAATCATTTTTGTACATAATAGTGTTTCTGAAGATACAAGCAAAGATGTACACATTTAAGCTCAAATATATGCACTCTTTTATGATATGATTTATGCTTAGTAGAAAAAGGGTGCTATCAAATAAATTTGCACAAATAATATATCTATATATATATATATATATATATATATATATATGAAAAAATGAATATTATGTTCTCCTATAAATATTTTTACAAATAAAGAATATTTGGAGAATCTAGGAATTTAAGCTCAAGAAAAATATTTTTGATGTAAATAATTTTCTCCCAAAAATATTTATCAAAAAAATAATCGGGAGAAAACTCAAACAATACTCTCAAAAATATTTTTCAAAGATTAAGTGCTAGGTAAGAGTATATGCAAATAAAATGTCCTAAATGAAATACTCTCCTCAAAAATGATTTTGAAATAAAAGCATGGAAGAGAGTTGGAGAGATTTGTATAAAAGATTTTGCCCCAAAAGAATGATTTTTATAATAAAAAAACGTTGTAGCGGAACTTTGATTAACGATGGATTAGAGTGAAAATTTGGGTTAATCAAAGTTGCTAATCTGAGTTATGGAGGGGGTAATTATAGATTGTCCTACAATTATGACCGTTGGGGAGACGGTCAGTATTTTGCAAAAGTTTAATTAAAAATTAATGACGTTTTAGCCCTTTAAAAAATTTCCAACCCGAGAGGTTCATTCGAACATATTCAAGGTTCGGTCAACCATATTAATAGGTTCGGTCTGTAATAACCCAAGAAAAAAAAATGAATAATAATAATAATAGTTAGTATTAAAAAAAGAAAGTGTTTCTCTGTTAGGATCCTTGATTCCATGTTTGATGCCTAAGAAAGACCTTGTCTAAGCAAGTGCTCAGAGACCATTGCGGCTCAGTCACTCCCTGGAGGTCAGCCTGGTCAAAATGGAATTTCATAGGATAAACAGGGTAGACACTGTTTATATACGTAAATAAGTACATAAAATAATGTTTTGACTGACATAATTTATAGAAATATATGATAAAATAATAATAATATAAGTATCATATGCGGGGCCCATAAGACTGTATGGGGCCCACATGAGTCCCGAAGCCGTATGGAGGTTTACACGAGTCTCAAAGTTATGTAGGATGCATAAAATCATATAAGAGTTATTCGAGTTACGTAGGATCCATTCGAGTCTCGAAGTTGTGCGGGGCCCACAAGACCCATGTGGGGCCCACATGAGTTTTCAAAATTTAAATTTAATTCTTGTTCAAAAATAAATAAATACTAAAAATAGTTTAAAAGTAATAACAATGATAATAATAATGATAATAATGATTAAGAAAAATAATAAAATAATAAAATAATTTATTAACTAATTGATTAATTAATTAGGTAAGTAGTTAATTAAAAATTTATTTAATGGGAATGGTGGCAAGCACTCCCACATGGCCTTCATCCCCATCCCATACTCAACCCATACCTTGCTCATCCCTTGCCCATTCTTTAATTTTAAAAAAATTATAATTTCACCCATCTCCCCACACTTTTATAAATTCCATTTCTTCCCCAAAATTTTCCTATAAATAGGGAGCTCTCAACCTTCATTTTTCACAACAATTTTCTAAGGAAGAGAATGATTAGTAAGTAAAAAAATTTGTGGTGGAGAGAGCATTTTGAGTAAGTTCTCATTCACCTACTTTTTTCGATCTCATATCGTAAAGATAGTCATTATATTCATAGCACACGGTAAAAGAAGAAGGTAAGTAAATTTTGATTATGTTAGTTTCTTTTTTATTTTAAATTCATACCCTAATTTATTTTGTACGTAAATTTTAATTATGTTACTTAGTTCTACAAAATTTCCATGAGTTTATTTTTACGCATATTTAATTATACCAGTTCTATCTTTAATATACTTGCATCTATTTTTGGGTTAAGAAATGTTCCAATCCCCTCGGGTAAATTTTCAGCATTTCTTTCTATTCAAAAATAAAATTATATATATTTTTAACACAAAAATTGTGTGGCATAAGTTTATTTCTACGTTGCATTTTTATGAAAATATGAGTAAAGATGAGATTTTCACGATATTATTTTTAAATTGCATAAATTAAAATAAGATGATTTTAAAACCCCTTATGGCAACGAAAGTTCAAAGTTACAGATGCTCGGTACCGCAGCTTAAAGTTTATACGGATCAGAGTGCACCCACACTGTTTACAGAGTGGTTATTTATGTTAGTGGATTTCTCCTAAGTGCACACCTGGTTCCGGACCAGGACTTAATAAGGAAAATCTCACTTAAATTTTACGTACGTTGATTTAGTTTGGTCGGCCAGCCAGCTAAGTCCAGCCTTCGGACGGCACAACCCAGTCATGGGGGTAAACATGACTTACGGCAAACAAGCCTAAGGGTGGGTTTTTATAATATATGTTTATACATATTTAATTACGTGTACAAAGTTACTGATGATTTGAAGGAAAAGTATAAGTTTACGTGAAAATGATCATTTTGGTGCTTAAATAACGATCTAAGGAAAACGTATAAGGAAAAGTATATGTATATTTATCATTAAATATTTTTACAGTTTTAAAGTTAAAAGTTTAATTTAGCAGTTATAGTATATAATTGTAAAAATTTACTGTTGAAATTGATGACAAAAGTTTTATGCAGAAATTTTTTAAATTTATATTTATTCTAAAAGAAATTTTGAGGTTATAGTATTAAATATTGTTTTACGAAATTCTTTAAAAACTCATTTTGGCCACACACTAATAATAATCTTATTTACTTACTAAGCGTTGTCTCACCCCAATCATATTTTATTTCAGATAACTATGAAGGAAATGTCGGAAATCAGGCTTAGCAAGCATACGGGTGGGGATTAGAAAAATAAAGATTGATTAGAAATATTAGTATGGTTTCAGATATTTATGTTTGTGTAATTTTTCTTCTTTTGAAATAAATGATTGTAATATGGATGATTAGCGCTCTGGTTTAATAAAAGTTGAGTTTATTTGATTCCGCTATAAATCAGTAGTAAAAAGTTAATATCCCAGGCCCCTCGGGGTCGGGGTGTTACACGGTCGACCGTGGCATTTTTGAACTAAGGTTTTGGTCGACCATCCAAAGGCGATTTCGAACCCTTCATAGGTTCGGTCGACCATGGCTGAGGTTTGGTTGACCATTCATAAGGTTCGGTCAACCATTGCCAATTTGAACTATGAGTTCGGTTGACCAAGTAATTGGGAGCCAGACAAGCGTTAATTCCATCGACCTTGAACGGTTAGTTCATTTTAGAATGGTCGACTAAGCAAAGTCAATATGTTGACTTCTGGTCGGTTCTGTCAACCGTGGCATTTATACTGCCAAGGGTTCAGTCCATCGAGACAATCAAATGTTTGACTCAAGGTAGGTTTGGTCGACCAAGTTGGTTTGTACTAAATGGTTTGGTCGATTAAGTCTTTTGAATTAAGCCTAAAAACCCAACGTTGATCAACCAAAGTCTTTGTAAGCCCTAATTTGACCCTAAAGCTATATGAAAACCTTTGTAAGATTTTATCTTTTTATGAAAAAAGTTTTGTATGAAGTGTAGGTGCCCTAAGGTCAGTCTATGGTCAATCAAAGCATTCAAACCATATCATGCAGATGCATGCATTATTACAGACCAAAGATAAGAATTAAATGCAATACAATTCAAAACATGTCTTCTTTTTTTTGCTCTTCTCTTCATGGAATATGATAGTATCATGTGAGTTAAGTCTTCTGGCTTCCATTTCCCTTTGGCTTATGTGAGTGTTGAATAGTAAACATGTTCGAGCACTTAAAAGCACACAAGTAATATGCGCTTTTTCAGCATCAAAACAGGGATCGGACTCAAAAAGCCAACAACTCTAAAACCAGGGTAAGGGTGTTGTTTTAAAGATAAATTTGTTATGTGAGTTGTGTATACTTAGAAATGCTAGGATGATGTGAATTCTGGGGTTGAACTAATAAAATTGGGGTTTATGAAATGCAGGGTTTTTGTGCGAATGCCGCAGGCACGGGTTTAGCAGGGTCCCTATGAGCGTTTCCTCAGGGAATAAGGTAATGGTGATAAATATTTAATTGTTTGGAGTTTCATTGATAAAATGGAGTATGTGGGCCTAGAAAATGTGAATGTAATATTATTTTGGGGACACATGATTTCAGGGCTTTTGAGTTCTGAAAGTAGCGGGCATGAGTATAGAATTTTAGCAAGCCTCTCAGTAATCAGGTAAGGGGAATAAGTTAAGCCAGTAGATTTCAGAAATTTTATTAAGTAAAGTATAACATGTGTTGATGGGATTTTAGCACATGATTTTCTAGATATTACAGAATATAAAATTTAAAGTATAGATTATGACTTTCCATGTGTTATATATATTTATGAAAATTCATAAATTGGGTTTTAGAAATACCCTATAGATGATGTATTATTTTCATACAGCATAACATATGATTTTTCCATACAATAGTAAAATACAGTTTTCTTAAACAGACTATAGTATTTTGAGTATACCCAAATTGTGTGGCATGAGAAATATTAGCTTGAGTATAGAATATTAATTGAATGTTTTATATAGCTCTCACAAAACCTTGATATTACAGTTGTTACAGAACTATGATATTACAGTTTATATTGAATCATAGTAATACAGTTATTATAGAATCATGGTATTATAATTTATACAGAATCATGGTAAAATAGTAATATATATAGTGTAGTATTATACAGTATCAGAACCCTGATGGACCATAGCAAATTACAGAGCACGGTGCCATAGCTAATACAGTATAGATAGTGCAACCACACATCTCAGATAGAGTGTGGTGTTGACAGTCGATTGTGCCTCAGAGGAGAGTAGAGGAGCTCCCTGGCAATCCGGACCAGGTTGAGCAGGCCAATCCTACTACAAACATATTATAGTTTGACTTAATCTGGTAGGCCAGCCATGGTTAAGTCCAGCCCTTAGTTTGCACAACCCGATTATGCGGGGTTAATTCATGATTATAGCTATCCATCGAGGGAAGTTTTCATATATATATATGTAGATTTATAGGAAATAGGAACTATCTATTATAGCTAAAAGTATGTTCAAATAGAAAGCTTGTATTTTAATATGCATAGGTGTGAAATATGGTATATTTTCACATTTAACTGCTATCTTAGTTATAGTATAAATTAAAAGTATGTTATTTATGTAAAACTCACTTGCCACACACTGATAATTACTTATTCCGTCATACTGAGAGGTGTTTCACTCCAAAAATTCAAACATTTCAGGTAACCCAGACAGGAGAGCGGAGCAAGCTTCGAGGTAGAAGGGGTGATGGTGTCACCCTAGAATTAAGGTAAGTGTAGGGCTGGAAAGTGGGTTTTGTGTATACCCTAGAAGATCGTTTTTGAACTTTGGGGATTGTATGCATACATTTATGGTACAGTTAAACTCTGGTATTGTATATATGGCTTGGGGATTTCATGTTTTCCGCTACTTAGACAATATGTGTTGATGGACAAGTATCCTCAGCGCCCACTCGGGGTCCGAGATATTACTATGATTATTATTATAGGTATCAAAGTAATTCTATGTTATTTTATATATATAAAAAATGGTGGTAATTTGGGGTCATTACAAGCTTTTTTCATACTGGCAAAGAAACTAAAGCATGTCAAGGAACAATTAAAACATTGGAATAGAGATTTCCTTGAAGGTGAGCATTCGAGGAAAGCAAATTTGTTGGAAGCTGTTGATTACTGGATAGAATATCTTAAACGGGTTGCCATGAGGCTCATGAGAAAGCCCGCTTGGAGGAAGCAAATAAGAATCTTCTCTATATGTTGGACAGGGAGGAAATCTCGAGGAGAATCAAATCAAGGGAGTTATAGCTTAAAGCAAGAGATAAGAACACTAGATTTTTTCACAAAATGACCTCAATCAATAGGAGAAACATTTACATCTCAAGAATTTCTATCAACAATAAAGTTTGTGAGAAGCTTAGTGAGATCAAAAGTGAAGCCATTAAGTTCTTTGAGGATCTTCTGACAGAACCCTCCCCTTGGAGTCCCCACTTAGCTAGAAACAAACCTCCTATTTTGCCTTTGCATTGTAGAATCGACTTGGAGTGGCCTTTCTCTGAGGAAGAAATTTGGAAGGCTGTGTCCTCAATGAATGGGGACAAAGCGCTTAGGCCAGATGGCTTCACGATTGGTTTTGTTCAAAATTGTTGGAAATTATTGACGAATGATTTTGTCTCAGCTTTTCATGAATTCTACTTTTATAAGAGGTTTGAGAAAAGCCCGAATGCCACCTTTATCGTTGTCATCCAAAAAAAGGGTGGACCAGAGAACATTAAAGATTTTAGACCTATTAGCTTGGTGGCTATCTTTTAAAAAATACTGGCTAAAGTTCTATCTATTAGATTGAAATCGGTGCTCTTGTTAATCATTTTAGAGAATCAGATGGCCTTGGTCTCGGGGAGACAAATTCTTGATGCTACCCTCGTTGCTAACGAGAGCATTGAATTTTTTAGAAAGAAAAAGTATGAAAGTTTTGTTTGCAAGCTCAATTTGGAAAAGGCATTTGATCATGTTAATTGGGATTGCCTTAGCAATTTATTGGACATCACGGGGTTCAGAGCCAAATGGAGAAGTATGATAAAGTGGTGCATCTTTTCGGCTTCTTTCCCCTTATTACTTAATGGTGAGGACCCTTTATGCCCATTTCTCTTTGTTATCATTGTGGAAGTCTCTCAAATGATGTCCGTTGGTATGGAGAAAAAATTGATTGAGGGAATCAAGATTCATAAGTGGACTCATTCGCCGATGACACTATTATATTTTGCAATAATTCCCATTCGGATCTTAGAAATTTGAGGGCAATTTTGCTCTGCTTTAAGGCAGGGACCGGGATGAAAGTTAATTTATCAAAAAGCCAAATGTACCCAATCAAAAATATCTTGGATGTGGACGCTAAGGCAGAAATTTTTGGTTTCTCGGTGGGCACCCTCCCTTCTTTTTACCTCAGCATTCCCTTGGGAGTAAGGGCGTCAGATAGACATATTTTGGATTTGATTCTTGATAAAATGGAAAGGAAGTTGGCAACATGGAAGTCAAATTTTCTCTCTTTGGGAGGTCACCTGACATTGATCAATTCAGTGCTTTCCAATTTGCTCATTTATTACATGTCACATCTTCCCTTGAAAAAAGGATTTCCAGAATCATGTAGATACCTAAAAAATTTCTTCTGGCGAGGAACGTTTGAGAGCTTTAAATATGCTCTGGTTGGTTGGAAGTTAGTTACACATTCTAAATTTAAGGTAGGGTTTTTAATCAAGCGTTTGGAGATCATGAATAAGGCTCTTCTAAGCAAATGGATCTGGAGATTCGCTGTTGAAGACAATAGCCTTTGGAAAAAAGTGATATGTGTCAAGTATGGGTTTGGTACTCCCATATGGCATTCCCCTACCCTCTCTGGTTCAATAGGTGGAAGTCTTTGGATGAATATACTCAAACTCAATTCAATTATGTGGGATCATATGAAGATTTCAATGCAGGATGAAACTAAAACAAAATTTTAGACTAAAAAATGGGCCTCCTTAGACACCCTTTTTAACCTCTTCCAAAATATTTTCATCATGGCATCCCAACAAAAGGCTAAGATTTTATAAATCTTGCAGTTTCATAATAATACCCCCTTTTGGAGTCTCGTGTTTAAGCGCTAAGCAGAGGAAAGGAGGCAAATCATGTGTTGGAGCCTTTAAAGCTTATTTATAAAACTTAGTTTAGAAGAAGCTTTCCAAACTCATGTTCCTCAAATCTTACTCCTCCAAATTATTTTTGGTGACTAGTTTTTTCAATGTTCTTGCCCAGCACTTCCACCAAAGTTGTCTTAAATCGACAATCAAACTTTGGAATGTTTTCATTCCAACAAAGATCAGTGTTTTCTGCTAGCTGGCAATTAATAATAGAATTCTGACTTTTGATAACCTTAAAAAAAGAGGTTGGAATCTGGCTACTATGTGTTTTCTCTGCAAGAAGGATGTCAAAAATGTTAATCATCTTCTCATTCACTGTCAGTTTAGCATAAAAGTATGGTCCTCCATATGTTGTTTCCTGCAATTACAGATTGTCATGCCTTATGAAATCGGCTCATTTTATGATATTTAGAATTATTTGCATCTTAAAGGCTTTCTAAAGAACCTCAGGGCAGATATAGGATGCACAACGGAATAAAAATGCAACAAGCAAATTAAACTCAACTAGTAAATAAGAAACAACAATACAATTATTGACTCTATGAGTCCAATCATGTTTTGATAATGACAAATCACTTCATATTTCCTGTGCATTAAGATTTTGAACAGGATCATGACTTAGCATGCACGGATGGTAAGCACGCTATGGAAGCCACGAGGAACATGAAGTACATACCACTTGACTCAATCCATGGAAGCCAAAGAGCAGAAGGATAAAGGCAAACCAGATTTTCAGTTGTAATTCGCATTAGGTTTGATTGTATTTGCATAACTTATAAGATATGATGTGAAGCTCAAAATGACATATAGATAGACCTTAGGATGCATGCTTTTCATGACATATTCATATGCATTTGACCTAGGTTGGATCGGGCTAAATAACAGGCAGCTCGTCGACGATTCCCCTGGTCTTGTTAACGAATGACTGAAGGCCACTTATCGCTGAATGCTCTGCTCTCGTCGACGAGAAAATATCAAGATCATGTTTTTCTCAGATAGCCCAGTCATCAATGAATCCCCTGGTCTCATCGATGAACTCATAAAGGACACTTAGCAACAAATGTATCCACCCATCGATGAGTTCGTGGCACAGAACAGCACTTTGGCACAGAAACAGATGGAAATCTTTTAATTAAATGATCCAATGGTTGAAAATTGATCAAAGGCCGAGAATACTTATTTAAACCAACCCTAAACCCTAGAAAACACTAAAAAGCGAGTAGAAATATGTTAGACAGACTTTTGCATTGCTTTTTCTAACTTTACCTGCATTCCAAAGCATTCACATCAAGTTTGGGCAATTCGTTAGCATCATCTTCAAGATTCAAGTGATTACTCTCATACCATCTTACGAAAAACTGGTTTGATCTTGAGGTTTGGTAAAGTCTTTTATTGAGCATTCAATCTTATTGTTAAACTGTTATCTACTCCCTTATTCGTTTTATCTAAAATTATTTTTGGGAGAAAGAAACCAATTTTCCTCTATATATATATTTTCTTGAAAAATATTTTGGGAAAAGTATTTTAGAACTTAAATCTTTGTGATATTCAAGTATATATGTAACGACCTGCTTATCTTAACATATAATGAAACATAATAAATAAAATAGTCAACCCGAACCCGTGGGTAGCGGGGACACCTATCATACACAGTGGAACCTAGGCAGCAGTAAATGTAAATCATCAACCTCATTATCACAAAATATATAATACCAAAGTTAACTATAATCCCAAAACACTGTATTTATATACAATCTCCAAAAATACCAAAAATATACTCATATCTGGGGACTTACAACATGAATTTCCTGCCCCTAGATCAAAACTTACCCTCCTAACGAGGTAGTACCACTCTATCTCAACAGCGGCCTTGATCCGCCGGTCTTTCTAGGTTCCCTGAAAATCATTAAATGTTCGGGGATGAGACACTTCTCAGTAAGAGGAAATAAATTAAATACAGCTGTGTGGCAACATGAACATTTAATGTAATTATATATATACAGTACATTTCATATACCTGAAACATTCATCATAACATAGTGAATAATCATATACTTTTCATATTTTCTAATAAATCATATCGTTCATAAAATGTCCGTTATAGCTAATAATACTGAAAACATACCTAGGATGAATAGCTAGCTGATGTCATGTATTACCCCCCATGATAGGTTGTGCAGGCCGAAGGCAGGACCCGACAATGGCTGGCCGACCACTGTTGAGTCAAAAATGTCTGTAAGTACGATGGATCCGCCGCACCCTGGTTTGGACTGCCAAGTGAACGTCTACAACTCTACACTAAAAGCCACAGCAACTATTGATCTCCCACCCCCTCATGGGGTGGTTAGCACCAATCTAAACATAGATATCTGATCTATATAGCTACGGTACCGTGCTCCCAAAATTGAACTAAACTAACATTCAGGTTCTGATAACATATAGTACATGGTAATATAACATTTAACATAAATAGATTGATAGCATTTCTATAATTTCATAAATACGAACTTGCACCAAATATTTCATAAATACGGCCTCACACCAAACATTTCATGAATACGGCCTCACACTGAAATCATATATCATACACAACCTCGCGCTGGCTATCAATCACGGCCTTGTGCTGAATATTTCATACATATCATTCTGAATAAAGAAATCATTTATCATGTACTTAAAAATCATAACGTACTGTATTATTTCATAATTCTTGAAAACATGCTTATTCGTAAAATTGTCATATCATAATACATTTTAATGAAAAATAATATTCATGTCACACATAGCTAAGTGAATTTGTACATTTCATTCTAAAATTCATTTCCTGTATAACAGCAGTATTTTCCCAAATATGTATTTTCTCAATAATATTCAAATATAATACATGCTTTTCTGAAAATTAATTTACTGATAAATAATACTAATTTGCATAAAAAAATGACTGTTTTAGTTTATTCCCTTACTTGACACTGGAAAGAAACCCCCTAAAATTTCTGGTCCTGCACTCGCAAGGTTCCTCGTTCAACTACCTGAAAACAATAACTCGCAGAACTAAATTTCAGTATTTTCACGTGAGTATGATTTCCTATAACTGCGAAAAGATCAAATTTGGAATAAAAAGTCTTACCTCGACTCAGGGATGAATTTCAACTCGCTTCCACCAACAATCCACTCCAGCAGATTTGGAGAGAACTTCCCCAAGAGCGTCGTGGTGGCCTTAGATCATCGATCTAGCGAACGATGGAACCAAAATCAAAGAAAAAGAAGAGAGAAACCGTAGAGGAGAGAGAGAGAGTAAGAAATTTTTTAGATTTTTCTACGTGTAATCCAAGTTTTAGGCCATTTATAGGATCGGATTTGTCGACGAGACGTGTCACCTTGTCGACGAGTCCCTGAAGAGTTTCTTCGACGAACCTTCACCTCTCGTCGACGAAATTCAGAATTGCCAAAATCCTCCTCGGTATTTTCTCATCGACGAGATATAACTTCGTCGACGAGCCCAATTGCTGCATCGTCGACAAACACGAAGCGTTTGTCGATGAAGTCTGTTGTGCCCTCTTTTCTATTCCCAGTTTCCTCTCTCCTAATTATTATTTAAATACCATTATTCTTCAGGTCATTACAATATATTTTTATTCAAAGATTTTATATTTTATTATTCTTGCATAAAATATTTGAAAGTAAGAACTTAGATCCGTGTGATATTCAAGGATATTATTAAAAGGATCTCATATTTTATTCTTGTAAAAGGTTATTTGAAATCAAACTCACAAATCTCCAAAGCATATACTTTAAAGAAATTATTTTTGGGAATATTGAATAAAGTGTAGATCTTTGAAGCATCTCATATACATATATTTTTCATATAAAGATCATATCGTTACATGCATCATTGAGAAAAATATATTCTCTCTTGAGCTTTATATTATATCTTGTGAGAGTGATTAGGGTTGATTGTACTCATTAGCTTATTGAGAAGTATTTGAGGTTTGGAATATTTTTTTTTTTTGTATTAAAGGTTCGGTTTGTGAATCGTGAGGAGAAAGCTACACCTCTTGTAAGCAGTGGATTAGGAGATAGCTACGTCTCTTGTAAGAAGTGGATTGTAACAGGAAACTCCATCCCAAGTTAAGGAGCAATATAGTGGAATCCTAACTACCCAAGGCGAGGACGTAGGCCGGGGTTGGCTGAACCTTATAAAAATCGTGTTTGCATCTCTCATCCCTTAACTCCTTTAATATCCACTTGTACTTAATTATTTTTTTGTAGTCTATGTGTTAAATATTTGTTACGTTTGTAAGTATAGAGTAATATTGTTTGCTTGATAAAGTCACACATTAAATTGATAAGTTGAAAAATATTGAACTGATTGTCAAGTAACTTGTGGTTGTGTGATTGTAAGTTTTTAAAATTAGGACTTAAGAGACCTAGATTTTAAAAATATCCAATTCACCCCCCCCCCTCCTCTCGGGATTACACAAATTCAAAACAACAACAAGATTTACATGGTTCAACAAAGCCTACATCCACGGAAGCAATGGCACAAGAAATTCACTAAGGAAATATCAAAGTACACAATACACTTCACAAATGATCACTCTTACTATCAATACACGCCCATAATGACATACATAACAGTCCTTCAGAGGTTTCCCTCCAATTACCCAACCACCCCAACATTCAAATTCAAGATTCAAAAAACTGCTCCCAGCCCAAAAATACTCATCGACGAGAACAGGGCATTCGTCAACGATCCTTTAAATCTGTTATCGGTATCTCAAAAACTCTGAGTTTTTCTTGCTCTCGAGATCTACTCTTCGATGAGGACAAAGCACTCATCGACGAGTCCTTACTGCTGCTCTGTACCTAGAACACATCCATATGTTTTTCTTTTCTTTGTTTATAAACCCATAAAGTATAGGAGTCACACCATAAACAACAATCTCCACCCTGGAGATTATACGCCCCTTAAAAGAACCCGAAAAACATATCTAACTGCTTCACCTTGAACTTGGAACACCCGGTTGGGTATGTCTCCATTTTATCACTTGGAGACATAGAGTAAGTCCAAGCAATGCTTGAACTCTTCAGAAGTAACTTTTTTAGCTAAAATATCTGCTACATTTTCTGACGTGTCAACATGCTCCAATACAATATGTTTAGTTCTAGCATGGTATACCTAATTCTTCGCCAAGTAAATAGCACTCTGACTATCACATGCAACACCACTCCATCTTGTTGTAATCCCAACTCTTTGACCAAACCAATAAGTCATAAAACTTCCTTTGTAGTTTCAGCAACTATCATATATTCCGCCTCAGTCATGGACAACGCTACCAGAAATTGAACCATGGATCTGCAACATATTGGTCCTCCTATAAGGGTAAAGACATAAACCGTTGTAGACCTTTTGTCATCCATAACTCCTGCATAGTCAAGATCAAATAACCCCATAACTAAAGGACAACCCTGTTGCTTTCTAAACATAATGTCATATCCTGATGTACCCCGTAATTATTTGAATATCCATTTAACGGTCTCCCAATGTTGTCTTCTTGGATTAGAGAGAAACTTACTCACCACGCTTATAGCATGTGCCAAATCTAGCCTCGTACACACCATAGCATACATTAAACTCCCCACAGCACTAGCATAGGGGACCTTTGACATGTCCCTGATATCCTCATCCATACTTGGGCAACTACAGTAGACAACTTAAAATGACTCGCTAGAGGTGTACACACTGGTTTTGCATCAGCCATGCGAAACCTCTCCAACACCTTATGCACATAACCACCCTAAGATAAACATAACATCTGTAGTGACCCGAAGAATAATAGTATTATAATAATAAAGAGGGAGGAAAATGGGAACAGGAATAGAAGGAGGCTATAGACTTCGTCGACGAATATAGGGGTTCATCAACGAGTGCTCCTCTCTCTCTCTCTCTCTCTACGCCTCTCTCTCATTTCTCTCTTCGTTTACCGGCCTGTTTCTCGCCGGATCGAAGATTTGAGGCTACGACGACGCTCTCGACGAAGTTCTCTGCAAGTCTGCCGGAGTGGATCATTGGGAAAACGAAGTTGGATTTCATCCCAAATTCAGGGTGAGGACTTTTAGCCCATTTTTGGCCTTATGATAGTTATAGGAAATGATGTAAGCGGAGAAATACTAATATTTTGTTCTGGCAAATGTTGTTTTCAGGGTGTTATGTAGGAGGCCCTGTAGATGTTAGGCCGGTAAACTATAGGGGCTTTTTAGTAGTCAGGTAAGGGAAATATGCTACACTAGGAAATTTTGAAATATTATACAGTTTATTTAATTATGAAATTATGTATTAAAGTATAGTGTGGCTTGAGAATATGAATATAATACGGGGATATATTTTATGAATTTCAGTACCATGATTATACGAATTTTACTTTCATGATTTTATGAATTTCAGTATCATGATTTTACGAATTTTAGTTCCATGATTATACGAATCTCAATACCATGATTATACGAATTTCAGTATTACGATTATGCAATTTTCAGTATTATGATTATGCAGTTCTCAGTATCATGACGTATGAATTACAAATACAGCTTATTCAGCATCATGGTTATTACGGCTATTTTAGAATCATGGTAAATTAGATAGTTGTATATAGAGATATAATATATAGTATCAGACCCTGTTGGACTATGCAGTTACAGAGCACAGAACCGTTGCTACAGATATTATGTTACATTATGAGTGCAACCACCTATTTAGATAATACGTGGTAGTAGGTCGATCACCTAGGCCCTTGACATCGACAAGCTCCCCATCAAATATGGGTTGAGGTGGGCAGATCAGACCGATGGAGTATAATGATTTATTCCTAGTTGGCCAGCCAAGTAAATCCACCCTATGGGCTGCACAACCCTTTCATGAGGGGTTAATCATGACACACAGTTATCCATAGGGAACATTTTCAGTTACTATTACGTATATATATATTTACAGAAACAGGGAATAACTTATGTACACTAGAAGTATTTTGAATAGTAACCTACAACACTATTACGTTAAGCAACATGGAAAAAGGGTGGTGTATTTTATTACTTATACTGTACTTACATATCCAGTTATACATGATCATACGAAAACAGATTTTTCATGATACTGTAGCTCATTTGCCACACACTAGTAATAGTATATTTCGTCTTACTGAGCGTTGGCTCATCCCAGTGTTAAATCATTTTTCAAGTGATCCAAGTAGGCGAGCAAATCAGGCTCACAGATAGAGGGGCTTTAGTGGTGCCCTGTCAAAGAGTGAATATGTTTTGGGAGTGTTTTTGTATATCCCAACATGGTTGAGGATATTTTGGGAAACAATGATATGTGTATATTTTGGGAAACGTGTAGCACTCTGGTATTGTATGGTATGGTATTGTATATATTTACATATGGATATGTTTATTCAGTTTCTACTTCTTGGTGCTTAGGTTTATGGTTGGTTTTATCCCAGTATGGTATCAGAGCATGTTAAATATCATGGTATATATATATAAACCAGTTTATTAAGCAGGTTGTTACAACCTCCCTGCAGTTCTATTCCGTCAAATCTTCATCCCAAGTATTTTCTTAGCTGAACCAAGATCCTTCATGTCAAATTCCTTATGCAACAGTTCCTTTAACTAATTTACCTCAGTTAAATATTTTGTAGCTATCAACATGTCATCGACGTACAATAACAAGAAAATAAGAGAATCATCATCAAGTTTGTTCACATATACACAACAGTCATACTCACACCTTTTGTAACCAATCTTGATCATGTAGGAATCAAATCTTTTATACCATTGCCTTGAGATGGTTTCAACCCATAGAGAGGTTTCTTCAACTTACAAACTAAGTTTTCTTTCTCTGGTTCACTAAATCCCTCCAATTCTACCATATAAATTTGTTCCTCCAAGTCACCATGACGAAACACCTTCTTCATATCCATTTGTTCCAAATGAAGATCATAATGAGCTAGCAACCTCAACACAATCCTAATAGAAGTATGTTGGACCATAGGTGAAAAGATCTTATCATAGTCTATCCCCTTTTTCTGTGAGTTTCCTTTTGCCACTAACCTTGCTTTAAATTTCTTTCCTTCCTTTTCTGAAATTGCTTCCTTCTTCCTATACACCCATTTGTAGTCTATCGGTCTATCCCCATCTGGAAGCTCCATCAAATCTCAAGTTTGATTATTATGTAGTGATTTCATCTCTTTAATCATTGCTCTCATCCACCTGCCTTTCTCCTGGTCGTGTACTACCTTTTGAAATGTAGTTGGATTATTGCAACTGGTAACAAAAGCATAAGAAACTAACTCTTCAAACCCATACCTTGGGAGAGGCCAAATAGTGTGTCTGGATCTCTGTATAGGAAGATTGTTAACTTGTTGGTTTCCCTAGCTAGAGCTCCATGCAACCATAAGACCATGATCATTTGTGTTGCCCTAAGCTTCCAACTCCACCTACACAACATGTTCATCACTACCCCAGCTTTCTGGCTCCTATTTCTGTTCATAACACTCTTAAGTACGCTTCACCATAACCTTCTCATCAAAGACTACATCTCTACTAATCACCATTTTGCTTGCCACTGGATCCCACAGCTTGTACCCCTTCACACCCTTTTGATATCCCAAAAAGATGCAACAACGAGACTTCGGGTTAAGCGCAGACCTCTCCTCACTAGACACGTGGACATAGGCTGGACACCCGAATACTTTCAATCCGGAGTAGTCTACTGCATTTTCCATTCATACCTCTTCCGCCACTTTACCCTCTAGTGACTCCCTTGGTGATCGGTTTATTAGAAACCAAGTCATACTAACTGCCTTGACCCAGAAGTTCTTCAGCAGCCCTGCATTAAGCCTAAGACACCAAGCTCTCTCAACCAGAGTCTGATTCATCCTTTCCGTTATACCATTTTGCTGAGGTCTCTGGCAAATGGTAAAGTGTCTCTTAATGCCTTACTGCTCACAAAACTCCATAAATCGAGAATCAGCATGCTCAATCCCATTATCTGACCTCAAGCATTTGATTCTCCTCCCCATCTGGTTTTCCACTTCAGCCTTCCAAACCTTGAACTTGGCAAACGTATCAGACTTATGCTGCATGAAGTATACCCAGACTTTCCATGAGTAATCATCAATAAAACTCACATAATACACATGTCCACCCTTTGATGCAACTCTAACTGGGCCCCAAACATCAAAATGCACATAATCAAGAATACCTTTCATCTTGTGTACAGCTGATTTAAATTTTGCCCTGTTTTATTTTTTAAAAACACAAATCCTACAAAATTCCAGCTAACATGATTTCAAACCCTTCAATAGTTTCCTTTTGTGTAATTCTTTCATACCATGTTCCCCCATATGCCCATGACACATATATCACAAGACAGTCTCATCAGATTCAACATCTACAACTGCAACTCCACCTACAACAGTAGTTCCCTACAATGTGTAGATATTCCCATCTAATTTTTGCCCTTTCATCACCATCAGATATTTTTTCCATACTTTCATAAATCCACCTTCAAACTTGTAATTGAAACCATTACAATCCAAAGTTCCAAATGATATCAAACTCTTCCTCAACTCCGGTATATGTCCTATATTGCTCAAGGTTCTCACAGCACCATCAAATATTTTTATCTCAACACTTCCTATGCCAATGATTTTACAAGAAACATCATTACCCATAAGAACTAAACTTGAATTCACTAACCTGTAAGTACTGAACCACTCCTTATTTGGAGTCATGTGGTAAAAACATGCCGAATCAAAAATCCAAGAGTCCGTAAGATTATTTGACCCCGATGAAACTAAAAGAATATCACCATCACTGCAAACTAAACATCCTTCTTGAACCACATTCACTAACTTCGAAATCCCCTAATGCTTTTCAACATTTCCCTTCTTTAAATCCAGACACTCCGGTTTCACATGCCCCTTTTTACCACATTTATAACATCGGATTTCCTTTTTCTTCTTTGATTGATTACGGGATTTCTAACTTGGCCCACTTTTAAACTTTCTTTTGCCACGCTCATTATTACCTTTCACCACAAGTCCTTCTCTTTCATCACATACTTTCAACCATTGATGAAAATTCAGTAAGGCATTTGTTACCTCTTCTAAATCAAGCGTCTATTTTTCCCACGTAAGAGTGGTAACCAGATTTTCATAGGTATGAGTTGATGGCAAGGATTTTAGCAATATCAATGCTTTATCATCTTCATCAAACTTAACATCAACTCTCATCAAATCACTTATGATTTCATTAAAGGTATTAATATGTTGATCTAAGTTTGATTCTTCAACCATCTTAAGCTAATAAAGGCGCTGCTAAAGAAAAAGTTTATTTTTGAGTGATTTGGAAATGTACTGGATTTCTAACTTTCTCTATATAGCCACTATAGAATCCCTCTCCATCACACGATAGAGAACTTCATCAGCCAACACAAGCATATTATAGAAGCGGACTTTGCTTTCAAATCTCCCCATGTTGCCCTATCCATTCCTTCCGATTGAACATCAAGTAAAGTCTTAGCCATTCCTTGTTGCACAAGAATATCCTTGACTCTCCTCTGCCTCAAACCAAAATTTCCAGTTCCATCGAATTTGACAATGTCAAATCTTGTAGAAGATGATCCTAATGCCATGACAACAATCACTTTGATACCAATTTGCTGTAAATAAGGATCGGATATAGGATGCACAACGGAATAAAAACACAACAAACAAATTAAACTCAACCAGTAAATAAGAAATAATAGCACAACAACAAGATATACGTGGTTCGGCAAAGCCTACATCCATGGAAGCAATGGCATAAGAATTTCATTAAGAAAATATCAAAGTACACAATACACTTCACAAATGATCACTCTTACTGTCAATACACACCTAAAATGACATATATAATAATCTCTTAGAGGTTTCCTTCCAATTACCTAACCACCCCAACATTCAAATTCAAAATTCAAGAAATGGCTCGTAGCCCAAAAATACTCGTCAACGAGGACAGGGCACTCGTCGACGAGACAAATAAGGACACTCGTCGACTAGTCTAGCCACTCATCAATGATCCTTTAAATCTACTCTCAGTACTCTGAGTTTTTCTTGCTCTCAAGATCTACTCATCGACGAGGACAGGGCACTTGTCGACAAGTCCCTGTTGCTGCTCTGCACCGAGAACACATCCATATGTTTTTCTTCTTTTTGTTTATAAACTCATAAAGTATAAGAGCCACACCATAAACAACAAGTGCAATAGAATAATTTTTAGGGAACACTACCTTTCCGCTGCAGAAATTCATTCTAGATGTCTTTCCAATCTCTTCCATTGATCAAGGTCTCACCCCTCACTCTCTAACGTGGATTGGGAAGAATTTCATTGTATTCTAGCAGATCTTGGAGGTTAGTGCCTTGATTTCTCAGTTGGTTGTTCGTTTCTCCCCTATCACTCCGTGAGTTAATTTTGGCTTTCATGGGTTTTCTGTAGTTGCATCAGTGACCTCAGTCCGTTCTCAATCTCTAAATTTTGTTAGCAAAATTTCAAAGTAGTATTCTATTTTCAATTTCCTTCCTATTTCTCATGGCTTTATCCTCGCTTTAGTCTATGCTTTTTTAGCCTGAATAAATCCACAATGTATACTTATTTACAGTTTGCTTTGAAGATCTACATGTCTACTTGTAGTGTTATGGCGGTTTTTCTACAGTTTGGGAATTTTCTGTGTACTTTTTTGTTTCGGGAGGTTCTTTTCCTCGTATTTTTCTGTTTGTCCTTTTGGGGTTTCTAAGCATCTTGCTTGGGTCTCCTTTATTAATAATATTACCTTTTCAAAAATATAGGGAGGAAGCAACCAAAATTATTAGAGAAGTATTGCAACAACAAAAAAAAAAAAAAAAAATCCTTTTGGGGTGCTATAAGATTTTTTTGTTTTGATGTTGCAAAATGACATACCCAATGCACATTGTCATATGTCACATTTTCCGTTTGGAACATCATAAAAAATATGTAGTAACCCAGGAAAAAAAATTAAAATTAATTATTAATTAATTAATTAATTAATTAATTATTAAATTAAAGTAATTAAATAAATGATATGATGGATATATAAGTTAACTAATAACGTAACGAGTAAGTATTGAGAGAAATGATTATCCTTTGTTTTGTGGGAATTTAGAATATTACCTCACTCTTCACTATATATGATATGGTGAAACCTTTTTTCAATTATATATCAATTATATTCTTTTTCAATCATTTCCATTCTAATTCTAGTAATACTAACTAATACTACTAACTAATACTAAATAATGATATATACATATACATTAATTAAATATTAATATGAATTATTTTTATTATTATTAAATTATTAAGAAATTAATAAGAAATTAATTTAATAGAGTGGTTTTTCATATGTCGTGTCAAATTCGTATCAAAAAAAAAAAAAAATTGTCCTCTCCTCATTTTTTTTTCGTAAAATCTTGTCTAATATTTCTACGGAATGAAAAGACAATATACAGGATAGGTAGAAAGAGTTCTTTGGCTCGATCCATAGTCCGCAATTACGGGATATAAAAAAGATACCAATCCTAAAGGCTCCAACGAAAAGACAATATACAGGATATATATGTATATATAATATTAATATATTATATTATATGTTATAAGTAAAGTTATATATATATATATATATATATATATATATATATGATTAGGTTAGGGTTTCCTGAAGAAGAAACTTGAAATGTGAGATTGCAGTGAAAACTTCTCTACGCCCTCTCTCTCCTCACATCTCTCCTCCACCTTCCCTCTCTCTTTCCTCAATTTTATCGGCCAAACGGGTGCTGATCAAAAAACGAAAAATATTGTTGGGTTCCATTCTCCTCCATCGTCAATTTCATCGGAGTGGATTTTTCATAGAAGCATTGTAGGCAGCATTCCTAGGGTAAGGAAAACCCACTCTCTCTCCTCAATTTCTCTTAAATCTTCAGCCTAATTGACAATCAGACGTCATTTCTAGGGCCTAGCATTGATCCTCATCAATTTAATCAGAATGGATTTTTGAATTGGGCTTTCCAAGCACCACTTCGAGGCTAAGTTGAGGAGTACAAATTACGTGGGTTGTTTTAAAAATTTAACAAATTAAATTGTAGTATTTAATTATTAAATTGTAGTATTTAATTATATCAAATTTTTGGGAGTGTTTTGGGAATAAGTTAAACTATAGGGAATTGATTAAATTAGATTTTTGAAAATATTCCTAGGATTAAATTAAACTACAGGATTGGATTATATTGGATTTTTGGAGATATTCCTGGGATTAAATTAAACTGCAGGAATTTGATTAAATAAAATTTTTGGGGAACATTTTGGAATTAAGTTAAATTGCAGGGATTGGATTAAATTAGAATTCTGAGAATATTTTGAAATTAGATTAAACTATGGGAATTTGATCAAATTGGTATTTTTTTTTAATATGTTAGAGATTAAATTTAAATATGGAAAGTAGATCATCCCCCGTTTTTAGAATTTAACTGGTTAACGGAGTGTGTGAGCCTAGGGATATTAAAATAATTATTATTCCGAGACTTAGCTGATTATACTGAAATGTGTGGTTATAGGGTTTGTGCTCTTAATGCCATTGGTGTCGATTTAGGAATCTTACAGGCACAATCTCCGTGAATAAGGTAAGGGGAATAGATTAAACCAATTGTTTTGTAAATTCTATCGGTTAAAATGGAAATTATATGTGCATGTATATGATTATCATGCAAGTTTTGAAAGCCAACCGCTTAAACTAAGGGTTTTGAGCCAAGGGTTGTGTTAATAGCTATTATTATCGAAAATGAATTGATTAAAATAAAGAAAAAAGTTATAGGATTTAAGTAATGGATTTTCTAGATTAATTGACTGGTTGAAATGATTGGTTGGAATTGTTTTACATTTTCTAAAAATTGGTCAAAGTGAGCAGGGTTTATTATCTCTGTTTTGCTTATTAACGCTTATTTTGAGTATATAATAAATTGTGGAGATAATTTAACCTATATTTGTAGTAAAGCAGATAATGAAGATGGATTGACTTATTATTTCAGTAGTTATATAAATATGTGAATTATTCAAATTGTGTGGCATGAGGAAAATGAAAATATTGTGTTGAGTTATGAAATATGTATAACATGTGGACATACTGAAATGTGTTGGGATTATACTGTATCTGGAATTGTTTATTCAGAGCATAATATTAATGTTAAATTGCAATGTATGGCTTTAGAATTTCGATGGACCATAGTATGCACAGTACCGTTGCAAGAGTTACGGAGAGCTTGGTGCAACCACACGTCTTAGAGAGAGTGTTGGTATTGAATAGTTGATTAAGCTGTGAAAGGTAGTGTTCCCCCTATAGTCTAGACCAGCATGGGAAAGCCAATCGAACTAGCAGACTGAAGAGTTGGGAATTGATTTAACTCTGGTGGGCTGACCAAGGTTAAGTCCAGCCTACGGGCCGCACAACCCATCATGGGGGGAAGCATGTCGGTTTTTATCCATCTGGCAATGAGTTCTAAATTCATATTTGTAGATTTAACCAGAGTATAAAATAATAGTGCATGTAAATACAGAACAGTGTATGTGAATACATAATATATGAAGATAGAGGATGTGAATTGTGAAAATAGAGTATGAAATAAGAGAACAAAGTAGAGTATATGAAAACAGAGCATATGAAAGGCCAGATAATATATGAAAGACAGAGATTATGAAGAGTTGGGGTTTTATAGAGATAACAACATACAAAGACTCTGGAGACGATGAAGCGACGCAGGAGACAAGAATTCATGGTCTTACTCTCTAGGAGAGAAAGCATTGATCAACACCCTAATCCCTCTATAAATCCAACAACTGTTAGAAGTCTCCCCACTCCAAATCTGCTAGGTGCTTGCTAACATGACTCCAATGAATAAGGTTATTCAAAATTATTGAGGCTACTTCTGTATACAGGTTGGACTATTATTTATCTCCTTCCGTATCTCCTATACCACTGCTACCAAAATGGAGAGCTTAAGATACTTCATTGATCCTTTAAGCTTGAAAATACCCCACTATGGAGTTATTTTTTAAAGGAATATGGCATGATCCACTGTAGCTTCAAAAGATCTATAATAATGGACCAGATATTCTATGAATAAATGCAGTGAAGAAACAAATGATCCATACCTTTGGAATGTTGTTTGCATAGATGACAAAAGGATGTAATATGCCGCCACCCCCCCCCCCCCCCCTTCTACGAATTATCCCCAACTAGAATTCTACTACGCGTGAAAGCTGACAATTTGTAGAGATGAACTTGTTCCATAATGACTTGTAATCAATCTCTACTTGTCTGCCCAAACTAGAACCCTGAAGAGCATTATACATGTTTGCTATTGGCCTAACAAGGCTTAATCTTATTTTGATGATAACTGTTGATTTAGGTGTAATCCCAAGAGGGGGGTGAATTGGGTATTTTAAAAATTTTTTGAAACTTATTCACCACTTAGTTCCTATGTCCAAATTTAACCAATTACTTATTAGGTTCGTGTGAGATTATTCAACAATCATACATGCAATGTAAGTAAGGAAATGTAGTGCGGAAAGTAAAGAGATAAGGGAAGAGAGAATGCAAACACAGTTTTTACGAGGTTAGCCAACCCATCCTACATCCTTGCCTTGAGCAACCCACTCAAGGATTCCACTATAATCTCTGCTCCTTAAATTGGGACGGAGCTTCCCTTACAATCCATTGCTTACAAGAGGTACAACTTCCTCCTAATCTGCTACTTACAAGAGATACAGCTCTCTCCTCAAACCCAGTTCACAACCCGAACCGTGAATACAATTTAATTTGCAAAACACTCAATCTTGCTTCTGACAAAGCTAGTGAGTACAATGGAAATTCCTAATACATAATCATATAATGAAACTTAATGCTCAAAATGTATAAAACGATACAATCGTTTATGAATGATATGCTTCAACATGCAATTTCTCTTTTCATCAAAACCTCCCAAGTAATGATAAATTTAAACGCTTTGGAGAACATTAGGGTTCTAGTTCACTTTGTGAAAATACAAAAATATATCTTATATGAACTTATTCAAAAGCTTTATCTTGAATATTTTATCAATCTATATCAAAAAGATTTCTTTCAAATATTTAATCACAACCCAATCTTTGTAATATGCAAATATATATACGACATGTATTTCAAAATCAAAATATTGAGTATAAGGTTTTCCAAACAAAATATCCCTCAATCAATATTTATGAAAAAAAAAAATCTAATCAAATGTTTTAATATATCTAAAATATATATCCTTTAACTGAATAAACACTTGAATCAAACTAGTTAACCAATGACGAAAACCTTAATCAAATAGTGAGATTATTCAAATAATCTATATGAAAATATACTCACTATCTATCGCTCACCCTATTTCAACGATAGATTTTGAAATGAGAAGTTCTTTGAAAAAATATATATCAATGGCAAAAGAAAACTTTCTCAAGTAATGAACTTGTCAAAAACAATCTCTATATGTTTGAAACACTCAAGATCCAACTCTCTAAAGATATTCAATAACAAGTGATGAGATGAGAAACTCTTGAAAATATTAACTCGAATCACCAAACCTTAATACCAAGTTGAAATCAAGATGTACAAGTGAGATCCCTTTTAGTTTTCTGAGTAGATTTGCCCAAGAAAGATGAATATAGGATGGAGTGCAGGCAATCGTGTAGGAATCAGCTCAAGTTTCTCAGTGCTCTTTCAATAAGATGTTCTCTTCTCTTCTTGTTTTTCTTAGCTAACGTACTAGGGTTTAGATATTCAGTATATATAGTGATCTTGCCTTTATAATAGATCTCAACCGTTGGATCAAAGAATATCTCGCGAGTTCTCTTAATAAAAATTAAATTTTTAAGTTTTCCCGCAAGTTTAGGCGACTAAGGTCGAAAGCCCAGGTGACTGAAGTCCTTTAAAGCTTAAAAAAAATAACATGGACACAGGGTCTGGCGACTGAAGTAGGGTTCAGGCTCCTGAAGTGATGAGTTCAGGTGCCTGAAGTGCCACGTTCAAGCGACCGAAGTGCCTCGGCCAGATTCTGTTTTTCACCCTTAATTCTTCAGGCTATTAAACTTAATCTTCAGGCGACTGAGGTTAAGTTCAGGCTACTGAAGTGGCCATTTCCTATTTTTTTTCTTTCTAGCTTAAAATTCTACTTTGCTCACTTTCTTGGCTCTTTTATAAAAATACTTTCCAGGGTTTTAAAAATATTTTTTAAGTCCATAGATATCCCCTAATGATGTTCATGAAATGCATGAGTCCTGAAGTCATTCTAGGGTATATGTTGAGCCTCAAATTAAATCATATGAAAATATAAATACATGAGTTCTAAGTACTCATTCCCATGACACTCTTGAACTTGGTGCTTGCATCTTCATTCTTGTACTCTTTGATTTCCATGAATCTTGCCCAGATATTTATACTTTATTCTTCATAGATTCCATGACTTGTTATCCTTTCGTGCATGCTTAATATAGTTCTTGTTCACAAACTCAATGCACAAATCAAATACCAAGTAATTTGTCATTATCAAAACCGGATTGGACTCGTAGGGTCAACAATAACAAACTAAGGATACTAATTTTCCTTTCAAGTTATATTTCTGGTATAATTTTTTTTCTCAAATACAATGGATAAACCTCGTAAATATTTATTAAAGCTCACCTTAAGTTCACAAGTCATGAAGAATACAAGTTCACTGAAGTATTGATCAAGGTTGGACAACATTAAAGTGTACTACATAAAGACTTAGGATTTAAATGTAGTTGAATACACTTAGAGTCTCATGTAAGTACTCTTTAACTTCAATTTGTTTATGAAGCTCTTAGGAATTTAATACTAGACTTAGAGCCTGCTTAAGAATCTGGAAAATATTTTATAAAGTTCAAAATACTTTTCAAAGTAAATACAAATAAGTTTTGGAATCAAAATATGGAAAAACACTGAGTTATATAGTGTTCAGGTGACTGAGGCAGATTGCTCATGCAACTAAAGTGCTGCTACCAGTGTAAAAAGAAATCAGAATAGGGTTAGACGACTAAACTCATGAGTTTAAGCGACTGATATGCTATTGCTAGTTCTAGAGCTCATATTTTAAATGGTTTAGGCTACTGAACTTATGGTTCAATCAAATGAAGTATGTGTTTTAAACTTTCAACCAGCACTGATTTCTTTCCAAAATTGAAAGATATGATTTCCAAACTTGGAGAAAACGATAAGATTTCTTCCTGAACTATATAACGGTTATTATGTGTGCATTAGGGCACCAATACACACGCATATACACATTGATATATATTCAAGTCTCTTTTATTAATACTCTGAGATAGTAGTTGTGCGTATTCTTGAGCCCTAATTGATTTTTGATTCAATCTTCTCAAATTTCCATACCACAAATCAGAAAACCTTAGAGTTCTTTGTCAGCTTCAATTGCAAATTGTTGATGTAGAGCATATAGTGTTTATCTTTGTACAAAATATGCTCTACTATGACAGTAATTTACTTGTATGAATAATTGATTTGTTGTTTTTTCAATGTAACAACTCGGGGATAGAGTTGTTGCCTAGCGAGAGGGTATTCTTGCTAAAGAGGGGTCTCCACCTTCCAACAGAGAGAGGCTGCTCCACCTATTTAATGGAGTGAGTAAATAAAAATCCTCACAGCAAGTTGTTTGGGTCAAGGACTTAGGCGGGAAGTCGAACCTTGTAAAAAATCCGTGTGCTTAATCTTCTTTCTCTAACTCTCTTTAATTTCTACACTAATTAAATGTTGTGCATGTTTTGAATTTATTAGGAAATTGGTTGAATGCTAAGTTTTGATTTGAATTAATTTGAATAGATAAACTGGTTTGTTACCACTTTGTATGGTTTAAGTTTTCAATTGAGAGTTAGAGGATTGCTGAAACTCTGAAGTAAGATTGGTTTGTTGAGGTAAAGCTACTTTGGTTGATTGATTAGTCAAATATAAAAAGCTTACTTGTTTGAGTTATATTGTTGAATATTGTCTTAAATACATACTTGCTCATTGTTTAAAATTCAGAGTGGTTATTTAAAATCTACTGAAGGTAAAATATTGATTTTGTTTTTAAATTCTATATATATATATCTGGGATTGTTTATTGATATAGTCATTCACTGATTAGTGGATTGTGTGGTTATTAAGATTGTGGTTGAGATTGTTAAAAAGATTTAAAATAAACCAAGCTTTTGCATAATAAAATTTTAAATACCCAATTCACTCCCCTCTTGGGATTACACCATACTTTCAATTGGTATTAGAGCCTAGGTTGTAGCAAATCCTAATAGGTAGTTACACAAAGATCGTAATGGAAAACGTAGGTGTATCCCATTTTGACGAAGGGCAATCCTCCTCTAGACCCCCAATCTTCTGCAGTGTGAATTACACCTTTTGGAAACAAGGAATGAGAATCTTTTTGCAAACCATGGATTGGAGAGTCTGGAGAGTAGTAACCCAAGGTGACTATGTTCCTTCTAAGACTGTAGAGAACAAGGAATTTCCCAAAGAAGAAAACGAAATGAGTGAGACTACTATGAAACAACTGCAAATAAACTCTAGTGCTATGAATGTCTTATACTGTGTGTTAGATGCAAATGAGTTTAACAGAATAAGGGGATGTAAGACTGCAAAAGAAGTTTGAGACAAACTAGAAGTAACCTATGAGGGAACAGTATACGTTAGGGATAGTAGAATTGACTTTAGGATGAACCCATAAGAATCTATATCTAGTATGTACAATAGTTTCACTCACATGATAAACTCCCTAAATGCACTTGGAAAGAACTATTCAAGCTATGAAATGATTAGGAAAATCCTTCGAGGACTTCCTCATGTTAGTAAGTTGTGAGAGGTTACTATTCTTGTCTCACATGCTTATGTGGGAAGTGTAAGTTTGTTTAATGCCTTGTTCCCCCTCCCCCAAGCTAGCTAAGCTTGTTAATGCTTTGTTCCCCCATGTTAGCTATATATCCTTTCATTGTAAGAACTCAAAGTTAAGCTAAGTTTGAATATTGAATAGGATTCCATTGTTGAGCTTGAAAGCTTTTCCAATCTAATGATTTTGTAGAGTGAAGCTACGAATTTCTCTCTGGAGCTCAAGTGGTGAGAGACCACTATCTATCCAGTGACTCCGTCTCCATCTCCTCCCTCTCACCCACACGGCCACCACCCAGAATACACCCCCATGGCCACTTCTCTTAAACACCCACACGACTATTACATCTACACTCCATTTCTGTGTTTGTCTTGGTGTTTCAAAGCTTGCACGAAGGAATTATGGCATGGTCTAGCTCGTGTTGAACAACGTCAAGCCATCCATCGAATCTCTTAATAACTTCAGTAATTGTTTGAACCCTTGCTTAATCTTGTGTAAGCCTTTGCTTGACAATCTGAACTTCCATGTTTGAATAGCATATTCTAGAAACTCGAACCTAGAAAATAAAGGAAATAAATAATAAAAGAAGGAAGGAAACTTTAAAAAGGACAAAGCAGTAGGACTCGTCGACGAATCCCCTATTTTTGTCGACAAGTGGCCTTCTGTGTCTCATTGACGAAGGTCAGGTGTCGTCGACAAAGAAATCCTGAACAATAGGTAATTTCAGGCCCAAGGTTCATCGATGAACCCCTTCTTTCATCGATGAACGTCCTTTTGCAACTCATCGACGAAGACTCCATTTTGTCGATGAAGTGAGCTAAATCAATGGGCTATAAAAAGGTTTTAAAATTTATTCTTCATTAAGAAACTTAAATATCTCTCTCTCTCTCTCTCTCTCTCTCTCTCTCTCTCTCTCTCTCTCTCTCTCTCTCTCTCTCTCTCTCTCTCTCTCAGCCCGCGCCCCCACCCCTTCTGTCTACGATTTCTCATCATTCATCGCACAAATTGACGATTGGAAGTTACCACAAGGATCTAGGGGCATTTCTTTATAAGTTTGGATCTTTCTAGGAATCACTCCAAAGTTGGGGTAAGGGTAGAAATGGGTTATCTTTCTAGCATGTAATTAGTTAAATGGGGTGTACGGGCCTGGACATGTTTAATGGCTGCTAATCTGGGATTTGAGTTGATTAAACTAGAGAAATATGTTCTCAGGGTTTTCGAGCCTGTGTTGTCATGGCTTGGGTTTTAGGAGCGTCTTAGGAACTCTCTCAGTAAACAAGTAGGGGGATTAAGTTAAGTCATGATTTCATTAAAGTTGAATAGATTAGACTACTTCGTATGTATGTATGTATGTATATTTATGTTTTCAGTTGTTATTTCGAAAACTAACCGTTCAAAATGAACTTTTCAAACCTAGGATATATGATATGGTATTTTGAATAATATGGATGGTGAACGATTGTTGATCAATTAAATATATTATGAGGTACTTGTTGATTATTTATGGACTACGTTTAAATACTGAAATCGTGTGGTAGGTGAATAATACATGGGGATTATTGTATAACCGAATTTGTGTATGGTTGTGAAAATACTAGAACTGTTTGTGAAAATGCTGAGTGTTGATATGACGATCGGGGACCGGGTTTTATGTGACGGTTACGGGCCAAGTTTTACTTGATGGCCGGGGGCCGAGTATAATCGACAGCCTAGCGTCGGGGTTTAGTTTAACGGCTGAGAGCCGAGTGGTATTTGACGGTTGAGGGTCGGATATTATGTGATGGTCGGGGGCTAGGTATTATTAAATGGAAGGTTTTGTACAAAATGAGATTTAAACTACTATTTTCATTACTTCAATTGCATGATATGCTTTAGGAACCCTGAGGACCAGTTTTATGAGCACGATATCGTTGTTAGGGAATTATTATTTGGCCATGTGCGCCCACACCGAATAGAGAGGTGTAGGGTGGTTTCTGATTAACCTCAATAGAGGGTGTGCCTTCACCTACAACTAGGTTGTGGATGCCTACAGGGGTATTAGCAAATGAATACTTTGACTTAGTCTAGATTGATCCCCCGGGGCTAAGTCCAGCCTTCGAGCCCCACAACCCATACCATGGGGGAAGTAAATGGTGTTTAGACTCAGGGGATTTCTTTTATGCATATCTATTGATTTATGTAAATGGTGTTATTTGTTTACTGAACTGGTTTATACGATGGAAATGAAAAGGGTATTTTCAACTGTGCAGAGTAAGTATAATGTATAACTGTAATTTTTGGTTAAATGGAGAATGGAATGTTTTCTATATACACTGAAATTCATGTTGGTCACATACTAATATTAACTTAATCTGCCTTACTGAGAAATGTTTCTCCCCAATATACAAATCATCTTTTTAGGATACACCAAGGATCGTGCATGGCAGACTAGAAAGGCTGAGTTAGAAGTATAGTATATGTGCGTGGGGTGTATGGATTGAGTTGTTTTTGTTTTTATTGTTTTAATAGGTTGTAATATGGATAATTGGAGACTATTGTGTATAAAGGTAGTTTAGAACTCTAGTATTGGATTTTGGAGAATGTTGCATTTACTTCTGCTGCAATTATATAATGAATATGATATCAGATACACAGACGTTACTAAAGTAGCGCCCCGGGCCCCACATGGCTGATCGGGGCGTTACAGGTGGTAACAGAGCCTAAGTTTTCTAGGTTCTGCAAACTTGGATGATTAATGATTACCAGAGTATAGGTTAAGATAGGATAAGAGTGGTGTTGGAATTGATGTATTCCCAAGAGGGGGGTGAATTGGGTATTTAAAAATTTATCTCCTAGGTCAAATTAACCAACAGTAGTAATGCACAACCTAGGGTCTGTCTAAGTATTTCCCAATCATTACAATATTTAAATCATGCATACATTCATAAATAATTAAAAATGAGCATACATGTGCAAGGAATTAAAGTGCAGGAATTTAAGAGCAGACACAAGATATGTTATCAGGGTTTGGCCAATACTGCCTACGTCCCCGCCTCAAGCTGACAAGTAAGAGGATTCCACTAGTTGCTCACTTCACGAGTGGAGCAACACCGTTTACAAAACCTTACCAGGATGGTGTACCTAGTTCTCTTAACCAAGTCTGAACCAACACGAAACTCTTCACAGGGCTAGTCTCCCTCTTCCGACCATACGTCGGGAGTACAATTGATAATCAAATGTGTACAAATAAATGCTTCTAATACAAGTTGATGTGCACAATATGAGCTCAAATACACTCACATATGATATGAAATATAAGCTCAAGTGAGTATGTGATTTTCTCAAAATAACTTAAGCACTCTTTGAGTTAGGTGTATATAATAAAGCACTTCAAAGATTTAAACCCTAAAAAAAATTCTCCCAAAAAAATTTTTCAAATAAAATTCAGAAGAACCTAGGGGTTTTGCTTTCAAATGATTTTTTCTCAAAAATAATATATATGATCTTTAATAAAAATGAAATATGAAGTATGTGCTCTTCAAAGATCTAAAGAAAACTTCAAATGAAATCTCCAAAATATATTTAATAATAAAGTGCAGGAGATCTAGGATTCAAGCTCAAAAAGGATTTTCCAATAAAACAATATGAGCTTTGAAATCTTGCAATAGATGTGCTTGAGTTGATTAAGGACTACAATTGTACCATTAGTTACCACCCAAGAAAGGCTAATGTGGTAGCTGATGCTTTGAGTCGTAAGTTGGTGGGTGCATCAGTTTCAGCGGTTGTTGTGCAGCATCAGATTAAGATGGACCTGAAGAGGTTGGATGTAGAGTTAGTGGACGGGAATTCATAAGCGATCATTACAAGTCTAATTATTCAGCCAACCTTACAAGATAAAATTAAAGCCACTCAAAAGAAAGACGCAGAGTTGATCGAAATTATGGAGAAAGTACGAAGTGAGCAACAAATGGACTTCAATGTTTCTGAGGATGGAGTTCTCAGATTTCACGCCAGGCTGTGTATACCTAATGATGTGGTGATTAAAAATATGATTCTGGAGGAGACTCATCGCTCTCTCTATACTGTTCATCTAGGGAGTACGAAGATGTATAGAGATCTACAAGAATCGTTTTGGTGGAGTAACATGAAGAGGGAGATTGCCAGATTTTTGGAATAGTGTCTGACATGCCAGCAGGTAAAAGTAGAGAACCAGAGGCCATCGAGACCACTTCAGCCACTTAATATCCCCAAGTGGAAATGGGAGCATATCTCGATGGACTTTGTATCAGGACTACCTTCAACGATGCATGGATAGATTGCCATTTGGGTAATAGTGGAACGTCTTACTAAGATTGCGCATTTCATTCCTATTAAAGTCAATTATTTTATGAATAGGCTAGCAGAACTTTATGTGCAAGAGATTATGCGACTTCATGGCGTCCCAGTGTCTATTGTTTCAGATCGAGATCCACAGTTCACCTCTCAATTCTGGAAGAGTTTGCAGGATGCCTTGGGATCTTAACTCACTTTTAGTACCGCATTTCACCAACAAATGGATGGGCAATCCAAGAGGACCATTCAGATTCTAGAGGATATGTTGCGGACGTGTGCGCTGGATTTTGGGGATAGTTGGATTCGCTATCTACCGCTCGTTGAGTTTGTATATAATAATAGTTACCAGGCCAGTATCGAGATGGCACCATATGAGGCTTTGTATGGTCATTGGTTCCAATCTCTGTTGTACTTGGATGAGGTAGGCGAGCAACAAATTTTGGGACTGAAATTAGTTCAGCAGACCTCTGCAAAGGTCGAGCTTATCAGGGAGAGGATTAAAGCAGCACAGAGTCAGCAGAAGAGTTATGTGGATACTCGCTGATGAGTACTAGAGTTAGAGATTGGTGATATGATATTTTTTAGGATTACTCTAATGAAAGGGGTGATAAGGTTTGGGAAGAAAGGCAAGTAGAGTCCTAGGTACATTGGGCCACTCGAGATCCTGGAAAGGATTAGGTCAGTTGCCTATCGAGTGGCGCTACCTCCAACATTGTCTAGAGTTTAAAATATTTTTCACGTATCAGTGCTGAGGAAGTACGTGCCAGATCCTTCGCACGTGATCAGTTATGAGCCTTTGGAGATCGGGGAAGCTCTAGCATGCGAGAAGGTACTAGTTCAGATTCTGGATCGGAAAATACAGAAACTGCATACTAAGGATATACCGTTAGTGAAGGTGCTGTGGCATAATCATGCAGTTGAGGAGGCTTCTTGGGAATTAGAAACAGAAATACATCAGAAATACCCACAACTTTTCAGAGAGTTTCAACACTAGACAAGTAAGTGTTAGTTCTGTTTGCAGGTTGTGTAAGGTAGGTGTGTTTACTAATATTAGTTTGTTATGGTTTCCATATATGAATGGTCTTTGGGGGAGTGTGGTATGATATTGTAAACTCCCAAGACATTATGTGTAACCACGGTGTTCCCCCGCCATAAGTGAGGGTATTTAATAAACTTGGGACAAGGCCACTATGTGTATGGCTACCAACTCTTCTGTAAAGATGGACTGTGAGTTAAGAATATGAACGGCAACAGTTAGCAAATTTTGAGGACAAAATTTTTATAGTGGGGGTGATTGTAGAAACCCAAACCCAAAAAATAAAGGAAATAAATAAGAAAAGAAGGAAGGAAAATATAAAAAGGGCAAAGCAATAGGACTCGTCGACGAATCCCCTGTTTTCTTTGACGTGTGGCCTTCTGTGTCTCATCGACGAAGTTTAGGCATCGTCGACGAAGAAATCCTGAACGACGGGAAATTTGAAGCTTAAGGTTCATCGACGAACCCCTTCTTTCATTGACGAACGTCCTTCTACAACTTGTCGACGAAGGCTCCATTTCGTCGACAAAGTGGGCTGATTCAACGGCCTATAAAAAGGTTTTAAAATTTCCTCTTCATTAAGAAACCTAAATCTCTCTCTTTCTCTCTCTAAACTCATGCCCCTACCCCTTCTCTCTACGATTTCTCATCGTTCATCGCCCGAATTGAAGATCAGGAGTTACCACGAGAATCTAAGAGGCATTTCTCTACAAGTCTAGCGGAGTAGATTTTTGAACTGGGTCTTTCCAGGCATCACTCCAAAGTTAAGGTAAGGATAGAAATGGGCTATCTGTCTAGCATGTAATTAGTTAAATGGGGTGTATGAGCCTGGGGATGTTGAATGGTTACTAATCTGGGATTTGAGTTGAATAAAATGGGGAAATGTGTTTTTAAGGTTTTGGAGCCTATGTTGTTGTGGGTTGGGCTTTAGGAGCGTCGTAGGAACTCTCTTAGTAAACAGGTAAGGGGATTAAGTTAAGTCAGGATTTTATTAAAGTTGAATTGATCAGACTGCTTTGTATGTATGTATAATTATGTTTTCAGTTGTTATTTGAAAATCAACTGTTCAAAATGAACTTTTCAACCTTAGGATATATGATATGGTATTTTGAATAATATGGACGGTGATTGGTTGTTGATCAATTACATGTATTATGAGGTACTTGTTGATTATTTATGGACTATGTTTAAATAATGAAATCATGTGGTAGGTGAATAATATCTGGGGGTTATTGTATAACCAAATTTGTGTATGGTTGTGAAAATACTAGAACTGTTTATGAAAATGCTGAGTGTTGATATGACAGCCGAGGGCCAGATTTTACGTGACGGTCAGGGGCCGAGTTTTACTTGACGGCCAGGGGTCGGGTATAATTGATGGTCGAGGGCTGGGGTTTTGTTTAACGACTGAGAGTCGAGTGGTATTTGACTACTGGGGGCTGGGTATTGTTAAATGGCAGGTTTTGTACAAAATGAGATTTAAACTACTGTTTTCATTACTTAAATTGCATGATACACCTTAGGAACCCTGAGGACCAGTTGTATTGTGAGCACGGTACCGTTGCTAGGGAATTATTATTTGGCCATGTGCGGCCACACTAGATATAGAGGTGTAGGTTGGTTTTAACCCATTAGCCTTAGTAGAGGGTGTACCCTCCCTGGGGTCCGAACCAAGAAGTGGAAAGGCAATCGGACCTGCAATTGGGTTGCGGATGCCTGCATGTGTATTAGCATATGGATACTTTGACTTAGTCTGGGTTGATCCCCAAAGTCTAAGTCTAACTTTCGGGCCGCACAACCCATACCATGAGGGAAGTAAATGGTAATTAGTCCCAGGAGTTGTCTTTTATGCATATCTGTTGATTTATGTAAATGGTGTTATTTGTTTACTAAACTCGTTTATATAATGGAAATGAAAAAGGTATTTTCAACTGTGCAAAGTGCGTATAATGTATAACTGTAATTTTTGATTAAATGGAGAATGGAATGTTTTCTGTATACACTAAAATTCATGTTAGCCACATACTGATATTAACTTAATCTTCCTTACTGAGAAGTGTCTCACCTCAATATACAAATCATCTTTTCAGGATGCACCAGGGATCATGCATAGTAGACTAGAGGGGCTGAGTTAGAAGTATAGTATATGTACGTGGGGTGTATGGATTCAATTGTTTTTGTTTGTACTGTTTTAATGGGTTGTAGTATGGATAATTGGAGACTATTGTGTATAAAGGTAGTTTAGAACTCTAGTTATGGATTTTGGAGAATGTTGTATTTACTTTCGCCGCAATTATATAATGAATATGATATCAGGTACACAAACGTTACTAAAGTAGCACCCCGGGCCCCACGTGGCAGGTCGGGGCATTACATATTAGAACCATTAGATTTCAATATTGATACTTGCTAGCTAAAATCAATTGTATGAATGTTATCTTAGTAGCTTAGAACTTGAAATCTTGATTTTGAAAATAACATCTTTGGCATAAAACTAGATTCCTTTATCAGTAAACACTTGGGGCTTATTTTCTAGACAACATCATACACCTTTTTAAAAATCATACAACATGTGAAATGAAGCATCATTTATGGTGTTTATGTTTAGTTAATTGAATTCTTAATCCAAAGTATTTTGAGTGTATGTGTTTGTGTGAGGGTTGAACCGTAGAACTAGGGTGATCATTCCCATCCTATATCATCTTGGTATCATAGCCTAGCTCAAATAGGCAAACCCTCTAAGTCCCATTTTCCCTAGCAGCTTGCAGGAATTCAATTCTGTCTGAAATCGTTGATGGTTTCAGACAAAACAATCCATGGTTTGGCCCTATACAGCTTGTGCAGATTTTGAGTTTTGGCTATTTAGAACTTAGTTTGGTTAGGTTTCAGGAAAAACGTCCAAGTAGGAAAATTGTGTTTTGATGGCAACCTAAATCAGGAATCATTATTGTGGTCATAGGAATGATATGGACCGTGAGATACTCTTAGATGATTTGCAAGAGCAAGTCCATGACTTCACCCAAGACTTGACTAATGCACTTGCAAGAATTGAGAGATTAGAAGCTAGTTTAGCTCCTAACCCTCTTCCAAAAAAATCCAGGACAGCCCCTTGAGGTTGACAATAAGCTTACTTCTGAACACTCTAGGGGGCAAAACCACCCTCCAAAAGAGAGGACACCACCTCAAGAACGACCTCCCGTTCATCCCCCACAAAGACCAAATGCTCCTAAAAGGCTCCAACATCATGACCCTTATGTTCCAAACTGGAATGATGAGGATTATGATGAAGAGGATTTTCAACGAAAGAAACCATATCATAAGGAAAATCATGATCCGGATATAGATGTGATGAAATGAGTGAAAATTGAAGCCCCCACATGTGATGGTCAAAAGGACCCAAAAATTTTTCAAGATTGGTTGACTGAAATGTATTCATATTTTGATTGGTATAAAACGAATAACCCACATCGATTAATATTTTCAAAGATGAGGTTGACTGGGCAAGCAAAGCTTCATTGGGTGAATGTCAAAAGACAAGAAGCTCGCCTTGGTCAAAGGCCTAGCCTATAGAACATTAGGATTTGATGAAAGAAAGGTTGAAAGAAAAGTATGTCCCAATCTCTTATAGGGAACGCCTCATAGATCAACTTTATAGCCTTAGGAAAGGAAATTTGAGTGTGATTGAATACATGAGCAAATTTGATGAGCTTTCCATTAGGTTTGGTGTGGACGAAAGTATTAGCCAACAAATTTCTCACTTTAGGATTAGCTTGAAATCCGAATTGAGAAAAGAGTTGTTTCCCCATCATATTGATTCCCTTGAGCATGCATTTAATTTAGCACATGATATGAGCAAATGAGTAAAGTTCAAATGGAAATAAAAATTAGAAACACTTCCAATTACACTTACCCAAGAAAGGCCACATTTCACACCCCGAACCTGAAAATGGGACCTAGGGGTAAAATTGTAATCTAGCTTGTCCCTGTATTATACAAATCATCCAAGATACAGTACAATGAATGAGGGTCCGACCCCGTAGGGTTACCAGGCACCCTATACACATCCAAAGATACGCAGCGAAAATAAGGTCTTTCTATACAAGCATAGTACCATACCAAAGTATATACAAAAGCTAAAACAAGGCTCTATCATACAACGTACAACCGGGTGCCCAACATATCTCAAAACGGCAACCCACAAAACACAAGTCCTAACACTTACCCAAGCACTACCCACAGTACACCGGCCACTACGCTCCCAACACAAGGATGCTAGTTCTAGTTACTCAAAGGACCTAAAAAATATGTATGTACAGCAGGGGTGAGACACCTCTCAGTAAGGAAGAATACAGGTTATATCGGTGTGTGGTATTTGAGTGTTATCATGACGCAACACTTATACAGTTAAATGCAATTCCAGTACTAATTTCACAACAGTACATACACGCACACACACATGATCAAGCAATCTCGATGTCGTCACACCCTTTGACCCAAAGCCGGCCCACGACATACGGCGTTGGCTAATAGCCAACCCGCGTAACACGGTGCCACCGGCACATAGCTAGTCCCAGACTCCCATGGCATCGTACCAGCACTAACTGGTGGATCCACACTCTTCGGTGATCAGTCAGTAAGGATCACGCCCTCAAATATAGAGTCGGACATTCTTACCAAACATGGCCAGCGATTTCATACACCCTCGGATATAAAGCCAAACACTCTCAGTACCTAAAACAAATTCGGAACCACGTTCATACTCGCATTTCAACCAAACACAACATAAACATGCATGCTCATATAACCAAACAAACCACACCCATTTGGTAATCTAAAATCATGGTTTTCCAAACACATATAGTTTAAACAAGTCAAGGCATGGCCATCCCTATAACACAGTATAAATCAACATATACATTTGGTTTTCAACAAAACTAGGGATGCAGCCCGTCACCCCCTTTTCCCAAAACTATAATCATGAAAAATCCATAGTTTTCCCCCATTAGATCCCCCCAAATGAGTAGCCAAAACACACACAGGACTATGAACCATAGTTCTACCGAGTCCGATTTTGAAAATAACCGACATAAATAGATTCCCCTTACCTTTCCCCTAAATGGCAAATCCCGAACTCTAAGGCACCTAAATAGCGAACCAAGTTCCAAAACCTACAAATCTCAGTATATAAGATACTCACAAGACTGTTCTTTACAAAACTACCAGATTAGAATTGAAAACCGAGTCTTACCTCAATTTTACGCCAAAACCCCAAAATAGCCGAATCGAAAATTCGATCCATAGAACTTGTAGAGAATCCCTCCACGATCCTCATGGTAACTTTGGATCGTCAAATCAGCCAATAAATGGCGAAGAAATCTAGAGAGAGGAAGTGTATGGAGAGTTTCTAGAGAGATAGAGAGAGGATATTTAGATTTCTTAGTTGAGAAGTAATAGAAATTGATATTTATAGCCCTTGACCTGGCCGCCCTCGTTGATGAAATAGCATCCTCGTCGATGAGGTCATATAGACAGCTCATCAATGAGACGGTGACCTTGTCGACGAGCCTAATTCTCAGTTTCCTAAAATCTCTCGGCTTCTCCTCGTCGAAGAGCCTCTAAACTTCGTCAACAAGAAATACAAGGCCTTCACCGACGAGATCTGGCTTCGTCGATGAAGCCTACTCAAATTCTAATTTTACCCCTCTCTTAATTATTTAAACCCATATATCGCGGTTCGAGTTCTTACACCACATCTTATGAGAAGACTAAACTCACCAACATGGATCAAGTGACTTCTAGAGGTAGCAGTCTCACCATCCAACAACCATTGGACAAAGGAAAGGCACCCATGAATGGATCCTAAAAACAAAATTCTAGGAATGATGTGTGCTATAGGTGTCACAAAAGAGGCCACTTTGCTAAACAATGCCTAACTAGAAATTTGGCAATTGAAATAGAGGATGAAGAGGAAGAATCGGAAGAAGAAAAACCCTATATTCCCGAGGAAGTAGCAAGTAAGGATGAGTTGTCAATTGAAGAAAATGAAGATGTTAATTTGAATGTTATGAGATGCATCATGGTGACTCCTCGAGAACAAGAGGATTGGCGCCGCACTTCTATTTTCCATACTTACATCAAGTGTGGGAATAAAAGTTGAAAAATGATCATTGATGGAGGAAGTTGCATGAATGTAATTTCAAAATAAGCCACAGAAAAATTGAATTTGAAAGTTGAACCTCATCCCCATCCTTACAAAGTTGCTTGGGTAAATGTAGCAACAATGCCTGTAAGCCATAGATGCTTATTCCCCATCGAAATTGTGGACTATGAAGATGAAATTTGGTGTGATATCCTTCCAATGGATGTTGCCTATATTCTTTTAGGAAGACCTTGGTTGTATGGTTTGGATGTCTCACATAATGTATGTACCAACACATATTCATTTAGGTGTAATGGCAAAAGAATTATTTTGAGTCCACGAGAGCCAAAATGTGAGAAAAAGAAGAAGGAAAAGATAAAAACTAGTGGAGAATCATTGCATATCATAAGTAAAAAGTTGTTTGAGCAAAAAATTCGAGATACACAGGTAGTGTTCATGGTTGTTACTAGGGATACTGAAACGCCCCTTCCTGAGCATAAAACATCACTAGAAGTATCACCTATACTTTCCAAGTTTGAGGATATCATCTCTGAGCCACCTAGTGAGTTACCCCCCATGAGAGACATTCAACATGTCATTAACCTTGTTCCTAGTTCATCTTTACCTAATTTACCACATCATAGAGTGAACCCAATAGAACATGAGGAACTGATGAAACAAATGAATGAACTACAGGAACATGACTTTATTTAGGAGAGCATAAGTCCATGTGTCTGCCCTACTCTCCTTACTGCCAAGAAAGATGAAACTTGGAGGATGTGCATCAATAATAGAGCAATCAATAATATTACCTTCAAGGATAGGTTTTCCAAAACCATTGTTTCCGATAGGGATGTGAAGCTCGTAAGCTACTTCTGAAAAGCCTTATGGGTATTACTAGGTACCAAACTCTAGTTTTCTAGTGCTTACCACCCCCAAACTGATGGGCAAACTGAGGTAGTTAATAGGAGTTTAGGTGACCTATTAAGATGTCTAATGGGTGAAAACATAGGTTCATGGGATTTATGTCTTCCTATGGCTGCATTTGCACTTAATAGTTCAGTGAATAGAATCACATGATTGAGTCCTTTTCAAGTTGTCACTAGTTACCAACCTAGGATGCCCATAGATCTCATTCCATTACCCTCCACAAGCTAGAGTGAGTGAGCAAGTTGATGCAATTGCAAAACACATACACGATCTACACTCTGAAATAAGAATGAAAATTAACTTGAATAATAAGCATTATAAATCTAGTGCTAATAAACATCACAGGTTGCAAGAATTTTCAAAGGGTGATATGGTTATGGTCTGTATTCATCCCGAGTGGATTCCTATAGGAAAGGTAAGAAAGTTGCATGTTTAAAAGATAGGACCTTTCAAAGTTTTAAAGAAAATTAGTTGTAATGGTTACATGTTTGATATTCCTATTGATTTTGGCATAAGCAATGTGTTTAATGTTTTCCGATTCTAACCTTACTGGTGATCCTACTCCATTTCCCACTCCTCATGAGCATGAACACCCAAAGTTGCCTTTGCCTCCACCTTTACCCATACCAAAGAACCTTGATGAGATTGAAGAGATCTTGGATGACAAGACAACATTCACACGAGTAGGATCATACCAAAAGTTCTTGGTCAAGTGGAGAGGTAAGTCACTTTCCAAGAGGAGCTGGATTCTTAAAGAAGACCTCCTTCATCTCAACCTAGAGTTTTATTCCTAGTACATCACTTCTCATTCTTTGGAGAATAATTCTTTTGGGCCCGAGAGAGATGATGGGGATCAACATGCCTTACCCATTTCCTTTTCAGATATGGTGATAGGAGGACGACCTCTTGATGTCCACTCCTTTCTCGACATGGTGACAAGTGGACGACCTCCTGATGTCCCCTATCATTAAATCTGTTTTGTAGGTACACATGGATTATTTGAAGACTTTTTTATGGAAGAATTTGTTTGAATACTTTATTATTATTTTTCTTAGATATGTTATCTCAAGACTAATTAGGTGCTTGAAGACTCAAGTCAAGTATTGACACAAGTTCCACCTCAAGACCTATGTGGGCCCCACATGGCTCCATGAGCCCTATATGGATTTGGGCCTCCCTTTTGGCACATGCCTAAGTTCCATATTTAATTTTTAATATTGCAAGAAAATTAAGCTTGCATGTGTGTACGTTAGAAAGTTGTGAGATTTTATTATTCTTGTCTCCCATGCTTATGTGGGAAGTGTAAGTTTGTTTGATGCCTTGTCCCAACCATGCTAGTTGAGCTTGCTAATGCTTTGTTTCCCTATGCTAGCTATATATCCTTTCATTGTAAGAACTCAATGTTAAGCTAAGTTTGAACATTGAATAGAATTCCATTGTTAATTTTGAAAGCTTGTCCATTCTATTGATTGTGTAGTGTAAGGCTACGGCGTTCTCTCTAGAGATCAAGTGGTGAGAGACCACTATCTATCCAGTGACTCTGTCTCCATCTCCTCCCTCTCACCCACATGACCCCCACCTAGAATAAACCCCCACGGCCACTTCTCTTAGACACCGACACGGCTATTACACCTACACTCCATTACTATGTTTGTCTTGCTTTTTCAAAGTTCGCACGAAGGGCTTACGGCGCGGTCTAGCTCGTGTCGAACAATGTCAAGCCATCCATCGAATCTCTTGGTAACTTCAGTAATTCTTTGAACCCTTGCTCAATCTTGTGTAATCCTTTGCTTGAAAATATGAACTTCCATGTTTGAATAGCACATTTGAACCATTAGATTTCAATATTGATACTTGCTAGTTAAAATTAATTGTATGAATGTTAGCTTGGTAGCTTAGAACTTGAAATCTTGATTTTGAAAGTAACATCTCCTACAAAACTAGATTCCTTGATTAGTAAACACTTGGAACTTATTTTTTGGACAACATCATACACCTTTTTAAAAATCAAACAACATGTGAAATGAAGCATCATTTATGATGTTTATCTTTAGTTAATTGAATTCTTTATCCAAAGTGTTTTGATTGTATGTGATTGAGTGAGGGTTGAACCGTAGGACTAGGGCGATCATCCCCATCCTGCATCAATGAGTTTTTAGGTCGTATTTAAGAATGAACTTCATAAAGAGACAAGTCAAGTTTTAAGCTTATTGACAAATAAGTTCATAAGCTTATTGAATTAATTGATCATAAGCCTATTGAACAAGTCCATTGCTGAGCTAATAAATAAGGCAATTTACAAACTAGTACAAAGCTTAACCTATGAGCTTGGTGAATTGCATATAATTTAGATCAAGCTTGGCTTATTTGATTTTTAAACTAAATTTAAGCTCAAATTTAACTCATTTATCTAGTGAACGTGTTTTGAGTGAGTCACTTTATCGAATTGGATCAAGTACTAAGTAACTCATGAATGATTTAGCATATTTGCATCCCTAAAATAAGAGATACAATTGCATTTAATGATGAAGCAATTCAACACTACTTCAAACTAGTTAAATAGTGTGCATCCTCAAAAAAATATTGGACAATATCAACTATATATTATTAATTAGACTATATGTCCATCATTAATATTTTTTCAAATAGAATAATTGATTGAACAGCTGAAAATGTCTTGTGACCACCTTAACAACTATCATATTGTTATTGTTTTAAGTCGTGCTAGTCAAAACACTGAAATATATGGTATACAATTGGAATTTACTATAAAGAAATTCTTGTGAGGAACGGTCCACTACATAAGATTTAAAAATTTCATCAATCACAAAATGTTATAATAATGGTTCGAATGGAATTTATAATGTGTGTGTGCATGTGTGCGTGTGTGTGTGTGCATTGTTAGTTAATATCCTATATATTTAAGTAATATTTTAGTTAAGGGGCACTTTAGTCTTTGTATCATTATTAGGGTTAGGTTTATTCATTAGTTCCAATTGTATTCAATATATATATATATAAAGCATAAAGGCAAAGGTACTTGGTTTTCCTCTTGTGCGGCAACTCTCTCTCTCTCTTTGCAATTGAATTTCTTCCTCTCTCCTTTTATCTCTCTCTCTCTATTTGCATTGGATCATGAATGTTTTCATGGTATCAGAGCCCCTGGTCTTTTCGGGAAAAGCAAATTGTGAATATTGGGCATCAAGCCTCCTTTGGCAATCATCGCGTCCTCGAGAAGCATTAGCCTCCAATTCAAGAACTACCCCTACTAGGTATTCAAGGACAGCAGTGAGATAGATCAGAGAACAACTGCCAACGCGCTCAATGGACTTTCGTTCGATGCCCTCTTCACCTTCTAGAACATTCAATTCTTTGGGTTCGTGAACCTTCAGCGGTTCTTGCTTTTGCGAAGCTTCTTAAGGTTCCTCTTTGGATGCATTCATAGACAATTTGGGATCATTGAGATCGTCAACGAGGACGGACAGATCAGGCCCCAAAGCAATCATATCCAAGTCAGCAAAAATTGTGGTATCATCGACCACAACGACACTCGATTAAAGGCCTTACTTCTTCGATTTGGGAGCAAACGACTTCTTCGCAGCGCATTCTTACGATTCGCCGCTCGAGGAGGCATCATTAGCAGTGTTTGCCATCAGCGTACTTGCCGGCCTTCAAGAACTGAGCAATACGACCAACCAAAAATTGCAGACCAGTAGCTTTCTTGGCGGCTCTCGAACCTAGGGTTTTTCTCTTTCTCATTGATATACGTAGATAATATTTCTATTGCAACATATTGGCTTCATTTGTTAATTGGATCTCTACAATTAATTTCTTTACATTTGAAGATGGTTGGTGAAAGAGATGATTCTCTCCAAGCCATTAGTGTTAAATTAAATGGAGAGAAGTAAGGTGTATGATTCTCTCCAAGCCATTAGTGTTAAATTAAATGGAGAGAAGTAAGGTGTATGATTCTCTCCAAGCCATTAGTGTTAAATTAAATGGAGAGAAGTAAGGTGTACTCCCAAGAGGGAGATTAATTGGGTTTTAAAATTTTCTTTGTAAACACTTTAGTTAAGTATAACCCTTTTTAATTTTGATTTCAGTTGCACAATCCCTTTTCAATTTACCAACAAACAATCCAATGTAAAGATTATATTATGAATTCAACTTGCTTAAACAAATAATAATTAAAATCAAATTTTCTTTTCAAAACATATCAAAGATAAAATTTCATAAAATTGATGTCAACTGCGTTTCCAAAAAACTCAGTATTCATAATTTTTTAAATCACACAATCAATTAGTTTCTTGATTTTTATATTGATCAAAATCAGTATTTTTAGAGAGCTGCAACATTCAGTAGTTCAATATTCAAGTGTAATCTGATCAATCAATCAATATAATTCATTTGTTCAAAGTTTCAGTAGTTCCCAATAGCCAATCAGTTCTCAGCAATTAATTTAAACATACATGCAATTACTATACTTGCTGTAAATTAAAGAGATTAAGGGGGAAGAACTGTAGACCAAATTTTTTTACAAGGTTCGACCAGCAGCCTACGTCCCTACCCTAAGCAACACGCTGTGAGGATTTTCCTTTCCAACTTTCATTCAGGTAAAGTTACAACTTCTCTCCTTATCAGGTGTAGACCCCTCTCTAACAAGAATACCCCTTCTTGCCAAGCAATGATCCAACAACCCTGAATCGTCAAGAAAACAAGAAACAAGAACAACTTTGGTTCATACAAGAGAAACTCTTAGTTAGAGCAGATTTGTACAATTGAAATACAAGATACTTCAACAATAAACAATATAAATGAATGAAGCTCAGATAAATATCACCATGGTTCTGCTTTGATTTGAAAATTTCATTAGAAATGATCAGAAATCGTGAGTTGAATTAGCACAAGCACAGCAAGAACTTCAAAAAATATTTCAGCAAGGAATTTTGAATTCTCAAGATGTGTATGCTTGATTGTTGTGATTTTTGTATTTGATTTGTGAAATTTACATGTATTTATAGAGTAATTATAATAACTTAGAGAATTAAATAGGGTCTCGTCAACGAAAACAGGGGATTCGTCAACAAAAACATACGAGGGTCTCGTTAATGAGGACATTTCTCGTCGACAAGAAGATACCGTGAAAAGGGTTTTTGGCAGTCTGAAATTTTTCGATAAGGGAAACGGGTTCTTCGAGGAACTTTCTTCAGGGACTCTTCGACGAGAAGACATGTCTCGTCGATGAATCTGGGTCTATAAGTATAATGAAAACCGGATTTTCATGGGAAACTTGCGCAGGAAACTCTCTCTCTCTCTCTCTCTCTCTAAAATGTCCCTCTTCCCTTTTCTCTTCAATTCCGACCCCATTTCTCACCGGATCGACGATCTGAGGCCATCGTGATGCTCTTGAGGAAGTTCTCTGCAAATCTACCATAGTGGATCGTTGGTGGAAGTAGTTTTGTAAAGACCCGAAAAATTAAAATGATTGAAATAATATATATATATATATATATATATATATATAATAGATAAAATAATAAATAAATAAAAGGAATGGCGTGGGAAAAAGAATAAAAAAATTTTAAAAATTAAAATTAAAGAAATTATATTAAATTAAGATAAATTAAATATTTAAAAAATTTGTTATTAAATTAAACATTTTTACATTGGATTTAAAAAAAAAAAACTAATTGAAATAAGAGAAAGATATATATATATATATATATATATATATATATATATATGTGTGTGTGTGTGTGTGTGTGTGTGTAATAAGTATAAGTTAAAGTTTAATATATATAAAGTTAACAAAAGAAGAAGTGCAGAGGAAGGTTCACACCAACCCCCCCTCCCCTTGAGTTTTTTCCTGCGCGTTCGTCTCCTTATCTCTCTCTCTCAAAAATTCTCGACGAATTTGCAGCGGATCGGGAAATGGAAGGTGTCGTTGGATTCCTGATTCCGCTACCGACATTTCTACTAGAGCAGATTTATCGTGGGAACGGCTTAGGCACAGCTCCTAGGGAAAGGTAACTTTTCCCCATATTCCCAATTTCTCTATAAATATGTCATTAAATCGACGATCGAGTACCACCACGTGGTCCTAGTCACGATTGTCGTCATTTTGGCATAGGTAAACTTCCAATTAGGGTTTTTTAGGCCCCACTCCAAAGCGAGAGTAGGATTTGCGAAATTTGGCAAATTAGTTAAATTTGCGGGTATAACTGTTATTTTGGAAATTATGGCCCTAAAAAATATTTAAATAGTCTTTTATTCAGGAATAATTTATTAGAACTAGGATTTAATTTCAAAATCCAGGTGAGCGCCGCAGGCATCTTTTCGGGGTCCCTATTGGCGTAGTGCAAGAAATCAGGTAAGGGGAAATTATATATTAAATCAGATTTTATGAAATTAAAGGTAATAATTTATGTTCTATTATATGTATATTTTGGTGTGAATTATTAAAATGCCAACCATGTAAAACTATGATTTCTAAGCCTAGGACCACTTATTTAGTAATGTATTTGTGAAAATGAACTGAACAAAATGGAAGGAATTTTTTGGATAATTATGTAAGAAATGGAAATTATATTTTCAGTAATTAAATGCTAAATGTGGGTTGGCCTATTTTATGGGAATATGTATAAATTTTACTATTAAATTTTGTGGCATGAGATTCCGTGCAAATATATGTTAAATGTATGAGATGCAGACTAAGTAAGTAAGACATTATGAATAAAATGTGATATGGACAATGTTGCCTGTGTATGTTAAATGCAACCATGTAAACGTAAGACAACTGAAAGACAGCCATGTTAGCGGATTCTAGCGCATTTCTATGTGGACTAACAAATTATGGCTAAAGAACAGTTGTAGTACGAAGGAATGAAATGAAAATGTTATACAATGAAATGACAATGGAATGACAATGCGATGAAATGAAATGTGAAACATGAATGATACAAATGGGAAAGAGTCACTTAAAGTGAAATACAATGAAATGTGAAGTTATGAACATGAAAGGATATGAATGATTGAATAATGATAGAAAGAATGGTGTATTATGATATTAGAAATATGTATGTACGTAGAACTTGTTATGATTGGGCGAGACGTACCTTTCGCCTGAGGGCTTGCTGAGTAAGGCGAGTGCACTAGTAGCTACAGATGTGGTAGTAACCGCATAACGTACTAGGGCAGAGGGAACTTACTTGTATGGGCGAGTAGATTTCCCTATCCTTAGGGCTCTGCCGGTAAACTATTGTTGAACTGTGTGAGTACGAGATTAATCTTACACTTGAGAGCTTACTGAGTAAGGTGAGTGCTCTGGTATGTTTTAATTGTGACCTTAGGGTTGCCTAAGTATCAGAACAGAGGGGTGCTACTTGTATTGGCGGGTAATCACCCCTATCTTTAGGTAATCTCGTGGGTAAATCTCTATATGTGATTGTTTAGGTTCAGAAAATGGTTTTAATGTTATGATAATGATTTGCAAATGTATTTAAAATGATATCTATATACCTCATGTTAGCCACACGCTATGTTTAATATATTGTTTCTTCCCTTACTAAGATGTTTCTCACCCGAATATGAATTTATTTTTTCAGGATTTCCTCGAGATCGAGCTTTGAGAGCTTGAGGGTTTTTAGCCTTTTGAGAATTGTATAAAGAAAAGAGTATATTCTTATGTTAGTTTTGGGGAATGTAAATGTTTGTGTTTTACGTCCTTATGGTTTAAGTCTGTGGAGAAAAGAATGTTTGTGAACATACTGAAATGTTTTGGAATTATGTATTTATGGAAATGTAGGCAATGGTTGGTTTTTCTTTTTATGAATTTATAGATAGAAAATAGAAAACTCTGGTATATTACGGTTTTATGGTATTATGTTATATGGAGGTGATGTTTATACTCTCCGCTACGTATGTATATTACGGATTATGGATTATCAAGGATTTTATCAAGTTTAACGCACCGGACCCAGGTTTAACGGTTCGGGGCATTACATTGTGATATCAGAGCAATGTCCAACCAGAAGTGTGATTAATTTCACATCGCCTGGATATAGAAATGTTAGAGTATTAGGTTAGAGATGATTTATGCCAGAGTATAGGAAACGGCTAGGATTAGGATGCTAGATGGATAGGTCAGGTTAGGTGTTGAGAAGTAGGTATGGAGTAGGGTAGGATTTTGTCTTATAGCATGGAGGCAGAAATCCCTTGGCGGACTTCTGTAGTTTTCTGATTCAGTCGACAGTTTCAGAAAACCACGGTAAATCCATCGACGATGATGTTTCCTAATCGTGTGACTGGTCCTTATATGGAGAACTTGGATGTGTGTTGGATTTAAAGTATATAATTGAATTGTTGAGATTATGATGTGGGATATGGTAAATTGTAGAATTATGGGAATGAAAGATCGAGTAACAAAATTCGAGGATGAAATTTCTTAAGGAGGGGAGAACATAAAGACTCGAAAAATTAAAATGATTGAAATAAAATATATATATATATATATATATTATTTTATCTATTATAAAATAATAAATAAATAAAAGGAATGGCATGGGAAAAAGAAGACAAAAATTTTAAAAAAAAATTTAAATTAAAGAAATTAAATTAAATTAAGATAAATTAAATAATTAAATAATTAGTTATTAAATTAAATATTTTTACATTGGATTTAAAAAAAAAAACTAATTGAAATAAGAGAAATATATATATACACATATATAGGTAAGTTATTATAATATATAAATATATATATGTATAATAAGTATAAGTTAAAGTTTAATATATATATATATATATATATATATATATATATATATATATAAAGTTAACTGAAGAAGAAGAAGTGCAGAGGAAGGTTCACACCAACCCCTCCCCCCCCTCCCCCTAAGCTTTTTCCTACGTGTCCATCTCCGTCTCTCTCTCTCTCTCAATTTCTCGACGGATTTGCAACGGACCAGGAAATGGAAGGTGCCATTGGATTTCCCGTTCCGCTACCGACATTTCTACTGAAGCAGATTTTTCGTGGGAACGGTTTAGGCACTGCTCCTGGGGAAAGGTAACTTTTCCTCATATTCCCAATTTCTCTGTAAATATGTCGTTAAATCAATGATCGAGTACCACCACGTGGTCTTAGTCGCGATTGTCGTCATTTTGGCGTAGGTAAACTTTCAATTGGCATTTTATAGGCCCCACTCCAAAGCGAGAGTAGGATTTGTGAAATTTGGCAAATTAGTTAAACTTGTGGGTATAACTGTTAATTTGGAAATTATGGCCCTAGAAAATATTTAAATAGTCTTTTATTCAGGAATAATTTATTAGAACTAGGAATTTAATTTCAAAATCCGGGTGAGCGCTGCAGGCATCTTTTCGAAGTCCCTGTTGGCGTAGTGCAAGAAATCAGGTAAGGGGAAATTATATATTAAATCATATTTTATGAAATTAAAGGTAATAATTTATGTTATTATATGTATGTTTTGGTGTGAATTATTAAAATGCCAACCATGTAAAACTATGATTTCTGAGCCTAGGACCACTTATTTAGTTATGTATTTGTGGAAATGAACTGAACAAAGTGAAAGGAATTTTTTGGATAATTATGTAAGAAATGGAAATTATATTTTTAGTAATTAAATGTTAAATGTGGGTTGGCCTATTTAACAGGAATATGTATGAATTTTACGATTAAATTGTGTGGCATGAGATTATGTGCAAATATATATTAAATGTATGAGATGCAGGCTAAGTAAGACATTATGAATAAAATGTGATATGGACAATGTTGCCTGTATATGTTAAATGCAACCATGTAAACTTAAGACAACTGAAAGACTCATATTAGCAGATTCTAGCACATTTCTATATAGACTAACTGTAGCAGATTCTAGCGCATTTCTATGTGGACTAAAAAATGATGGCTAAAGAGCAGCTGTAGTACGAAGGAATGAAATGAAAATGTTATGCAATGAAATGACAATGCAATGAAATGAAATGTGAAACGCGAATGATACAAATGGGAAAGAGTCACTTAAAGTGAAACACAATGAAATGTTAATTTATGAACATGAAAGGATGTGAATGATTGAATAATGATAGAAAGAATGGTGTATTATGATATTAGAAATATGTATGTACGTAGAACATATTATGATTGGGTGAGGCGTACCTTTCACTTGAGGGCTTTCTGAGTAAGGCGAGTGCAGTAGTAGCTACAGATGCGGCAGTAGTCGCATAACGTAATAGGGCAAAGGGAACCTACTTGTATGGGCGAGTAGATTTCCCTATCCTTAGGGCCTTTGCCGGTAAACTATTTGTTGAACTGTGTGAGTACGAGATTAGTCTTACACTTGAGGGCTTACTGAGTAAGGTGAGTGCTCTGGTATGTTTTAATTGTGACCTTAGGGTTACCTAAGTATCAGAGCAGAGGGGTGCTACTTGTATAGGTGGATAATCACCCCTATCCTTGGGTAATCTCGTGGGTAAATCTCTGCATATGATTTTTTAGGTTTAGAAAATGGTCTTAATGTTATGATAATGATTTGAAAATGTATTTAAAATGATATCTATATACCTCACGTTAGCCACACGCTATGTTTAATATATTGTTTCTTCCCTTACTGAGATGTGTCTCACCCGAATATGAATTTATCTTTTTCAGGATTTCCTCGAGATCAAGCTTTGAGAGCTCGAGAGTTTTTAGCTTTTTGAGGATTGTATAAAGAAAAGGGTATTTTCCTATGTTAGTTTTGGGGAATGTAAATGTTTGTGTTTTACATCCTTATGTTTTAAGTCTGTGGAGAGAAGAATGTTTGTGAACATACTGAAATGTTTTGGAATTATGTATTTATGGAAATGCAGGCAATGGTTGGTTTTTTTTTTTATGGATTTATAGATAGAAAATAAAAAACTCTTGTATATTACGGTTTTATGGTATTATGTTATATAGAGGTGATGTTTATGTTCTCCACTGCGTATGTATATTACGAATTATGGATTATCAAGGATTTTATCAAGTTTAACGCACCAGACCCAGATTGGCATGAGGCCAATCTGACTGTTGGAACTCAGTTGACTTATATTGGTCGGCCAACCAGGGTAGGTCCTGCCTACGGGTTGTACAATTCTATCATGAGGGGTTAAATCATGACATACAGTTATCCATCCAAGGAAGTTTTCTCAATTATTATATATATACTCCAATTTTCAAAAACTGTTGAAGTATTATGAATATTAGAAGTATTATGAATAGAAAATTTATAAGAACGATTATGTTAAGTAACATAGGTATAATCTATACTGTCTATTATTTATACATGTTTCTTCAGATTCAGTTATCCATGATATTTATAAATCATATTTTATAAATATATAACTCAATTGTCACACACTAGCGATAGCATATTTCGTCTTACTGGGCGTTGTCTCATCCTAGTAATTTAATATTTTTTAGGTGATCCAGCAAGGCGAGCAGATCAGGCTTACAGATAAAGGGGGCTACAGTACTGCCTTATGTGAGAGTGAGTATTTTGGGAGGTTATTTTGTATAGCCCTAGCTTCTATTGAGGATAATTTGGGAATAGTTGTATATGTATATTTTGGGAATATTCTGGCACTTTGGTATTGTATATATATGGTTATGGTTATATGAATTCAGCTTCTCGCTACTTTGGTTGATGGTTTTATCTGAATTAAAAGGTATCATAGCAGTGGAATTTCATAGTATATATCATTATTATAAAATAAAAAAAATAATAGAAAGCGGATCGCTATAGTTTGGAATCAGAGGGTAGGTTGTTAGGTTTTGTAGACTTTAGAGTGCAGCGGAAGAAATACTAGAGTATAGGAAAGGATTTAAGTTTTGTTCTGTGGTCTGGGTACAGGATTTTCGTGGTGGTTTCTGTGTCTTTCTTGGGATGATGATTTCAGGAAAGCCATAGTAAACTATTGTCGGGTCGTGTGTCTAAATTGTAGAAATGGATTTTGAATTAAGATCAGGGAGGGTAGTTAAATGTGGATATAGTATTTCAGTTGAATAAGATAGAATAGTTTTGCACAGGGGATGAGGTCATTATAGTGTGTTATATGTTTTTCAGGATGGACCTAGGAAGCAGTGGTACGAACACTGGGGGAGATAGACCAGGACCCTCCAGTTTGGGAGGTGGAGATACTGATGCAGTATTGCGCAACGTCACCCAACAGGTGATGGCTAAGATAGCCAGGAGATCAAGAGAGCGTAGTTGCACGATCGACCAGTTTATGCGAATGAAGCCCCCATATTTGGCTGGTGGAGCCGACCCGATTATGGCTGAAAATTGGGTCCAAGACATTGAGGAGACGTTGGTAGTGCTTCCTTGTGCGGATGAACAGAAGTAGTATTTACAGCGTTTAAACTAACAGGAGAGGCGAAATGCTGGTGGAGATCAACGCGACTAATTGAAGAGCAGAGGCCGGATCCAGTGTTGGTGACATGGGATCGATTTAAGGAGTTGTTCTTCAAACAATACTTCCCTACTATCGTTCGGAGCTTGAAGGCAGCAGAGTTTATGTACCTAGTTTAAGGGCAGATGACAGTATCTTAGTATGCAGCTCGATTTATTGAGTTGTCACGATTTGCCCCGCACTTGGCACCAGATGAAGAAAAAAAAGGCAAGGCAGTTTGAAGAAGGTTTGAGGTAGAATTTGTTTGAGCAGGTGATTGGTTTTTGGGTTCAGACATTTGCGGAGGTTGTAGATGGAGTTGCGATTATTGAGAGTGGCATACAGCGAGGTATTGCAACTCAAAGTCAAAGAAAAAGGCCTACACCTCAGAGTTTTCAAGTAGGGTCCAGTCGGGGGCCATGGAGAGGAGGTCGTGATAGGGGAGATCAGAGGCAGACGACAGGACCTCATGAGAATTAGGGTATGCAGACCTACCCAGTATGTCAGATGTGAGAAAAATGACATCCGAGGGAGTGCTGGGCAGGGAGAGATGTTTGTTATCATTGTGGGAGACCCAACCACATGGCACGAGTATGCCTAGGACAGCCGATCCAGATCCCAGCTCCCAGGCCCTATCGGGGAGGTTATCAGGTGCTTCGTGGAGGCCAGCAGAGGAATGTAGTCCCGGCGAGGGTTTATGCTTTAACGTTGGGAGAGGCTGAGGCTGCCCCAGATGTGGTGATAGGTACTTTTACTATTTTATCATATCAAGTTATTGTTTTATTTGATTCAGTTGCTTCTCATTCCTTTGCTTTTGCGACCTATGTCAAATTTTCTGGATATGAGACCTAGTATTTAGATGTGGAATTGTCAGTAGCCACACTGTTAGGGTCAGTAGTGCATTGTCAAAAAGTGCTCAAGGGTTATCCAATAGAAATTCAGGGGAGAGTGTTACCAGCTGATCTGGTCATATTAGATATGCATGAGTTTGATGTAATACTAGGTATGGATTGGTTGGCAGCTAATCACGCTAGTATTGATTGTCATCAGAAAGAAGTGATTTTTGGACCCCCTGGCGAACAGGAATTCAGATTCGTTGGTTCATGTGTACATGCCTCATCACAGATAGTGTCAGCCATGCAGGCGAGTAGATTGCTCCTGGACAGGAGTCAAGGATTTATGGCTTTTGTAAAAAAGGTATCAAAAAATGAATCGAAGCTCAACTATACACCAGTGGTAAAGGAATTTCTAGATGTTTTTCCAGAGGAGCTACCTGGGTTACCTCCAGAATGCAAGGTGGATTTTGCTATAGATTTACCTTTAGGGACAGCGTTGATCTCTAAGGTTCCCTATCGTATGGCTCCAATTGAATTGGGAGAATTAAAGGATCAGTTGCAAGACTTTCTGGATAAGGGATTCATACGACCCAGTGTATTGCTGTGGGGAGCTCCAGTGTTATTCGTAAAGAAGAAAGACGGGTCTATGAGGATGTGTATTGATTACAGTGAGATAAACAAGGTTACTATTAAGAACAGATATCCTCTACCCCATATAGACGATATGTTTGATCAGCTCCAGGGTACACGAGTGTATTCCAAGATCGACCTCAGATCAGGTTACCATCAAGTGAGGGTAAAAGCAGAAGTCGTCACGAAGATAGCCTTCAGGACCAGGTATGGGCACTACAAATTCCTCATTATGTCATTTGGTCTAACAAATGCCCCAGCTATGTTCATGGACTTGATGAATAGATTTTTTCACCAATATCGGGACCAGTTTGTAGTAGTTTTTATTAACGATATACTGGTTTACTTAAGGAGTTTTGAGGATCATGAGGCGCACTTGAGACAGGAACTGCAGACGCTTAGGGAGAAGGAGTTGTATGCCAAGTTTAGTAAATATGAATTTTGGCTAGAGAAAGTGTCATTTTTGGGACATGTGATTTCATGGGATGGTATTTCCGTGGATCCCAGTAAAATTGATGCGGTGGTGAATTGAAGAACGTTCAGGAAGTTAGAAGTTTCTTAGGATTGGCAGGTTATTACCGTCGATTTGTTGAGGGATTTTCAGCCTTATTAGGGTCTCTCACGCGTTTGACTAGGAAAAATGCCAGATTTGTGTGGGATAAAGAATGCGAGCAGAGTTTTCAAGAATTAAAGCAACGGCTTGTCACTGCACCAGTACTGATGATTCCATCAGGAGGTGATGGTTATGTAATTTACAGTGACACATCTTTGAAAGGGCTTGGTTGTGTACTGATGCAGCATGGTAGGGTGGTAGTGTATGCTTCCAGGCAGTTGAAAGAGTATGAAAAGATTTACCCTACCCACGTTCTGTAATTGGCTGTAGTGGTACATGCACTAAAAATTTGAAGACATTACTTGTATAGTGAAAAATGTGAAATATTTTCTGACCATAAAAGTTTAAAGTACTTTTTTACACAAAAAGAGTTGAATATGCACCAAAGAAGATGACTGGAACTCATCAAGGATTACGATTGTACCATCAGTTATCACCTAGGTAAAGCAAATGTGGTGGCTGATGCACTAAGCCGTAAATCAGAGGATACAGCACAGTTAGCAGTAGCAATTCAGCACCCAAGTCAGATGGACTTGGAAAAGCTCGGCGTGGAGTTAGTGGAAGATGATCCACAGGGGTTTATTGCCAGTCTGGTTGTGCAGCCTACATTATATGAAAATATTAAAGTCGCTCAGGGGAATAAACCATAATTAGCAGAAGTGATAGCCAGAATACAGGATGGTCAGCATTTCAGATGACGGGGCTCTGAGGTTTCGCACCATATTGTGTGTGCCTGCAGATGATGATATTAGGAGAACAATTCTAGAAGAGGCTCACAGATATCTATACATGGTTCATCCTGGTAGTACGAAATTGTATAAGGATCTGCGAGAGTATTTCTGGTGTAGTGGCATGAAGAGGGAGATTGCATAATTTGTGTAGCAGTGCTTGACGTGCCAATAGGTTAAGGCTGAGCATCAGAGGCCGGAAGGACAGTTGCAACCACTCTACATCCTTAAGTGGAAGTGGGACCACATATCCATGGATTTTGTTACTGGGCTACCGCCGACGCCGCATGGTTAGAATGCCGATATTAAAGTTAGCTACCACATATCCAATCATTTTCTAACCATTAAAGTTAGCTACCCTATGAAAAGATTGGCAGAGATTTACATTCAGGAGATTGTTCGGCCCCATGGAGTGCCGATATCTATAGTCTCAAACCGTGACCCACGTTTTACATCACGGTTCTGGAAAAGCTTGCATGAGGCTTTGGGGACTCAGTTGGAATTCAACACTACTTTCCATCCTTAGATAGACAGTTAGAAAAAGAGAACGATACAAATACTTGAGGATATGTTACGAGCGCGTGTATTAGATTTTGGGGGTAGTTGGACCCAGTATTTGCCACTAGTGGAATTTTCTTACAACAACAGTTATCAAGCTAGTATAGGCAAGGCACCTTATGATGCGCTATATGGCAGGAGATGCAGATCTCTTTTATACTAAAGTGAGCTTGGTGAGAGGTGAGTTTTGGGGCCATAAATAGTGCAGCAAGCCTATGATAAAGTCCAACTTATTCAAGATAGAATTAGTGTAGCATAGAGTCGGCAGAAAAGTTACGCGGATACTCGCCGCCGAGAATTGGAATTTGAAGTGAAGGATCATGTGTTCTTCAAAATAACACCACTGAAGGGAGTCATAAGGTTTGGGAAGAAGGGTAAGTTGAGCCCTAGGTTTGTTGGCCCATTTGAGTTACTTAAGAAAATTGGGCCAGTCACCTATCAGCTAGCTTTACCACCAGCTCTATTCAAAATACATGACGTATTTCATGTTTCTATGTTAAGAAAATACGTCCCAGATCCTTCTCATATTATTAGTTATGTAGAGTTAGAATTCAGTGATGCTCTTGCGTATGAAGAAGCTCCAATGCAGATCTTGGATAAAAAAGAAAAGGAATTACGCAGTAAAAAGATACCACTAGTAAAAGTCCTGTGGAGGAATCAAGTGGTAAAAGAAGCTTCTTGGGAGCTTGAAGATGAAATCAGATAGAAATACCCCCACATGTTTAGTGGGTTACAGTAGTAATATGTAAGTTAAAGTAAGGATAATTTTATTTTGTTTAGTACAGTGTAATTGTAATGTAGGTTATAGGATAGGTAGTATTTTGGGTTTTGGGAGAATTTTCTTTTAATTGTAATCTCCCAGAACTACTTATGTAACCACGGTACTCCTCCGCCATAAGCAAGGGTAAGTAATAAAATAAGTAGACTATTTTCCTTAATGGATGGTGTTCAACACAGACAGCAAATTTTGAGGACGAAATTTTATAAGGAGGGGAGAATGTAATAACCCAAATAATTAAACAAGGTCTCGTTGACGAAAATAGGGGATTCCTCGATGAGAACATATGAGGGCCTCATCGATGAGGACATGTCTTGTCGATGAGAAGATACCGAGAGAGGAGTTTTTGGCAGTCTGAAATTCGTTGACAAAGGATACGGGTTCATTGACGAACTTTCTTCGAGGACTCATCGACGAGATGACATGTCTCTTCGACAAATCCGGGTCTATAAGTACAATGAAAACCGAATTTTCACGGGAAACTAGCGCAGGAAACACTCTCTCTCTCTCTCTCTCTCTCTCTCTCTCTCTCTCTAAAACGTCCCTCTCCCCTTCTCTCTTAGATTCCAGCCCCGTTTCTCACCATTTCGACAGTCTGAGGCCACCACAATGCTCCTAGGAAGTTCTCTACAAATCTACCGGAGTGAATCGCTGGTGGAAGTGGTTTGAATTTCATGCCAATTTTAGGGTAAGGCATTTTATTTAGTATTTTCCTTTCCCACAATTATATGAAATATAGTATACGCAAAAATACTGATGTTTTGTTCTGGGAGATGTGGTTTTCAGGATGCTGAGTAGGGAACCCTGCGAGTGTGAGACCAAATATACAATAAGGTAGCATGCTAGAAATCTTAGGAATTTTATTAGTAACATATATATGTGCTTCAGGAAAAACTCTACAGATTATAAATTACTTTTATTACCAGTAAATACAGATTTCAGTACATGGTTTTTCATTTATTTAGTTCTGTGGCATGAGTTAATATTAGATCAATACAAAGTTTATACAGTTTTCAAAATACCATGATATGCAAATTTCAGAACCATTACACTTAGTTATTTCAATTAATAAGATCTGTCAGTTATTCAAATAATTCGGTTATTCGAAAATTTCAGATATTCGGTAATACAGTTTATTCAGATCAGTTTATGGTTATTTCAGTTATATAAGAAACATGATAAACCTGATAAATTTTATATAGAAATGTATTATATAGTATCAGACCCTGATGGACCATTACAAATCAGTATTCAGCGCATGGTACTGTAGCTATATTTAGTTTAGAGTGCAACCACATTACTCAGATAGTATGTGGTATTCAGAAGTCGATCGCCCCTACGTTGTGGATAGGCTCCCCTTCAAATAAGGATTGAGGAGGTCGATCTGACTTTCAGAGTTCAGTTGACTTCTCCTGGTTGGCCAGCCAGGTTAGGTCCCGCCTACAGGCCGCATAACCCTGTCATGAGGGGTTAAATCATGGCAAGCAGTTATCCATCTAGGGAAGTTTTCTCAGTTATTATACGTATACTCCAATTTATAGAAATAGTAGAAGTACTATGAATATTAGAAGTAGTATGAATAGAGAATTTATAAGAATGGTTATGTTAAGTAACAAAGGTGTAATCTATATTGTATATTATTTATACATGTTTCCTCAAATTCAGTTATCCATGATATTTCTAAATCAGATTTTATAGATATGTAACTCAATTGCCACACACTAGTGATAGCATATTTTGTCTTACTGAGCGTTGTCTCATCCCAGTAATTTAATATTTTTCAAGTGATCTAGTTAGGCGAGCAGATCAGACTCGCAGATAGAGGGGGCTACAATACTGCCCTATCTGAAGGTGAGTACTTTGGGAGGTTATTTTGTATAGCCCTAGCTTCTGTTGAGGGTAATTTGGGAATAGTTGTATATGTATACTTTGGGAATATTTTGGCATTCTGGTATTGTATATATATGGTTATGGTTATATGAATTCAGCATTTCGCTGCTTAAGTTGATGGTTTTTTTGAATTAAAAGGTATCAGAGCAGTGGAATTTCATAGTATTTATCATTATTATAAAATAAAATAAAATAAATAGAAGGAAGCAAGTCGCAATAGTAATAAATCATTCATTCATGTTCCCCAAGTTGTTTGTAGTGTTTCCCAAGTTTTCTCCAAGTTTGGAGTCCAAGAAATCAATTTTGGAAACTTTCCCTCACTGTTTAAAATTTTAAAATACGAAAGTCAATCGACTATGACCTGAGGGTCAACCACCTGAGCTTTTACAGTTTAGTGAATTTTTGAAACATGGTGCTAAGTCATTCGCCTAATCCTGAGTGGTTAGTTGCCTGTCTCGGTTCTATTTGCTTAACTTTATCAACATAAAAAGGTCAGTCTCGTGATCAAACTATGTCAATAGCCTAAGCTTTCAACTTTAATGTATTTTCAAAAACTTTGATTTCAACACTTTAACCTTTGATCTTGGACAACTTAAATGAGACTTTTAGAAAGTATTTTCCATGGTTTTCAAAAATAGGTCTCTAAGTCAAACATAGGTCCTAAGAGCTTCAAACAAATATATTGAAATCGTGAAGTACTTACATAAAACTTCTTATAAACTATAACTTTATAAGCACCAAGTCTTCATGCATTTGCTTCCATTCTTTGGGTCTATCTTGACTTCTTTCTTCAATAGACTTTAGTTTCAACTGATCTTCTATCTTTAAGTCCAAGCTTTTAATGAACTCATCAAGCACTTGAGATCTTGATCCTTTATCAAAATATTTGAGCCCTAAAACTTCACTTAACCAAATATGTTAAGGACCCTTGATTTGTTATCATCAAAATAAGATTCTAAGCCTTGTTAGGCCAACAAATGGAAATAATTATTTATATTGGGCATTGATGAGTCCCTAAAATGTACTATTTTAAGCCCCCATTTACCTTTGTTTTGTCTTCTTTTATCTTGTATGTACCCTTTGTTAACATAGTTTGGAGTTATGCGAGGTTTGTTTGTGTTTCAGGAAAAATAGTTTAAAATCGAGAAGTTAAGCAATACGAGAAGTCAAGGGAGTAACTGGAGTACACAAAGATAAAATCAGCTATTCAGCCAAGTCCCTAAAGTCTCAAAGTTCATCAAAGGAGAAAATACTCTATTTGACCATGTGGTGTGATCAGCTAACACAAAAGCGACTAGGTCATAAGCTACAGACTCCAAGGCTCAAACTGAAGAAGAAATACTGCAAGGTTCGACTAAGTGATTGACCAAGTGACCCTCAAGGGCGATCTGGTCAAGATACTGAAGCCTACTGAGCCCAAAAATACCGAGAGTCTCGACCAAGTGTTCGACTAAGAGACCTTGAGGGGTGACCAAGTTGAGTTCCTGAAGCTAAACTGAAGTTGAGATACTGCAAGTCTTGACCAGCAGCTCGACTAGAAAGACCCATTGGCGCAACTACGTCGAAGATGCTAAAGTTCACATTCATGATTTCCCGCATGCCTCAACCAAGGCGCGACCAGGAGAAAGCATGGGTACAACTAGGTCAACAGCGACTATTGACCTTATGGGTCATATCCTATTTTGATCATGACAAATACATTGGTATTTAATGTTTGCCGAGTTTGTGTGCAGGATCAATTAGCAAAATCATATTGGTGGCACATGATGACTTAAAGGGAAAATAAATACCCAAAGTGTTTTAATTGTTGTAATTTATATTCAATTCATTGGGTCTTTAATAACTATTTCAAGGTCTGTAATAATTGATGCATATCATGCATGCAGGGACTATAAGTTCAAGACCATAGATGGACCTTAGGGAGGTTGACCAACGTTGGATTTTTAGGGTTAGCTCAAAAAGTCCTTAGAAATACCTTAGGACCTTGCCTAAGCACTTAGGTTAATCCCCACTATCACATATGTAATTAGGGGTAAATATAAAATTTAGGTCCTTAATTTGTAAAGGCTTCGGGCGACCGAACATTGGCATTGAAAACACCTCGGTCGACCGAACCATTGGGAACTCAAGTGTTGACTTGACTTCGGGCGACCGAACCAAAAAGAATTTAGCATCTTCAGTCACCGAACTCATATTCTGACCTTTTCCAAAAACTCGGGCACCCGAATGTTTACGTTCAAAATACCCTTGGGCGGCCGAAAGTATAAGTTCGGTAAACCGAACTTGTAGACCAGGCGAACGAACCTCAAACAGGTTGGAAAATTGCCTTGGTCAGCAAACTAAACAATTAATCAGGTACCCGAACATGAAAAGTTACTTTTTTTCATGTGTCTATTCAGGCGACCGAACCTATGGCTCAGTCGACTGAAACTCTCGGGTTGGCCTAACTTTTACCGAGGTTAATTGGGGTTAAGTAGGGTTAATTTTCTTAAACTCTTTAAAAAAAATTTAATAATTCCCTATGTATCCCCAACGATTATAATTTCGGCCAAGTCTATAAATACATGTTCATTTGCTCAATTAAGGGGTAATTAGCACTTTGATTAGCAAAAATATTCTCTATATTTTTGAGAGATATTTTTCAAAACACAACTCCCATACACTCTCATACTACTATTCCTTTGCTAAATCAACCCTTGTGAGAGTACTTTGAGTGATTATACATTATTCTCATTTGTTAGAAACTCTCATTGTGCTCTTTGTTTGTTTGATTTTTGGATTGAAAGTTGAGCAAAGATTTTTTCCCCCAATTTTATTTAATAAATCATTGTGTGGGAAAAATCTTGTAGGTAGTGAGTCTTTGCATCATTATTGCAAGACTCATTGAGCTTGTGTTTTTTATTGTGCGAGTATAATTTTTCACAAGCTAATTTTTTCAATATCTCTTGTGCTTGAATATTGAGAAAATATTTTTAGAGGTATTTTGATTACACTCTGTGAAAATCTTTGAAACCCTAAACTCTGATTGAGATTTACATCTATACATTGTTTCAAAGATTAGCTTGTTAATACACTCTTGTGCTTGATTGAATATAGACATTATATTGAGTGTTGATTGCACACATATAGCACTGAGCTTATAGTTCTTATATTATTAATGTGCATTGATTGATACTGGTACAAATCTGCTTAGTTGAGAAGCATATATTTTGTACACATCTTGTATTGTGATTTGGTTGTATTCCAGGCATGGGCTTGAAGAGGGAGACTTGCCCTGTGAAAAGTTTAGGATTGGCTTTGACCCAGTTAGGAAAACTAGATGCACCATCCTAGTAAGGTGTTGTAATCAGTGCCGCTCCATCCGTAAAGAGAGCCTTAGTTGAATTCTTGTACTTGTGAGCTAAGGCAGGGACGTAGTCAGTATTGGCCGAACCCCGATAACATTTCTTGAGAAAGACCTTAGGTTGTGAAATATTGTTAGCATATGGTTTAACCTATGAATAAGTTTAAAATTCCAATTCACTCCCCCCTCCCTCTTGGGAATACACCAATTCCAATAACGACAATCTTCTATGCGAGATTTTGGCAGAACTTTCCTATTTTGAAATTCAAACCTTGTAAACCCTTTTGGGTATAAATATTAGCTTCGAAGATGTTCTTAGAGTTCCTTTTTAACCTCTTTTGGGTTAGTGACAGACCTAAAACGTCATTGAGTGCCAAAGTAGATTAGATTTACTACTTTCAATTTACATTCCTATTCTGGTTCTCAGTTGTATTCTTGATTGTTAGTGACAGACTATTAAGTTTGCAATTAAAGCCATTTTTATTGCTTTCCTTTACATGCTTTCGTTTAAATACCTTGCACTTTACTTGCTTTGATTTCAATACCATGCTTTTACTTTCATGCACCTTTAATGCTCAGATTAAGATAAAGTCTTAGGGGATAGGATAGCACTACTATCGATTCAGTCAATTATACGTAGTAGGCTACGGATACTAAAGAGGTTCTCGTGATCTTTGGATAGGGTATACTCTAGTTCCCAATCGTGCTCTGAACGATTGGTGCACCCTTGCTACCCTATGACCTTGAATGGCTCCTTTCTCCATCTAGCCTAATACGGATAGCTGACCGAATGCATTTTACGCACACGACAGTCTAAGTCGGATTCATAAACTGAGCACTACTTTGTAGGAGTAAAGTTAATATAGAATTTACATGCTTTCAGTAGATTGTTAGAAAAACCTTTTAAAAATCTCTCCTTTTTACCTTCTTTTACATAAAGCTATAATAAACTAAATTGGAAGTGGTTAATAACTGCATCTAAGTCCCTAAGGATCAACACTTGACTTTCTCACTTTTTACAGAACTTGGGACTAGTTAGGTTTTACAAATTTTATTTTTGGTAGTTGAGGACCCAAGCCTTGGCTGGACAAAACCCTACCAAATTTTGGTCTACATGTCTTATGTGCTTTAGTGTATCATTTCATGCATGCTATTTCTAGATTTTATGGTTATTTCTTATGCGAGTATACTAGTTGATTTAATTGCACCATGCAGTGTTTCCTCTCCCATTCTCCAAGTTCTTTCTTTCCACACACTTCAGTGAGGACACTAAAGTTTTAAGTTGTGGGGTAAGGGGTAGGAAAACACTACATAGCACACTTTAAGCACAAAAATGACACTTTTTAAAATTTTTCAGTGAACATTATCTGTTTCATGTCATGTTAACACTGTTTATATCCTTTGCATACCTCTATATTACCTATATAATACATGCATAGGCCCATCATTTATATAACCTTGTTATGCTCACTAACGATGTAGTGAGTTGCTTATGTGTAGTTTCACAAACTATAGCCAGTATATTATCTTCTTACTCTATGATGATTGACTAATGATTCATTTGTGTTAATATTGTTGTGTAAGCTCTTGTATTTACATGGTACTTCACGAGGCAAAAAACGCACTTACACGTGATTCGTATCACTTAGGGTTCCTTGAGAGCACTGAGAGAACAACTGTGGTGACTATGACACCTTAAGAGGTACCATTGAGCCTTTCGTTTATTTCTTGAGTTTTTGACGTCGAACTCTGAGTTCATGGAACGCAACTTTCCTTTGCTAGATTTTCTTTGCCTGCTAGTATCGGTTCTTGCATTTCTGAGCCTATAGGTGATGTATAGTGGGGAGATATAAACTTAGGTCTTGTAACCTACTCAAGACGTGAAAATTAAATCACCCCTAGAGATAGACTTAGTTCATGGACTTCTTTTTTAGCTTAATTTTCCATTGGTAGTATGAAGACAAAAAAGTTGTGAAAATTGTCCTAACTGACCATAGAAAGAAAGAATATAAAGAGAATGAGCATAAGAAAGAAAAGAAAAAAAAAAGAAAAAAAAGATGAAAAATTCATAGAATACATGCTCTGAATACAAAAGGGTCAAGCTAGGGACACAACACACATGATTCTACACGTATAAATTTCATCAGTTATCCAATGCATATGATGTATTCACGCTTGGTTTATAAATGGGTCAATCTAGGGTAGTCTTGGTTGGATGTGGCGTGTAGGTGAGAAGGTGCTAGGGTGAAGGACCTGACACCTTATTAATAGGCTGGATCCCATTCTTATGAGACTAGTTCTCCATTTTTAGCATTAGTTCTTCAAAATATGTGGGATGTTTGATCATGACATTCTCCCTCACATATAAGAGTGGACCTATCTTCTTGAGTATTTTTAAGAGTACACTAGTGAGGCTGAGTCAAGACGACCGTTCTATAGGTGTCCAAGGGTAACCTAAGTGTAACGAATCATGCACTTTACACATGCCTTGTGATGTGGCCTATCCATACTTGAAATTACATGATGAAATTAACTTTGAATTGCAATTGCTGGTTGATTCTCTGTGAGTTATGTTTTTCATGATGGTTGTACACTGTTGAGACTTGCATGAGTAATTTGTTGCAAAGTGTTTATAATGAAGTTATGTATGAAAAAGCTTGTGTGTAATTAGATTATATACTTGTAAATGAAATGATATAACTGTGTTACATGTTATCTTATGTTCATTGAGATTGGTATTTGTGGATATCACCCTAAAAACCCTCACGAGACTACAACTCATCCACTAGGGTCAACCTAGGGGTTTAAAACCTTGTTGCATACAGTAAATGCAACCGTGTTTCCCGTGAAAAAAATAAGGTAGATAGAATTTTCTGTTTTTCTTAGTTTTTGCTTTACTCGAGGACTAGCAAAGTGTAAGTTGGGGGTTGTGATGAGTCCCTAAAATGCACTATTTTAACCCCCTATTTACCTTTTTTTTTTTTTGTCTTCTTCTATCTTGTATATACCCTTTGTTAACATAGTTCGGAGTTATGCAAGGATTGTTCGTGTTTTAAGAAAAACAGGTTAAAACTGTGGAGTTAAGCAGTACAAGAAGCCAAGGGAGTAATTGGAGTACACAAAGATAAATCAGCTATTTAGCCAAGTCCCTAGATCCACAAAGTTCATCAAAGGAGAAAAGACTTTGTTCGACCATGTGGTGCAACCAGCTAACACAGAGGCGACTAGATCACAAGCAACAAGCTCCAAGGTTCATACTAAAGAAGAAATGCTTCAAGGTTTGACCAAGTGATCGACCAAAGGACCCTCAACGCTGACCAGGTTGAGATACTAAAGCCTACTAAGCCCAAAAATACCAAGAGTCTAGACCAAGTGTTCAACCAAGAGACCTTGACGAGCGACCAAGTCGAGTTCCTGAAGTTGAGATATTGCAAGTCTCGACTAGCAACTCGACTAGCAAGACCCATTGGAGCCATTACGTCGAAGATGCTAAAGTTCAAATTCCTGATTTCCCACGAGCCTCGACCAAGGCGCGACCAAGAGAAAGCATGGGTGCAACTAGGTCGACAATGACAATCTTCTATGCGAGATTTTGGCAAAACTTTCCTATTTTGAAATTCAAAACTTGTAAACCTTTTTGGGTATAAATATTAGCTTCAAAGATGTTCTTAGGGTTCCTTTTTGGCCTATTTTGGGTTAGTGACAGACCTAAAACTTCATTGAGAGCCAAAGGAAATTAGATTTACTGCTTTCAATTTACATTCCTATTCTAGTTCACAGTTGTATTCTTGATTGTTAGTGACAAACTATTAAGTTTGCATATGAAGCCATCTTTATTGCTTTCCTTTACATGCTTTCATTTAAATACCTTGCACTTCACTTGCTTTGATTTCAATACCATGTTTTTACTTTCATGCACCTCTAATGCTTGGATTATGATGAAGTCTTAGAGGATAGGATAGCACTACTATCGATTCAGTCAATTATACGTAGTAGGCTATGGATACTAAGTTCTCATGATCATTGGATAGGGTATACTCCAGTTCCCAATCGTACCCCGAACGATTGGTGCACCCTCGCTACCCTATGCCCTTGAATGGCTCCTTTCACCATCTAGCCTAATACGGATAGCCGACTGAACGTAGTTTACGCACATAATAGTTTAAGTCGGATTCATAAACTAAGCACTGCTTTGTAAGAGTAGAATTAGTATAGAATTTACATGCTTTCAGTAGATTGTTAGAAAAACCTTTTAAAAATCTCTCCTTTTTACCTTCTTTTACACAAAGCTATAATAAACTAAATTCAAAATGGTTGATAACTGCATCTAAGTCCCCGAGGATCGACACCCAACTTTCTCACTGTTCTACTGAACTTGGGAATAGTTGGGTTTATAAATTTTATTTTTGGTAGTTAAGGACCCAAGCCTTGACTAGACAAAACCCTATTAGGCATATGTTATGATGAGTTTTTTTATTGGAAAAAACTTATAGGGATATGGTTCTGGTAATCTGCCTATGCCCTCTAAAAGTAAGAAAGAGAATTATGTAGAATTATTAGTCGTTTGGGAGGTGAATAATTCTAAAATTATTACGTGGAATAATAATTCCGTTGATTAGTCCATTGGTATGCAGGTAGCTAAATTTTCTACAACTAAGCAAGTTTGGGATTAATTAGCAAAATTATACATGCAATCCAATTTTGCTAAATGATATCAGTTAGAGATGGACATTAAAGCAGCAAGGCAAGGAGATCAAAGTATTCAACAATTTTACACTTGTATAACTAGTTTTTGGGATGAATTGGCATAAACTGAATCTGCAGATCTTAGTTTGAATTAGTCTTACTCCACTTATAGAGAGGAACAACAACTTGTTCAGTTTTTTATGGCACCTCAAGATGAATTTGAGGCACTTCGTGATTTTATCCTTCATCAGAGCCCTCTTCCCTCTATTTATTCAATTGTTAGTGAACTAATGGCAGAGAAAGTGCATCTCAAGTCACATGTGGGTAAAGGTCTTCTCCTAGTTCTCACTCAAACTGTTTTAACTGTCTCATCTAAGCAATCTTCTAATGGTCAAAATTGACGTCAGAAAATTTGTTATTGATGAGTGTAGTTTTTGCAAGCAGAAGGGTCATTGGAAAACTCAATGTCCATTATTATTAAGCAAGGGACACAACATGCTTCAAAGCCTAGGTATTATCACACTGCAGCCACTACATCATTACAAAAATTGCCTCCCACCGTGCCTAAACTATATATTATTACATATCAGTTGCAAAAGTTTCTTTCTACATCAAAGACAAATGTCTTATCTGTTTCTCCCTCCATAGGTTTTTCCTTCTCATCCTCTTCAAGTATATCTCCATCCACTTGGATATTTGATTCAGGTGCTACTCATCATATGTCAAATGACATCTTTATATTTACATCAATATCTTCTACCTTGACACCTTCATCTGTTTTGGCTGCCAATGGTGCCCTAATGCCATTGGTAGGTACTCGTTCCATCATTTCATCTTGTTTGTGTCTTTCTGATGTTTATTGTATTCCTTAACTTTCATTAAATTTGATTTCTATTAGTCAACTATGTGATTCTAGATACTGTGTTTACTTTACTTCAATCTCATGTTTTGTGCAAGATTTACATTCTAAGAAGTTGATTGGGAAAGACCGTAGGAAAGGGGGATATTGTATGTGCTAGAAAAACTTCAAGTCAAAGAATTTTCTAGTTCTAGTGTTGATTTGTCTTCATTTCGTTTGAGTTCAAAGTCTTCTAATTTTTATTTATAGCATTCACACCTTGGACATATTTCTAGTTCTCGACTGAGATTTTTGGCTTCCACGGGAGTATTAGGAAATTTATCTTCTCATGACCTTTCTGATTGTAGTGGTTGTAAGCTTGCAAAATTCTCTACTTTGCCCTTTAATAAAAGTACATTAGTGTCTCTTGCACCCTTTGATCTAATTCATTTTGATGTTTGTCCTCAAAGGGAGGATCCCGATATTATGTTTCTTTCATTGATTATTATACTCATTTTTCTTGGATACATCTTATGAAGAAACATTCTTGATTTCATTAGCATCTATAAAATGTTTCATTCTTTGGTTCAAGCATAACATTCAGCTATCATTAAATGTTTCAGGTGCGATGTGGGGGAGGGGGAATATAATTCTACTAAGTTTTTCACCCTACTCACCTCTGATGGTACCATACATCAATCATCGTGCATAGAAACTCCTGAGCAAAATGGTGTAGCTAAAAGAAAACATAGGCACATTGAGACAACTCGATCCCTTCTCCTTCTAGTAATGTTCCCAAAGTTTTCCGAGGAGAAGCAGTTCTTACTACCACATATTTGATTAACAGAATTCCTACTGGTCTTACTTTGGGAGTCTATCTTTATGAGAAATTTTACGGCAAGGCTCCAGAGTATTTTTATTTGAGAGTATTTGGTTGCACATGCTTTTTCATTCGTCCTCATACTGAGCATTCTAAGTTGTCTGCACAATCCTCTATGTGTGTGTTTCTTGGTTATGGTGACGAACAAAAAGGATATCATTGTTATGATCCGAAAACACAAAAACTCTATGTTTCTCATCACCTCGTCTTTCTTGAACACATAGGTTCTTCTCTATTCCAACAAGTTTTAACATCTTAAATGAATCTAACCTTGTAAATATTGATCTATTTACTTATGATATTGATTCAAATTCTTCCTCAATTGTTCCCATTTCTTCTACTTGTCCTTTATTTTCTCCTGCAGGTACAAGTCCCCCATCCTCCTTGGCAGACTCCTCTTTATCTTTTGATTATATGGAACCTGCATCTTCTCGTAATCCAACGTGACTTCATAAACCCCCTTCTCATCTTGATTCATATGTTCTTACGTCTCATTCTTGTTATTCTTCTAGTTTTGCTACTTTTTTAGTTTCTCTTCATTTGCATTGTGAGTCTGCTTCCTATAAAGAGGCAGCTCTTGACCCTCTTTGGCAACAGGCTATGAATGAAAAACTTGCTGCTTTGTATAAGATCAGCACGTGGGAGTTGGTACCTCTTCCTCCTGGTAAAACGATAGTGGGATGTCGCTGGGTCTACAAGATCAAAACTAAGTCTAAAGGTTTTGTTGAAAGATATAAGGCCCATTTGGTTGCAAAAGGGCTTATTCAAAAATTTGGTTTTGATTATAAGGAGACATTTGCACAAGTTGTTAAGATGAATTCTGTGCGTACTTTGATTAGAGTAGTTTCTATTAACTAGTGGAACCTCTCACAGTTTAATGTAAGGAATGTCTTCCTAAATAGGGGTCTCAAAAAAGAATTTTATATGTCTCCACCCCCTAGTGTTCCTCATCATCTAGGGGAGGTCTGTAAATTGAGAAAAACTTTGTATAGTCTTAAACAAGCTCTTATGGCTTGGTTTAAGAAGTTCTCTAAAGTGCTTTGTTCTTTTGGCTTCTGCTCAAGTGATCATTATTTTGCCTTATTTACTCATCTACATCTGTTGGGCGTATTATTCTCCTCCTTTATGTAGATGATATGATTTTAACTGGAGATGATACAGATGGGATTGCAAAGTTGAAATCAGAGCTACACCACCACTTTGAAATGAAAGATTTGGGACTCCAATGCCAGCCT